>NW_012116210.1:282118-282667 GCF_000951035.1 Colobus angolensis palliatus
TCTATCTATCTATCTATCTATCTATCTATCTATCTATCTATCTATCTATCTATCTATCTATCTATCTATCTATCTATCTTTCTGTCTCTCACATTTTCCTGACCCATTCATCAGGGAGATTCTTAACTGAGAGAATGAAGCCACCTCATGGTGGTGCATCACTGAGAGAAACTAAACCAAACCCAAACCTGAAACATATGGTTCAGGTGCCCAGAACCCACTTTCTGGTTGAATCTTTCAGACTCTCCCAGGGTTAGTAAGGATTTCTCTGGGGAAAGTGATAGGGGCTGGGCGCGGTGGCTCACACCTGTAATTCCAGCACCTTGAGAGGCCGAGGTGGGCAGATCACTTGAGGTCAGGAGTTCGAGACCTGCCTGGCCAATGTGGTGAAACCCCATCTCTATTAAAAAGACAAAAATTAGCCAGGTGTGATGGCGGGTGCCTTGTAGTCCCAGCTATTCGGAGGCTGAGGGAGAAGAATCGCTTGAACCCGGGAGGCAGAGGTTGCAGTGAGCTGAGATCACGCCACTGCACACTCCCAGCCTGGGC
>NW_012116210.1:282717-314216 GCF_000951035.1 Colobus angolensis palliatus
AAAAAAACCAGAAAGCGCTAGGGACCCATCCATCATGTCAGGGCTGGTGCTTCTGTATGATTGGAATGACAGTGCTGTGATGCCCCCCTGGGAGACACCCCTCCCCTCCTGCCCATGGGCCTGGCTTCCAGTCCCTGTTAAAGGAAGACTGCCCCCACCAAGTGTCTCTCGTTCCTGGGGAGCTGGCCCCTTCCACTTCACTCCTGAGACCATGGCTGGGGCTAACGAGGCTGTCATTAACTGTTCCTCAAACAAAACCTAAGACCATTAAATATTTAATTGAGTTATTTCACTGCAGGGATATTGTGGCTCATGTTGAAAGCTAATCACCTGCTTTTTTATCTGGCCCTTAAAAAACACATCTCTGGTTAAACATTTAAAGGTCAGAGTCATGGCAATTGCAGTATTGTCATTGTTTTCTTTCCTTTGTGGGTTTGGGTGGAGGAAAGGGGAAGAGTAGGATGCGTGGGAAGGACCAAGAGTCATTGGAAGTTTTTTCAGTGGAGGGATTCTAGGGGATCACAGGAGCTGTGCTTCTTGTTTTCTGGCTTTCCCTGGTCTTGCTTCCCCAGAGGGATACCAGGAAGGGGCTGGAATGTGGGTGCGGATGGCCTCTGAACTAGGCGATCTTGTTTAATACAAGAAACTGTATTCCCTGTCCAGCCATTCAGAGTACTGTTTCATTTGCTCTGTCAGAGCTCAGTGAGACGTTGAAATTCCATTGTTCTTCTTTTTAATTTAATTTTTTGTGCAGGAAGATGAAAAGATGTTTTTAAATCCTCATGTTTTTTTCTTCCTCTTCTCGGAGTTATTACTATGTTAACAAGATAGCCGTTCCTGCCACTAACATCTGTCCTCAGCCTGTGGTCGGGTCCTGACTTGAGTATTCTAGCAATAAAATCAATGGACTTAATTAGCTTTTTAGGTGACTCTAGCCTGTGCTACTGCTTGCACCATTTGATGGGAATTTCAGGAGGAAGGAATTAAGGCCCATTGACGCGAAGACATGTGGCTGACACAGAGTTTATGTTGGTAAAAGATCAACTGTGAAGTATTTGGAGTGTCCAATGCATGCCATGACCTTGCTAGACACCCTTGGGAGTTGCAGAGCCAGTCTGATGCCCTCTGCAAATACCTTGGATTTTCTAGAGAGGAGCAAAAGCTATTTCTCTTAGAAGACTTTAGTGTAACATTTTCCCACAGACAAAAACGCCCAAGTTTGGGTATGAAGCCCCAACTTCAAAGTTTCTTTGCATCTGTTGAAGATGATGAACAGGAGAAAGTTAAAGCAGTGGATAGAAAAACAGTTGTGTTGGCTGGGCACGGTGGCTCATTCCTGTAATCCCAGCACTTTGGGAAGCCGAGGCGAGTGGATCACCTGAGGTTGGGAGTTCCGAGACCAGCCTGACCAATATGGAGAAATCCCGTCTCTACTAAAAATGCAAAATTAGCCAGGCGTGGTGGCGCGTGCCTGGGATTACAGGCGTGCAGGAGGCTGAGGTAGGAGAATCGCTTGAACCCGGGAGGCAGAGGTTGCAGTGAGCCAAGATCGCGCCATTGCACTCCAGCCTGGCCGAGAAGAGCAAAACTCTGCCTCAAAAAGAAAAGAAAAACAATTGTCCTGTAATTTTTGTACTGTTATTCCCTGGCCAAAAACCAGGCTTGCAGCTGATGGCCCTAAAGGGAGCCGCATCTGCCAGGACGACAGAGCGCTGGCGATGTGTTGGACTCAGCACAAAGCAGACACATGTTTCCTGCATTGTGGAGCTGTTGGGCCACATGACCTAGAAGCACTTCTGGTGCCAGGAGTCTGAATTCCATGCTGCTTACATCCAGCCAGCTAGTGATTTCAGAAAACCTCAAAAAAAAAAAAAAAAAAAAGTCTGAAAAGATTAACCAGATCTATTTTGTGCAGGTTCATTTGTGTTCCCATTGGCTTTAATGACACCTCCTCCCTCCCGTATTTCACAGTGATTTGTTCCTTTCTTCTTTAACATCATTCGGCGGTATTTTTTGAGTGCTGCTGCATGCCTTGCACTGTGCAAGAGAGGGGAGCCCCACCTGCAAGAAGCTTAGTCTTGGCAGAGGAGACAAAAAGTAAAGAGACAATGGCAGGACGGGTATGACAGGCGTGATGGGTGTGACGGGGCACAGAGGTCTGGTTCGGGCAGAGAGGAAGGTCCCTTGGAGGCAGGGCGTGGGAAATGCTGCTCAGTCTAGGTGATACCCAGGCAAGGTCTTAGAGGTGCGCAGAATCCTGTGAGAAGGGCAACATCTCAGCAGTGGAGGGAACGGCGTGTGCAGAAGCTGGGAGGTAAGCAGGAGGAAGAACAGAGCATTTGGGAGCTGCCAGGACGCCTGTCACCTGAAGTGCGTGTGTTGGCAGGTTGTGATGATCTTGTTTCCTGCAAAGACTCTCAGATGCCAGTTTAAAAGAACACTCACAGCTCTGCCTTTTTGTCTGTTAACTTTAATAGATGTCAACTCCACGAAATTCAGGTGAAATCCTCCTTGCATGAATATTAATCACCTGCTGTTAACCATGTACAAGAACATTTTAGAAAGGCAAACTTAGTAAACATATGTCCAAATCATTTGGAGCAAAGCACTACCTCCTTAGATCTTCCAGCCATCGTACCATTCTGGTAGTGTAAAATGACGTTGGGGATGTGCAAAAGTTACTGAGTTTAAGATTGCTTTGCATCTATCTCTTTTCCTTTGTTCCTTAGAACCTGCTTTTTGTATTTCTTTTCTTCTCCTTTCTTTTTTCCAAATATCTGGGAAAAGCCCCTCTTGTGGCCTGGTGTTTGTTGTACTGTGGATGAGCAGACAGCTATGTTATGGAGAGCTGCCAGCTGCCAGCGTCATTGCAGAGCCAGTGTGAAGGGAAATGCAGGAAACCTCATACTTGGTGTCTCCTTTGGATTGGAAAGAATGACTCTGGGCTCCTGTGCCTAGTTGCTGTCCTTCAACCTGCTCCCAGGTCATAAAGAACAAGTGTGGTTTTGGCAGCATGTTCACCAAGTCTACTCTGCCAGCTGCCCAAGTATTAGTTTTGTCAACTGCGGCTTGAAAATGAAAAAATTGGTCCACAGACCCTGCCCTGTTGAAGTCATCTTTGGGAATCTGTCTTGTGATCATGTGGAACAATGCAACAGTTGCTTACTCTGGGCATGAATGAAGGCCAGAAATGTTGTGAAACAGAAAAGTGTGTTTTGGGTACTTGTCCATTTGCTTGGGAAAAATTGGTCTGCAGAGGGTGGCTGCCTGTTCGCCTTCCACTGAGGTCTGGGACTTTGAAGTGGACAGGCCTAGGGGCAGCAACAGCCTAAAGGATTTAGGTTATAAAGGGTGAGGAGTCTGGTGCATGGATTTTGGGGGCACATGACCTCATCTGAAATCCAGATCCCTTGCATGTTATCTGTGTGACCCCAGGCAGGTTCCTTACCCTGTCTCTGCAAAGGCATCTTGAGAATGTTATTATAGGAAGTGTTTAGGTAATAGTCCATTTGGAAGGAGTGAATACTCTTCCATGATACTTTACACAAGACAGAAAACCTGCATAACCCACATAAATAATTCCTCTCCCAAAAACAGAATCAGGGCATAATGAGGGCTAATGTGCCAGGCCACCTCTTGGAAGTGCTATAATCTGTGTCTCATTTTCCTCTTCTATGATGGGAATATTCATGCCTGCCACATAGAGTTGTCAGGGATTTTAGAAATAAAGTCTAGACATTGCTTAGCACCAGGTTACCACTTCAAGCCAGGAGTATAAAACATGGCGGTAAATTTTGCCAAGTGACTTTCTTGGATCTCTGAGGTCACTGAACTCCAGGTCCACTCTGATTTTTGAGTGGCATGATCAGGTAGGTGAGCTCACGGAGGGCGCCCAGGGGCTTGTGGTGGGGCTAGAGAATGGCAGTCTGTGGAGAACCCCTGCACCCCTCTCGTCCTGTGAAACATCCCAAATCAAAATAGGGGGTCGTTGTATAAAGAATTATTCTCTTGAAAATCTCTGGTTTAGGTGAGATCTCTATTTAAAGTGCAAGATGATTCTTTAAGAACCTTTCTGGCTCTCATGGTTCTCTCATAAGAAATGGAAGAACTGAATTCCAGGCTTTTTGTAATTGGCCAGGAAAATTAGGATAAATGGGTTAAAGGAGTCAGAGGCCTTTGGGCCTCAACACCTGCTCACAGTCTGAATGGGAGCCCCCTGGGACCTAGCACGCTCTTTGGTAGGTCCTGGATCTCCTAGAAATGGAAGCAAGTGGCAGCGACCCCACCCTTTAGAGGCAGCTCCTGGTTTCCTTCACAGAACAGCAAAGAAAGAGATGCCCCGCCTGCTTGAAAATCATTTTTCTTGCCACTGGTATTCTGGGAATGATCTGGAAAAAACATTAGGCATGGACGCGAAGTCTGACCCACTCATGTGTGGTAGAGGTAGACACTGCCCTTGTTCTCTGACCAGACAGCATTTCCGTCTGTTGGTTTACCACTTACGTAATCCTGATGAGAAAAACAGTGGGATTTGTGGCAGGCCAAACATGAGGTGAATTGCTAGTCTCTAGATGAAATGCCAGTTAATCTGATTGTTAATCGATCCCTATTTTTGTAAATTTGAAATGAAAAAGCAATCAAGATTTCAGTAACTCAGTTGCCTCCTTAGCATAGTAGGTAGTACGTCAGTCTCATAATCTGCAGATTTCAACAACTGAGTGCCTCATTGCTCAAGGAGTGAATTGAGAAGGGCTTAGTTTCTGTCCCTGATACTGTCAGTCAAGGTTCTAAGTTGTAGCAACAGAAATCACTTCAGAATCAGGGAAGTTGCTAAAGAATATGGGGGAGGTCAGAGGATCCCTTTCTCCCCTCTTTGTTGTGTGTTCCTCTACTCTAATACCTGGGAACTATTCGTGCCCGTCTGCTTGTGTGTCTCACTCTCCGGTGAGACCTGGACTGACAGCAGGGACAGCCTTGTTTGTTTTTATTTTTCCTCTGCCCAGCCCTGACATATGGGGGTTGGGTCACATAATCTAGCCACGGGTAGGATGTCAGAACATACTGAAGCATATTGGTGGGCTGAGCTCAAGTCATAAAGTAAAGCTGATTTTTTTTTTCCTGCCTGAAGCAGGCACACTTAACAACAGCTGCAGCAATGACAAAAACCTCACGAGAAGATGCCTGGGTCAAGGGTCTTACTTCCAGCATCTTCCCTGCAAATCCAATGTAAATAAACATAGGCTCTGTTTTGCAGTTTGTTGCCGTGGAAACTTGTCTGTTGCATGCTGAAGCCTAGGATCTTGGGCCTCTTCTGACGTCACAGCAGAGCGTTTGCATGTTCATGTTGAATGTGTTGGTTTGGTTTATCTGTGCCCTGAATTTGGAATCATGAACTTGCACTCTTGGTTCAGTTGGAGGCAGAGGTGGCCCAGAGCTGTGTGGATCTGTGCTGGTGTCACCTCTGATGGTGGCAAAGGGAAGGGTGATGCTGAGGAGGAAGCAGGAGAATCCTGAAGGTCGAAGGCCATGGGGCCCCAGCTGCCGTAGCAGCCACAGCATCCGGGACACTGACTAAGAGAAGGACGGTGACCTCAGCTCTTCCTCCTGTGTTCCTGAATGGCTGGTTCTAGGGCCACCAGTAGTTCTAAGCTGATCTGGTTAGGGAGGGAGACACTTCTTGTTCTTATCTCAGGTTCCCCTCCAGATTCATCCCCAGAGTAGAAATCAAAGCTATGATCAGATCACTGGTTTTTAAAAAAAATTTAATTTTTAGTTGTGATGAAATGTGCATAGTATAACGTGTACCATCTTAATCATTTTGAAGTGTAGAGTTCTGTAGTGTTGTGCCACGGATCTCCAGGACTTTTTCATCTTGCAAAACTGAAGCTCTGAACCCATTCAACAACTTGCATTTTCCCCCTTCCCCCCAGCGCCTGATACCCACCATTCTCCTTTCTGTTTATGTGAACATCATTCTGCTAGACACCTCATGGAAGTGGAATCACAATATCTGTCCTTTTGTTGTGGTCTTATTTCACTTAGCATGATATCCTCAGAGTTCATCCACTGTTGGAGCCTATGTCAGGATTTCCTTCCTTTTTTAGGCCTGAATAATCCATTGTATGTATATGTTTATCCATTCATCCCCAGCAGATATTTGGGCTGCTTTCACCTCATGGCCACATCCCTAATTTTTAATCCTTTCCATGGTTCTCCATTTGCCTTGGGATGAGGGCTCTGCCTACCCCCCAGCATGGCCTTCCTGAAGCCATTTCCAGGCCTGGCCTCTTCCTGCCTCTCTGTTCTAGCCCCAGCCTCTCACTGCCATGCCACATCCCTGGCACTCTGGCCACACTGGACTCCTTAGAGACCCCCCAGGCACTCACTGTTTTCTTGTACTGCCAGGGCCTTTTTTGCATGTGCTCTTCTGTTCATCTAGGACGCCACATCTTCCCACCTTCTGGAGCCTCCAACATACACTGTCTTCCCTACATCTCAGCTTAGACAAGCCCTTCTTGACCTCCAATCACATTGCATCATCCGGTACTATTTATCTGTCATTTTGTACCACTGGGCCTGTGTTTATTTTAGGGCAAGGACTATTTTATTGACTAACCCTAGAGTCTGTGCATGGTAGGTATGGATGATTTAGTAAACACATAAAGAATGTCATTCTTTCAAAAGCAGGAGCCTCTTCCTTTCCTCCCCCTGCTCTTTTCCCCTTGTCACTAAAATCCATGTCCCAGGTTGAAATTGGGTACTTTGTTCCTATAGAAACATCGTTTCGGCACATGGTCAGGTTCAGTAGCATCTGATGCAGGTATATAATGGATTAAGTTTACAGGCCAGCCTGAGAACTTAACTGCCATTCATGACATTGTTTCTTTGGGGAAAAACATATCCATTTCCAAAACAGCTGAAGCATAGTCTTCTGGATCCTGCGCCTCTTTAGGAAGTTGGCCTTTGCTGGTGGCTCTGCCATTGGTTTGGAAATCAGAGATGGTTTTCTGTGCCCATGATGAGGACAAAGGTGAGTGTCCCCTGTCTCCACATTGGGAAAAGAAACACACCCATACCTTAGAACAGAGAGGGAAATGGTATTGTGGTCTCACCCTCAGATGAGTAAAACCTCCTGAGAATTTAATGTGTGATTGTTTTTATAAATGTGGCAAGCCATTGGTGTTAGCGCCTGGCCTCCATTTGAGCAAGGTTTCAGTAGCAGGTAATTCCCCTCGTCTTTTCCCTAGCTGTGTGGGGCAGGACCCAGCTCTTTGCTACCACCTCTTGCCACATTCCTACCATTTTTTTTTTTTTTTTTAGTTGGATATTTGCTCTGTTGCCCAGGCTGGAGTGCAATGGCATGATCATGGCTCAGTACAGCCTCAGCCTGTTGGGCTTAAGCCATCCTCCCACCTCAGCCACCCAAGTAGCTGGAACTACAGGTGCAGACCACTACGCCTGGCTAATTAAAAAAATTTTTTTTTGGAGATGAGGTCTCACTGTGTTGTCCAAGCTGATCTCAAACTCTTGAGCTCAAGCTGTGCTCCTGCCTCGGCCTCCCAAAGTGCTAGGATTACAGCTACTGCACCCAGCCATATCCCTAGCTTTTAAACCTTGCCATGGCTGAGAACAAATTAACCTAGTTTGAAATTTACCAACAGGGAAAACAAAAGGAAAGGAAGGGATGGGGCAGCAGAGCAGGCAGTGCCATGACTCAGTTCCACTCAGATCTCATTCTGGATTTGACTGGGGTAGAAACTTTAGGATGCCCATGACTCATTGTCTATGGAAAGAGCATTCTCTGACTTGTGCAGTGAGCTACCTGTGGAGCTGTACATAGCAGCTCCCATAGGCTTGAAGGACCTTTCTGTGGCTGTCTTTGCAGGCAGTGACACTCTCCTCCCAATCGTTACACACATTTCTGCATAGCAGTTGATATATGAAACAGGAAACCTAAATACATTTTGCAATGAGTTGAGAAGTAAATCCAAAACCAGATTTAGCTGAGTCTTTTGTTGCATGAAGCTGTACACACAAAGGCAGTGAAGACATCTGGAATCAGACAGCTGTAGGTTTGCATGTTAATTGCATGATGATCTGACTCTGTGTGCACAGGGCCTGGTGCTCAGCATCCTACTTGGATTATCCCATTCAATCCTTGATAGCACTGTGGAGCAGCTCCTGTTGGATGAGGAAACAGATTCAGAGTAGATGTCACCCAAAGTTATACCATTGGTTGGAGGGAGAGCTGGAACAGTGACCAGGGATATCCAGCTCCAGAACCTTGAATCTTAACCTCTGTGGTATACTCCTGCTCGGTGGGTTGTCCTGAGCAATTGTTCTGCTCTCTGAGTCTTGTTCCTCATCTGTAAGATGGTCCTTGGGCGGCTGATTGTATTGAGAGACAGCCTGGGTATAGATGCATACCTCCAGCATACCTTCAGGAAACAGGCCATCCTTCTAGGGCCACAGAAATGCCCCTGAGACCTCTCTTCCTGTCATGTCACCGTGCTCTGCTTTCTGAGAACTGAAATTTGCAGGGACAGCCTGCCTACAGAATTTGTCCACTTGTTTAGTGGGGCTGGATGGTGTTGGTCCTATTTACTTAATTCACTTGATGAGTTTCAGTCTTTTGAACTTAAAAAAGTAAGAAAATTGGATTTGTTTAATCTTGTTTTCCAACACAACAGTTCTTAATCTGCTTTCGAGTGTTTGTTTGGGGGCTGAATACTATTCAGTGTTAATCTAGTGACCTAGTATTGCCTGGTGATGAAATCTGTCCCTGCTGTTAGGTTCATTTGTGTTTCTTTGTGTTTCTCTCTCTCTCTCTCTCTCCCCCCCTCTCTCCCTCTCTCCCTCCCTCCTCTCTCCTCTCTCTCTCCTCTCTCTCTCCCTCTCTCCCTCCCTCCTCTCTCCTCTCTCTCTCCTCTCTCTCTCTCTGTCTGTCTCTGTCTCTCTCTCTCTCTCTCTCTCTCACACACACACACACACACACACACACACACACACACACACACTTTAAACTTGGTCTTTAAAATCTCATAGTGTTTCCTGATCAAGACAAGAAGATCCCCGATGCCAACATTTCTACCTGAAAAGTCAGTTTCAGCTTTGTAACAACTGCATAATTGTCTCCTAAAATAAACCAGCATCTCAGGGACTGCGAGCTTGTCTTTTCAGTTATGTGAATGCAAAGCTCTTCTCTCCTAACGACTGCCCTGCCTGTGCCATTTCCTGTGGGCATGTGCAGTCATCTGGAAATGGCGGCTACCAGTTCCACAGCTGGGACGACCCTGGCTTCTTTTCTGTAATGAGGATGTGTCTGCTTCTGCCATTGCCCCACTCTTTGTCCTCTGCCTTGTGGTCAGGAGCTGCTCTTCGTGCTTTCTTTTGCCCCCAGTTGTCTGCTGGGGGAAACTGTTTGGAGTGGTCCAATGTCACCCCTGTAGCATGCTCACCAAATCTATACTAATTCCTGCAGCAGCTTCCTGCCTGAAACTTTAAAGTTTGCTAATTAAGTACCATTAAGATGATTTGCTAGGTTCTTCCTCAAATGAGTGCTGGGTTCCTGATTGGGAACCTTGGTGAGAAAGCCCAGGGGCTGCATTCTGGCGTTCGGTGAGCCCCACAGGCAGCGGAGCCCTCCCTGGGGTAAGCGTTGGTTCTGGGGATGTCCCTGTTCACAGGCGTCATCTTCATATCAAATCTGCTTCTGTGCAAATACGCCTGAGTGTCTGCTTGGGTGTCTGAGACCAAGACCACTGTAGGTCACACAGATCTTTTTCATTTCTCCAGTCTTCTTTTGGGATGGTAGACATTGCTGATAAGGTACTAAGTAAACTGGAGTTTTAAACACAGGGTGTTTCCTTTTAATATTTCTGATTCTCTTTCTCATATGAAATGGGCCATTAAGCTTGTTCGGGATGGTGGTCCCGGGTCTCACTGTGTCAGTCCGGAGTGATTACTGAAAGATGCTGATGGTATCTAAAGGCCATCTGGAAAGTGTCGAGGTGGGTGGTGAGCTCAGGGACATAGTGAATTGAAGGGAGCTGAGGGTCTGTGTTCTGCATGGACAGAACGGAAGTTGGTCTGTAGGAAAGCGTCCCAGGCACCTCTCTTGGTGGAACCTCACTGTAATGGGGGATGCTAGCTGACAGCTGGAGGTCATGTGCTCAGGTCAGCTGGGCCTGAAAGGCTCCTCCACAGGTCACACCACTCCTTGTAGCAGCAACACATGGGCAAGGTATTTACTTCTCCTTCAGTGGGGCTTGTATCCACTTCTGTGATGCACACCGCTTACCCATCAATCCCCCCAGCTCACCCCTGGCTCTTTCTCCCAATCTTGGCCTACACAAATGTGTTCCCCTGTGAGTTACCTAAGAATCCACGTGCATTTGTCTCAAAAGATAATTGATGGGCAGGGCCCTGGGAGAAGCCATCTTTAGTGATGCTCTGCAGAGGTGACTGCTGAGTCACGTGCTGGGGGTCTGTCTGGTGGGTCTATGCACATGTGTACTCAGGCACGTGCACTGCTTCTACAGCATGTGGATACAAGGCACGTGGCCGTGGGTTCCCCCATGCAGCCTTCCACATGGTTCACGGAATACCACCAGGGTCCTTGGTGCTGTTTCCGTGTACCTTAACAGTGACAACCATGGATTTCCAGGTGGCACTGAATGGCTAGAATTAGAAACCAGCTCTGTACTGGAGACCTGGGAGAAGTTACCTTCCAGGCGTTTTTTGTTTGTTTGTTTCGTTTGGGAGCTCGTGGCAGGCATTGCCAGAGCCTAAACCTCCTGCTCGGAAAGGGGAAGGTTCTTCAGGTAATTACTGCCTCCCTTCTTGTACCTCTGTTCACCTCACTCCAGGGATGATTGAAGAAAGCTCCCCACCTTCTTCCTCCTGGCATAAAGGAGAGCAAGTTCTCTGGCCTTGGAGATGTTTTAGCTGAGTCCAGATGACTATTTGGCAGGGATGATAAAGAAGAAATTCTGGTGTCATGTGAAACTAGGTTACCCCTAAAGTCTCATTCAGCTTTTAGATTCTCCTGGATGCTGACGGTTCTTTAGAAAGTGGCTTTAAGAAATCCCAGGGCCGACTGTTGAGAATACCGTTTGATAGGTCCCCCGCCCTTCTTTATACGCAGCCAAGTGATTGTTGTCATGGCAACAGATCTGTTCCCGCGAAGGCTTTTCTTTAGCATATAAGGGGACCTGAAGCTTCCGATATTGTTAGTAATTATCTTCTAAAAAATATGTCCTGAGTATTGTGAGCATTTTAGTGGGCCCGGTTCCAGCCTTATGGGGACTTTTGAAGTATCAGCCCCATGTCATAAAATAAAAAGACTTGATTCGTTGTTTTGTTTTCATTTTTTTCTTTTGTGCGTGTCTAATGTGGAAGAAGAATCATGATCCTATTGTTAATAATACCTTGCACATAGTAGGTGCTCATATACTTAATTTTATTTGAAAGGCAGGCAGAAAAGCTGAGGATTGATCTAAATATCCTTTATTAGATTAGCAGTTACATATGTTCTTTCCCTAGATGACCTTGAATCTCAAACTAGGCAAGCCTCCCGGAGCTCACAGCTTTATGGTCCAGATCTCCTGTCCCTATTGTTTGCACATCACCAGGGAGAGGGGATCCATGGGTGAGTCTGACATGTATTAAGAACGTCTCATTTCCCCCCACCCCAGGAGCTCAGAGTTAGCTCAGCTGCCAAAATGTTAGGAGTACCTGCTCTTCAGAATAGGATAATGTCCAATTTAAAAACTCTTTCCCCTTTATCTACAAACATCAATTGAGTCTTTATTCTAAGTCATGCATTTTGCTAGATACTGGGAATTCAGGAATGGCTCACATGTAGTTGTTCCTCCAAGGTGGTCTCTGTCTAATGGAGGACACAGGCCCATGGAGCAGTAAGCCCAGGATAGCACAGTAAGTGTGAGAATGCACTTTGTTTCCTTAGTCTCTCTTTCCCTCCTTGCCTTCGCTCTCCTTATTTGCAAGGACTGGAGGCCTCTGAATTGCTTCTAATCTCTGCAAGGGAGAATATAAAAGCTTACTCCTTGCCCACGTTTTTATACCAAGTCACTCTGAAGGCTACCTGAATGTCCTAGACATGGGAAAGATAGGAGCAGGTGGGAACCGAGGGACTCTTTCTGACCCTCACTCTTCTGCTGTTGACCCACTTTGCCCTGAGTGAGACACTGTCAGCCCTCCCATGCTCTCTCTTTCCTCTAGACCAGGGTTGCCATTGCACTCGTTGGTAGGAGGACCTCTGGTTAAACGGAAGAGTGTGGTTTGGGATGGGACACTAAGGCGAGGGGTGGAGGAGCTTCATCAGCAGGAGCCTGTCCCAGCAACAGACCTCGTGTCCTTCAGTGGTGCAACTAGCAAACAGTCATATTTACTGTCTCAGGACATCCCGTCCAGCTGGATTTCACCTGGCAGGGGCTCTGTGTGGTGGCGATGTTCTCAGGGAGCTGGGGAAAGGATTCTGGCTGGTGAAACATTCGAGCTCCTTTCACTCCAAGTGTGGTTGGTAGTCTAGCAGCAAGTCAGCATCTTCTGGGAGCTTGTCAGATATGCCAAATCTCTAGACCTTCTGGATCAGAATCTACATTTTAGCACAATTTCCTGGTGATCCTTGGATATATTGAAGTATAAGTTGTGTCTTGAGCTCTCTTTTGAGATCCTAGGCCCAGGTTAGCAAGTAAGAGAGTCTGCATCCTTCCATTGTCCTGCAATTGTAGCAGACATTACTAGCTGATCCAGGCAGTCCGTTTTCCATCTAGCGCATAACTGGCCACAGCACCCTTCACAGTGCCCCAGGCATCCATACACCTGATCAGAATTAGCCCAAGAGATAAACCCATTTACCATCCTTGCTTTTGTCTATGAAGAGCTCATTCTAAAAAAATAACAAACAAATGAAAAACAAGGAAACAGCTTTTTGCATAGGCCCTAAGGGTTGGGAATTAGGACCCCCATCATACCCCAAGGCAGTGGGAAGGAACACTCAGGCCCATTGAACGAACAGATGTCGGCACCCCGAACATGTGCAATACGGTGGCGATAAATCAGACCCTACTGGTTCTCTGCAGTTGGGCAATGACCTTGCTGGAGGAAGCGAGGCCATCATGTTACCCTGGCTTCAGTGCTCATCCTTGGGACATGTGGTCAGCGCCTGCATCCCACAATCCCATTGCCTTCTGGCGACTTCCTAACTGATGACTGAGCTACAGTCAGGTTTCACTCATTCATTGGTAGTTATTCTTATCTACAGTCTGTTAGAAGAACACAGTTACTAAAGTGGGTGTGGGGAAGAGAACAGTGCAGAAGGAGAACTGGAAGAGGAACCAGAGTGGCTTGGGTTATCTGGTAAAGTCTTCATTACATGATGTGACCAGCTCTCAGAGGGGCATCTAATTTAGAGAAGTTTAACCTCAGAGGGTCCTCAGGATGTTAGAATCGCGTCCCATTTTCACGGTAATTGGGCAAGACTGAGAAAATGTTTTGGGGATACACATTTTATCTTCCACTTACAGCAGTGGCTTCTAACCACTGAGGACTCTCCATGTTACCAATCTCTACCGACCTACCTCAAGATTTGTAAAATCTTATTTACCAAACAAATTACATTTTTAGGTAATAATTAAGCCCCCTCTTTTCTTTAGAGATACATAGTAACTGTTAACCTGGGGTCATTTTAATGTAATTCCAACAGAAAGCAAAGGACTATGGGTGCTTAAGTTAGCCTGAGCAGTAAAGA
This sequence comes from Colobus angolensis palliatus, assembly GCF_000951035.1. NCBI lineage: Eukaryota > Metazoa > Chordata > Mammalia > Primates > Cercopithecidae > Colobus > Colobus angolensis. The sequence goes on from NW_012116210.1 coordinate 296,492, forward strand.
GGCTTTTAGACTTATTGAGAATAGTTTTTGGATTCACATTACCACTGCTTGACCTGAGACTCGATTTGGGAGCTAGAAACTGAAACCAGTTATGCCCTTCCATTGAAAAGATGGAGGCTGGGAGGCTGGGGCTTGCCTAGCTTGTAGGGACTCAAGGGCACTTTGGTCGTGTCATGGTGCTGCTTTCTCTCCTGTGCAAGCCTCACGCTTGCGTTCTCTCTTGAGTGATAAAAGCCAGCCTCTTATTTGCTATTCCAGGGTTAGAATTTCAATTACTTTTTAAAAAAGACTCTGTTTAGATCAGAAACCATCCAGACACTCATTCAGAAACCATCTGGGGAAGGTAGGACTTGAGATAGAAATTGAAGAGGTAGAGAGGAGAAGATAGTGTATGAGTTAGTTTAAATGATCCCAGATGAGTTTGGCCAGGAAATCAACTGCGGAATGCATCCTCTGTCCCTGGCCTGTATCCCTCAAAGGCCTTTGATGGAGGCTTGGCTTAATTGCAGTCACTTTTCCTCTAGAACTTGAACTCAGTAAAGGTGTGCAGTAAAAATGGGGAAGGGGGATGAGGAGGAGCCAGGAGAGAATCGAGGAAGAGCAGATATTACAAGCGTAGAACATGAAACTTGCCATGTCTGCCTGGGTCCACTTACTCAGTTTGTTGAGCTCCTTCTGTGTCTGAAGCTGTTTCTAAAATGTCAATTTCTAGAAAATAGGATCCTGAATTCGGCTAAGCGTGATTCCCAGGACCATCCCAGGGAAGCTGTCCTGAAGATGCCTCCGGCTTAGACGGGTTGCAGAGGGGAGTCAGTAGCTGAAAGGGTGATTTCAGGATAGATTCTCCTGGCAAATAGGGAGGGGTCCTCTGCATGAATAAGCAGTGCACCCTGCCAAAGGAAGCCGGCAGGAGGTGATTCATGCTGAAGCCTGACAGTACATGTCCACCCTGAACTCATGGCCTTGGATGCGGACAGGCCAACTGTACACAGTTTAGTGAGGAAGTGGCGACAGCGTGGTTTGAATCTGGCTGATAAAACAGATGTTCGGGGGAAGGGTTCTTATTTTCTCCCAGTTATAGGATTGGGGGTAGGGGAAGAAAATCTAATTCCCTATCTGCCAAATGTTTCTATTGGTAATGTCCTAGCAACAGTGAGATGCCCCCAAGAATGGAGTGGTTAAAAGTTCTAGCTGTAGACTCAGCCCTGGATGTAAATTCTGAATTCTGTGTGACCTTGGGCAAGTTACTTAACCTCTCTGAGTACCCTAGTCTTCATCTGTAAAACGAGGATGATGATACCTACTTTTGGCAGGATGCAGTGGCTTGTGCCTGTAATCCCAGCACTTTGGGAGGCTGAGGCAGGTAGATCACTTGAGATCAGGAGTTCGAGACCAGCCTGGCCAACATGGTGAAACCCTGTCTCTACTAAAAATACAAAAATTAGCTGGGCGTAGTGGTGGGTGCCTGTAATCCCAGAATCGCTTGAACCCAGGAGACAGAGGTTGCAATGAGCCAAGATCACGCCATTGCACTGCAGCCTGGGCAACAAGAGTAAAACTCTGTCTCAAAAAAAAAAAAAAAAAACCCACAAAAATTAGCTGGGCGCAGTGACATTCCAGCTACTTGGGAGACTGATGCACAAGAATCGCTTGAACCTGGGAAGCAGAAGTTGCAGTGAGCCGAGATCGCACCACTGCACTCCCAGCTCTCTAGCCTAGACAACAGAGCGAGAATCTGTCTCCAAAAAAAAAGATACCTACTTTATAATGATACCTATAAGAGGAGTATAATGAGATTTAAAAAAAATGAATACAACATTCCTGCAAGGGTTTGTCATGTTGCAAGCACTCAGTAAATGGTAGCTATTCCTAATAATTTGGAAAACTGCAAGATTACCTCCTAAGAGATGATAAAGTCACTATATTCTGGCGTAGTTTGGGGATGGATAGAAACCTCCTAAAGAAATAAAATAGCTCGTAGGCCGGTGACACATGCATGAAACCTGATTTTAGGTGTTAGCGGGTTCAAGGATAGATGTTCATCACAGGGAGTTCTCATCTCCAGCGGGAGCCCAGTGAGAGTGCAGGGAGAGAGGCAGTGCGAGGACTCTCTCTGCAGAGTCCCAGCTTAGAGCCATCCCTTTGTCGGGGATGGATGTAGCAGGCCCTTACTCTGATCCCTCAAACACTAACTCCCTGGTTCTGATTCTGTATTCATCTGGCCACCTTCTAAATTATGTGGTAACCCAAGGAGGCTGCCTGGGAGATAATGCCCTGATCCGGATACTGTGAGCATCTTATCTACCCGACAGTTAAATTTTGTGAACTAAGAAAACGACATGTGGTTTCTGCATCAGGCCACATCTGCTTTGCTGGCAGGAGCTGGCGTCATCGAGTCGCTCAGACATGGCTTCAGCAGGAGCATCTTTCTGTGCCCACGCAGCAGAGGCAGACCATGGCAGTGGGGGGGTTCATGGTGGCAGATGTCGGGGAGACAGCTGGCATTTCCCAGGTGACACCCCCACAGGGTGTTGCAACCAGACACCATTCCATCCGAAACGTAGCCAGGGAAGCCTCCCTGTAGGAATGTGTTTGCTCCTAATATGGTTTTCCCATAGTGTGAGCGTGTCCGTGTTTTTGTGTTTCCATATTACCATTCTCGCTTTGCTTTTAAAACAGCAACAAAGAGGAATATTGGTCTTTGTGACTGCCAGTACGATGCATGCCAGAATCTCATGCTTGCTGGTCTGAAGCCGCCAGATGGTGGTAGGATTGTGTGTGGTTTTGTTTCCTCTGCTTTTTTAAAAGTCGTGAAGTGGGAGAGACTGAGAAGTGGGAGATTGGCTGGGAGATTATCATCTGATAACAGTTTGCAGTGTCTTCCACCCTGTGTGTGGGCACAATGGTGTCTTCCAAAAATGTGATGCTGACCCTACCTAGCGTTTGCTGAATGTGCAGTATTAGCTGTCCCGTAAACACCAGCTGGGTTATTCATTACATACTCAGCTATATACAGTAGCTGAATAAAACAGGTTTTAAAACACACACACACAGGAAATTTTCTGCATGTTTTTCTCTTCCTTGAAGATTGAAATGAGTTGTTAGGATTGCCATTGTAGCAAAAGGGAAGTTGAACTTCCTTTGTTGGGGGCTTTATGGGTTTATTTTTGAAAATCTTTTCAAGTTCTTTTACTTTTGTCCTAAGGGACCTAGTTTCACAGCTTAAAGGACTAATGTTTCTCTTCTGTTAGTTTCCTTGAAATCAGATTGTGTGTTTGTTGCAAGCATATTTAGATTAAGCTTGTCCGGCCCGTAGCCTGTGGGTCCCGTGTGCCGCAGGATGGCTTTGAATGTGGCCCAACACAAATTCATAAACTTTCTTAAAACAGATGTTTTTTGCATTTTGTTTTCTTTTCTTTTGTTTTCTTTTCTTTTCTTTTTAAGATGGAGTCTCACTCTGTCACCCAGACTGGAGTGCAGTGGCACGATTTGGCTCACTGCAACCTCCGCCTCCTGGGTTCAAGCAATTTTCCTGCCTCAACTTCCTGAGTAGCTGGGATTACAGGTGCCCGCCTCCACGCCGGGCTAATTTTTTGTATTTTTAGTAGAGACGGGGTTTCACCATACTGGCCAGGCTAGTCTTGAACTCTCAACCTTAGGCTAACCACTGTGCCTGGCCTGTTTGTTTGGTTTTTAGCTCATCAGCTATTGTTAGTGTATTTTATGTGTGGCCCAAGACAATTCTTCCATGTGGCCCAGGAAAGCCAAAAGATAGGACATACCCAACTGAGATGATCTTGTAAATGGCATAGGCAAAAAAGTTTGTGTTTTGCAGCCATTTCCAAGGCTAACATAAGGTATCAGGATGCTGCTCAGTGACTTATGTGTGACCAGGGTCTCTATTGAGTGGAGAGGGGATACTTGTCTGGTGTGAACAGAGTCAGGTCTCTATGAAGACTTGTGATACCAGAAACTGGTCACTTCTCCATTTTCTCCCTCTCTCCCTCCACCCCCTGTAGTTAAACAAATGTAGAGCATCAAATGATGCCACTTTCTCCTGGTTGTCCGTCTCTCCACGACCAAGGGTAAAAATAAAATGCTGATGAAGCCAGAGGAGCATGGTTTGTTCATTTGAAGTTCTTAATATCCTGAGTGCTGGCTTTGACCTTTAATGAAAATGACGGTCCTCCTGGCAGGGGTCGGCTGCCTCACAAATGTGCAGCTTAAAGAACAAGGATAGTTTCCCTGAACAAGAGAAACAGCAGCAAGCGTGGAAGTCCTGAGTGCATCAGGAACACTCTGCTAATTACAGGCAAGAGTGGGATGCCTGGCCAGGCGTGGTGGCTCATACTTGTAATCCCAGCACTTTGGGAGTCTGAGGCAGGCAGATCACTTGAGGTCAGGAGTTCGAGACCAGCCTAGCCAACATGGTGAAACCTCGTCTCTACTAAAAATACAAAAAATTAGACATGAGTGGTGGCGCATGCCTGTAATTCCAGCTACTTGGGAGGCTGAGGCAGGAGAATTGCTTGAACCTGGGAGATGGAGGTTGCAGTGAGCTGAGATGGCGCCACTGCACTCCAGCCTGGGCAACAGAGCAAGACTCCGTCTCAGGAAAAACAAAAAGAGTGGGATGCCCAACAGCAAGGAACTGCTGGTTTGTTACGTCGTGAGTTTTCTAAGGCACCTTCCAGCTCTAAGGTCACCATGAAAATCCATCATTTCCAATTATAGGAGATGTCCACTCTATGAGGGCAGGGGGGCTGTCTCTTTACTTCATAGCACAATAATTAGACCAAGGTAACATTTCCTAAAAATTTGTTGACTACAGGAACACTGTCCTTTCTCTACTCTACCATCTTGGTTGCCAGGAAGAGGGGTCATCCGGTCTGACTTGGAGATCACCTAAGAGGTCCACCTTATAGACCCCTAGTCTGATGTACCCACCTCTAGCCAAGGTCTGGCTAGCCCCTTGCCTGGAGCTTCCTTACTGATGAGTTATTTTGTTGGTCTGGGTTATAACTGTCTACCTACTAGCCTTTTGGGATTTGCCCCTTTGCCTGTTCAACCTGCGGGCCTCATGTGGCTCAGGACGGCTTTGAATGCAGCCCAACACAAATTTGTGAGCTTTCTTAAAACATTATGAGGCTGGACATGGTGGCTCACACCTGTAATCCTAGCACTTCGGGCGGCCAAGGCGGGGGAATCACTTGAGGCCAAGAGTTCGAGATTAGCCTGGCCAACATGGTGAAATCCCATCTCTACTAAAAACACAAAAATTAGCTGGGCATAGTAGTGCACACTTGTAGTCCCAGCTATTTGGGAGGCTGAGGTGGGAGGATCGCTTGAACCCGGGAGGTGGAGGTTGCAGTGAGCCGTGATCGCACCACTGCACTCCAGCCTGCATGACACAGTGAGACCATGTCTCCAAAAGAAAAAAAAAAATTATATATATATATGAGATTTGTGATTTTTTTCTTTAAGTTCATTTGCTGTTGTTCATGTTAGTGTATTTTACGTGTGGCCCAAGACAATTCTTCTTCCAGTGTGGCCCAGGGAAGCCAAAAGATTGGACACCCCTGGTCGAAATCTCTGGGTAAAGCATGGTCTTAGCTAGGGCGTCATGATTCAACTTTTCGAAGCCTAAGAATTGAGCTTCCTCTTCTCTTATTAGAATTCAGGTTCACACTCTGATGCCATTTGGAAACACTCTTACTTTCCTTTAAAGACTGTGTTCCGTCACTTCACGTTATAAAATAAAATAATCCTGAAACACGCCAGTGCGATTGCAGAAGAGGGGTGCCCAGCTTCGTGGTCAAGTCTGACGCTTGTGTGTGCGTGTGTGCAGAGCTGTGTCAGCTGTGGCTAGTGCTGGCCTCCAGGCATCCCCCGGGCAGCAGATGGTATAGCCAGCCTTGCCCTGCTTGGTCCAGCCAGAGTGGCAGTGATGCACGCTGAGGCAACTTCTGTGATGCAACACCCAGGCAGTCCTCCAGCCCGCCGCCAAGGTGAAAAGACCCCTGCCAATTCAGGACTTCTGGGCTCTCTGAGAGCAGGGGCTTGAGAGGAAGGAGAGACTATTTTCTCATATATTGAAACTAAAATATTACAACCTGCCATGGGCCATTGCAGAAGTGTCCCTAAGTGGCCCTGAGTGTCCCATGACACAGTCCTGAGCCCTGGATTTTGTAGGAGCTTTCCTTTTCATTCTTGGCTGGAAGGAAGCTGGTGATGCAACTGTTGTGAGCTCTGAAATATAAGAATTAACAGTCAGGGGGGCTGGGCACAGTGGCTCATGCCTGTAATCCCAGCACTTTGGGAGGTCAAGGTGGGTGGATCACCTGAGGTCAGGAGTTCAAGACCAGCCTGGCCAACATGATGAAACCCCGTCTCTACTAAAAATACAAAAAATTATCCAGGCATGGTGGCGGGCACCTGTAATCTCAGCTACTCAGGAGACTGAGGCAGAAGAATTGCTTGAACCCGGGAGGTGGAGGTTGCAGTGGGCGGAGGTCCTGCACCATTGCACTCCAGCCTGGGGAACAGAGTGAGACTGTGTCTCCAAAAAAAAAAAAAAAAAAAATTACAGTCAAGGGAAACCTAGGGTCAAGGTCACTATAAAAAGCTATTTAGTCAAGGGCAATAGTCTTCCTGTTTTGAAGGGGTGGGGGCAGAGGATGGAGGCTCACTGGAGTTGGTTTTCATAAGCCTCCTGGTACCCCAGCTTTTACTTCCATCAAATAACCATGTTGTGGATGCATAACTATTAATAAGTACAAACAGAACTTTCCAGGCAAGCCCTCTGGACTGCTCCTTCTAGGCCTTTGGTCTTCTGAGATGTTTGGGAAGAAGGAACAATTCTGGCTTTCTTGGAAGCTGCCCTTTGCACTGTTCATTTGCCCTCTGTGTACTGATTTGCCAGCTCCTTAGAGAAGGTAGATATTAGATACGGGAGGAGTGGGGGTCATGGTCTGGTGTCCAGTGTGTCCTTATGGACAGATGCCCCAGCCCAGCCAGAGTTACTGACTCTGGCCTCTGCCTTCCTGTAGGACTCAGCTTATTATTGCTACATCACAGCTCTGCTTAGTTGGACCACTGATGTAACCAGTGCTCCTTATTTGCCCTATAAAATATTCCAGCCCCTGCCTTCAGGAAGCTCACAGACTCCCTCTAGCATGCACACACACTTCTCACACCTGAGTTGTAGGCTTCAGCAGCATCCACTGTGTGCACTCACAAACCTGTATATGCCGGTTGCACACACTGTTAAATAATTTAATTATAAGATATGTAAATGTTTGCAATGTCAATGTGAAAACCAAGATTTGTCATTTCGACAAAACAAGTAGAATGTTTAGAAAGATACGATATTCATAAAAGTTGCTTTTGCCAAAAAAAAAAAAAAATGCCATCAAATCAAGTATGGATGAGGCAACTGTAAAAGATTTGGGAACAAAATTTGTAAAAATCTAGGATATTCAGATTGCTTTACAAGAAGCCCAACATGGAAATCACAGATGATGCATTTTGGGTGTGATTTATGCAACAAAGATAGCAGGAGACACGGGTCAGCATATTTGGGGGTTTTTTTTGGAGTACAACCATCTATGTTTGAGCCGAAGCCAGGCAGACCCTTGCAGAGACCACACGGGCAGGTGTGGGAGCTGGGCTTTGAAGCCACATTGGCTAATTTCAGAGCTAAGCTTTTCACCCTGTGGTTCTTCTGCTTATGCTCCTGCTCATTTAGAAGATAGGAGTCTCTACTGAGACTCTAGATTAGCCACTGTGAGAGACACTGTTGCTACTGAAACTCTATGGTTTGCAGGCTGTGTGGAGTGTGCCTGCCACCCAAGTGTGTGGGAAAGAGGAGGGAGGTGGGAATACAGCTGCCAAGGAGCTCCCAAGACCCTTTTGGAGGTCAGTTGGGGGAGGAGGGGGTCACTGACCTCAGTAGGTAAGTTTTTGGCGTGCATCTGTTTTAGAAAAAGATTCCTGACACAGTATGTCACAGGGGAGCCTACACTCACGTGTGTTATATTTGGTGTGTGTGGTAGTTATGTACCTGGGAGCCAAAGATTTCCACTTTACTTAGATCTTTCATTTCTTTTTTTTTTTTTTTTTTTTTTTTTTTGAGATGGAGTCTCGCTCTGTCGCCCAGGCTGGAGTGCAGTGGCACGATCTTGACTCACTGCAACCTCTGCCTCCCGGGTTCAAGCTATTCTCCTGCCTCAGCCTCCCGAGTAGCTAGGATTACAGGGACCCACCACCGTGCTTGGCTAATTTTTTGTGTTTTTAGTAGAGACAGGGTTTCACCATGTTGGCCAGGCTGGTCTCAAGCTCCTGACCTCAGGCTATTGGCCAGTCTCGCCTCCCAAAGTGCTGGGATTACAGGCGGGAGCCACCGCGCCCGGCTACTTAGATCTTTTAAACTTGAACCCTACTGGGTACAGTAATCAATTTCACTGCAGGGGAAGGGGAGCTGCTCTCCAAGTGCACGGGGTCCCTTCCATCAGCATGCAGCAAGGGCAGTGGGGAGGGAGCGACCACTGGTGTCAGGATTCCAGCTGCTGTTTTGTAGACATCTTCAGCGACACTTTGGGGCTGGCTGTTTATTGCTGGTCGGTGTCTAGACAGAAGTCACGAGCCATTGAGTAGTTGGAGGTGGCTTTTTTATCCACCAGCCATTCTTCCTCCACATTCTAGCTGGGTCCTGTGAAGGAGCTCTTCCTAACCAGACGGCTGCGGCCTTGGATCCTGATGATGCAGCCTCTCGGGCTCCCTCCCCTAGTTATTTGGGTATTTCCAATATTTTGACTTGTGCACAAGCTGCCTCTAGTTGAATTAATGCGTCCCTAAGGCCATAGGAGAGGGGGTTAGTTCCTGTTGGCTTTGTGGGGAATGTTAGTTGTGTGTTTTAAAATTAGTGTTTCTTGAATGGCAAATGGAACGTTTTCTTCATTATGAGAACACGCGTTGCCTATTACCTCTGTGCTTATGAAGCTGGGGGTAGGCAGCGAACTTAATAGCTTTTCAGAGCTTCTGCAGTGAGCATTTGCAGGGAGGCTGCTGGTGCAGTGAGCATGTCAGGTGGCTTCCCTGGGCCGGCACTGGAAACAGTGAGCCCTCCTTATGGAAAAAGGATGCACGTTCCTATGCCAGTGCTTCTCACCAGGGACGAGTTTGCCCCCTGGGGACATTTCTAGTTGTCATGACTTGTGGGGTGTTACTGGCATCTAGTGGGTAGAGGCCAGGGAGGCTGCAAAGCATCCTGCAATACACAGGACACAAAAAATGATCATTCCTTTTTTTCTGGACTTTTTTTTTTTTTTTTTTTTTTGAGACAGGGTCTCAGTCGCTCAGGCTGGAGTGTGGTGGTGTGATCATAGCTCATTGTAGCCTTGAGCTCGTGAGTTCAAGTGATCCTCCCACCTCAGCCTCCTGAGTGGTTGGGACTGCAGGCACACACCACCACACCTAGCTCATTATTCTTATTTTTTTTAGAGATGGGGTCTTGCTGTGTTGCTAGCTGGTGTTGCTTAAAGCCAGAAGTTTGAGACCAAACTTAAGTGATCCTCCTGCCTCGGCCTCCCAGAGTGTTGGATTATAGGCATGGCCATCACGCCTGGCCAAAAATGGTCATTCTGGATAACAAAGAATGATCCGGTTCAAAATGTCAGCAGGGATGAGGCCGAGATTCCCCACCCTAAGTGAACCCTCCTGCCCTGGACCCTCTCCTACAGAGGTGCCTGAGAGCATTCTCCTCTCCTCTGGTTCTGTCTGGCTCCTAATTAGCCTTCAAGCAATGTCAGCTCTCGGGAACAACAGAGACGCACAGTGACTTACTGTAACGGCAGCATACTTTCACCAAAGCAGTTCTTCAATCTGGCTTCCTCCTGCCCTTCCCCTCCACGCCGCAGAAGCTGGGCCTGACAAAACGGCTTTTCAGTCCTCGCTTGCCACCTGCCCACACTGTAGCCCCCAAGAATGCCTGCCATTAGTCCCCTGCTATGCAGGGAGATGGCAGCTGCCTGCAAATGAGGCAGCTTGGAGGGACGGGACAATGCCACTCGATGGACCCACTGTCCTGCCTGTCGCTGCCAGGTCTCTGCAGCAAGGGGCAGTCTGACTTCGGACTTTAGGGGGCAAGGAAACTTTGCTTTTCTTATTTCCTCCCTACCCCCGCCCCAAATAGGCATTAAACAATTTGTATTCTGTTTGTGACTTTAATGTGCCTCTTTGTCCTCAGCTGGGAATGTCTCCAGCTTGTCGTAGTGGGAGAGAGCCCTTGGTATCCGTAGAAGCAGGCTGGGGTTTTGCCTCTACTGCTCATCAGCTCTGTGGCCCTCAGCAAGGTCGTTAACCCTCCTGAGCCTCAGGTGTTTTCATTTGGAACATGGGGTTGATAATGCCTACCACAGAGGGTTACTGTCAGGACGGTGTTCCCTGCACTGCTTTTCCTGTGTCCCTCCAACCAATCTTTGTAAGCTGCTCAAGGGCCTGGCACCTGTCTTTACCATCCTTGAAATCACATTAGTTTTTGCCGCACGGCAGGACTCGGGCCACGGAGTCCAGCGCACCCCCGGAAAGATAGTTGATGTCCTAATCCCTGGCGCCTATGAATGTGACCGTTTGGACACATGGTCTTTGCTGATGTAATCAAGTTAGGATGAGGTCATTAAGGTGGGCCCTAATCCAGTAGGACTGGGGTCTTTATAGGAAGAGGGAAATCTGGACACGCACATACACACACATACAGCAGTGGCTTCACACAGGTCTCATGGCAAGATGGACGCACACAAGCGGTGAGCCTAGCACAACAGAGGCAGAAATTTGAACAATGCAGCGGCAAGCCAAGGAATGCCAGAGTCACCAGCAGCAAGGAGAAGGCAAGGAAGGACTCTCCCTGTAGGTTTCAGAAGGAGCACGGCCCTGCCGACAACTGGATTTCAGATTTTTAGCCTCCAGAACTATGGTTGCTTTAAGCCAGCCGGTTTGGGGTGCTTTGTCATAGCAGTCCCAAAAGCCAGTACAAACACTCAGTGGACGCTCGTGGAACGTGTGTCTTTATATGCAAAATGTATGGTGCTGGCCCAGCAGTCATGCTTTGGCAGCCCAGCCCTGGATGGTTCACTTCTTCCTTTCCACTGAGGATTCCTTCCCAGATCACCCACAGATCGTACTGGCTGGTTTTGTGCTGCTTTATTAGAAAAGCATTTGCTTGTTATGGGAGAAAGTTTTTACACGTATCACATTGAACGGGGTTACGTTTTTGCCCTAAAATATTTGTGCATCTCTAAGCAGTGGCATCAAGTCACCAACTTAGATTTCTTCTAGCAGCGCATTGGTTCCTGGTTCTGGGAAGAAGCCTGAGAGGCCATTTGCTCCCTTCTCTCTTCTCCTTTCAAGAAGCAGAATCAAATCAAAGCGGCTCTAAAAATAAGGAAATGGATATGCTTGCAAAACAGGGGTGCCAGGCCCAGAGGAAGAGCAGGCTCAAGTTGGTGGCTAAGGGAGGCCACTGGGGACTCAGGCCCTTTCTGTCTTCTGTCCACAGCAAGGTCATCCTGAGGCAGGTGCCCCCATGGCCATAGGACGGCTGATGGCAGCAGCTGCACAGTCTGCTCCCTTGTTTGTGGCCTGTGGAGCCCTTTGGTGTGTTTCTCTTAAGATCAGGAAAACTTCCCCGGAAGCCTCCCCAGCAGCCTCCTCTCCATGTCTTTGTCCTATCCCCGAACCAGCCACTGCCAGCGGGGATGGAGTTAGCATCATGGGCCTAGACCAACCATGTGAGGGCGAATGGGTGCTGCGGTCAGCCACAGTGCCCTGCCACACTCACCAGATTCACAACTCTTACCCTTTTTTAATGGTCATGATAAGGGTGCCCCAAGGATGTCCACATTCTAATCTCTAGAACCTGTGAATGTTACTGTATGTGGCCAAAGGGGTCTCTGCTGATGTGTGCTGATGTGGTTAAGGGTCTTGAGGCAGGGAAATGATCCTGGATGGTCCAGGTAGGTCCCGTGTAATCAGAAGGATTCTCATAAGAAGGAGGCAGGAAAATTGGAGGTGGAGAGAGATGTAAGGACAGAAGCAGAGGTCAGAGAAGGGAGAAGATGCTGTACCGCTGGCTTTGAAGATGGACAAAGGGGCCCCGAGCCAAGGACTGCAGGCAGCTTCTAGAAGTGGGAAAAGGCAAGGAAATAGATTCTCCCCTGAAGCCTCCAGAAGGTGGTACCTGACACCCTGATATTAGACCAGTGAAACTGATTTTGGACTTCTGACTTCCAGAACTGTAAGATAAACTTCTGTTTTCTATTTTTTGTTTTTTTTTTTTTGTTTTTTTTGAGACAGAGTCTCACTCTGTCGCCCAGGCTGGAGTGCAGTGGCAGGATCTCGGCTCATTGCAAGCTCCGCCTCCCAAGTTCTCACGCCATTCTCCTGCCTCAGCCTCCCAAGTAGCTGGGACTACAGGCGCCCGCCGCCATGCCCGACTAATTTTTTTGTATTTTTAGTAGAGATAGGGTTTCACCGGGTTAGCCAAGATGATCCTGATCTCCTGACCTCGCGATCCGCCCGCCTCGGTCTCCCAAAGTGCTGGGATTGCAGGCATGAGCCACCACGCCCGGCCAAACTTCTGTTGTTTTAAGCCACTAAGCTTGTGGTCATTTATTGCAGCAGCAAAGGGAAATGAATACAGCATTGTATCTCTAGGCTGACCAGGAATCAATATAGAACTTTGCTAAGATTAAGTATCTTGTTTGTATTTTTATATCTTTTACACGAGTATTTGAGGATTAAACCAAAGACAAACCCAGTCCCTGGTCCTGCCTCCAGATAGGGCCAGCCTGGTGATTTGCTCTCAAAATGATACATGTTGGTTCCTTTATTCAACATCAGTGCTAGGTGCCGAGAACACAGAAATAAGGTCTTGTCTTCACTCAAGCTGCTGCGTGTGCCTCAGCCAGCCATTTGATTCCATAAATATGCCCACTCACAAATGGGAGCTCTTCCAGATGTCTTCTCTGTCTTTGTAGCTCAGGCCAGTTTCCTCTGAAGCTTATTCAAACCTGATTTTTGTTTAAGTTCTTGCAAGGGTTAGGAAGAGCTTAAGACATTAAGCACTGCCACAGATGGACCTATTTTTAGGGTGCCCCATGTTGCCAAGATCAGCAGTGATTCTGACAGCTCAGTCCTGGGGTCCACAGAGGATGTCATCTGCCTCCTGTCCTCGTGCCAGTTGGACAGAGACACTGCTGTTTGGAAGTTTTCTTTGTGGTTCTTTATTTCCTCTCCTCTCTAGGGCTTCCTGTTCTACAGAGGCACAGTGGTGCAGCCACATACATTGTGTCTAGAAGTTGTTGTTATTGTACCATAGTTCAGCTATTTCCATCCCATCCCATCCCATCCCATCCCATCCCTTCTTTGTTGTTAAGACACAGTCTCACTCTGTTGCCCAGGCTGGAGTGCAGTGGCACAATCTCAGCTCACTGCAACCTCCACCTCCCGGGTTCAAGCGATTCTCAAGCTACTCCTCCCGAGTAGCTGGGATTACAACCATGTGCCACCATGCCTGGCTGATTTTTGTATTTTTAATAGAGACAAAGTTTCACCATGTTGGCCAGGCTGATCTCGAACTCCTGACCTCAAGTGATCCGCCTGCCTCAGCCTTCCAAAGCGCTGGGGTTACAGGCATGAGCCACCGCATCCAGCCAGTTCATCTGTTTCTGAGAAGCCTTGGGCTTTCCTGGGGATAAGTGATCAGTGGCAATCTATGGGAAATATCTGGGAAGGTGACAGAAGTAATGAAGCCAAAAAACGGAGTGGGGGCACTGACATTTGAGATGATCTTTTCCAACATCATAATTCTATCTTGAGGAAACTGAGGCATGAGTTATCCATGAAGCAGCTCTCCATCCGTGAACTCCCTATAGTAGCTTAGCAAGGATGGAGCACAATCTCTGTGATACCGATTAGACAGGGCCAAGCTCTAGAAGCAAAATGTGAGAGCTGGCTGTAAAGCACTAACACCCGGAATAGCGTGTATATTAGGTTTGGCATAGATTGTTCTAGGCTCTTGTCTCTGCTCTGTCCCATCTCCCTTTGTCCATAACAAGTGCCATATACCCAGGGGGATAAATGGGTAGATGCTGAAGCTTCAGCCTAGGTTTGAGTTCCACTTACTAGCAACATAACCTGGGACAAATCACTTGGGCATTTTTTCCTTTCTGTAACATGGGATGGTCACAGTACCGACGTGGCTGGAGGTGCTGCGAGGATTAAATGAGTTGAAGTGTGCAGAGTACTCATGGCAGTGCCTAGCGCATCCTAAGCGCTGTACGTCTTCCTGCAGCCTTACACATTGTTCTCCAGCGTTTTAAATGGCCACGTGCAATTCCATCGCATGGTGGTTCTCTGGTTGATTTAACCAGATCCCTGTAATGGGATTTTGTTTCCATCTTTTGACGCTGTAAACAACATTTCGATGACTACCCTCGTAGGTAAGGACTTTCTTTCACTCTTAATCATCTCTGCAGGTTAAATTTCTAGAATGAGAATTGCTGGGTGAAAGAAAAATCTTTCAAGGCTTTTCTCGATAGACGCTACATTTTGCTCCAGGAAAGTAGTAGTTGACACTCCTACCATCAGTGAGTGAGTGTGCCAGTTTCCTTGTGTGGCCAGGTTATTAACTTTTAATCAAATGAAGGCCCAGAAACAAATAGGAGATATTTCCCTGGGAGTAAAATGTTCCTCATCTTTGCTTATATGCAGTAAAAAGCTCAGAACTTGGAGAGCGCAGAAAGCAGGGCAGAGTTTGTGAGAACAGCGCCCTCTGCTGGCTCTCCCTGGTGTGAACAGTGGTAGATGGCGATGCTGAGATGGTCGTGGCATCCCCTGCTCTTTGGAGGCAGGTACATTTTTAAGAGACTCTGGTCATTAAAGTCAGCCTTGGGCAATACTTGACCCTCGCTTGGGTTCTTTTACAGCAATGGTTTCAACAGGGGTGATTTGTTGCCCAACACTTGGTACTCTCTGGAGACGTTTTGGAGGAACTCAAGTCTGGGGGTGGGGTTAAAGGAAGTCTGCTATTGACTTCTGGTGGGTAGAGGCCAAGGATACTGCTAAACATCTCACGCTGCACAGCCCAGCCCATCATCAAAGCAGCCTTCAGCCCAGGATGTCAATATTATCTAGGCTGAGAAAACCCTGTTTTTAGAGGAATAGAGGCATTGTCCTAAGAAGGTTTCTCTTTTCTGACTGAAATAAAATATAGAAATATTAAGATATGGTATATATGTCACAGTTACTCTTATTTGGTTGTAGAAACCTGATGGTTTTGCAAAATGCAATGGAAAGCAGGTGGAGCTGAAATAGTAAATGGGGATTTCTAGAAGGGAGGACACAGGAAAAGCCAACCCGTAGTAATGTCATGAGTACTAATAAGAGAGGGAAAGTTCTTCTACCAATTCAGCATGGTTAAACCTGCCACAAATCCCGGTACTTTTCCCTTGAAGGTCTTGTCTGTTAAAAATAGTGCTTTATTTGACACTTTTCCCCAAATTCACAAGCACCCATGTTTTCATAACGTTCATAATTGCGCCCTCCAGTGTTCAGTGCAGAATTACCATGTGTGGTTATAATTTGCTCTCCCACGCCCTAGTAAATGCTGATTCAAGCATTGCTTTTAAGAGGGAGAAGGAAGAGAAGAACTTTAAAAATAGTCTTAGAGAAGGTGTGCCTGAAGGGGAAAAGTATGACGAGAATTTCGGGAAAATCAAACTGGGCTGCAACTTCCTTCAGTATTTGCTGAGCTTGAAGACCTCTGTTCCTGGTGTTGCCCTAGCCCATTTAAAAAATGTCCTATTACTGGCTGGGCATAGTGGCTCACACCTTAATCCCAGCACTTTGGGAGACTGAGGCGGGTGGACCACCTGAGGTCAGGAGTTCAAGACCAGCCTGGCCAACATGGTGAAACTCTGTCTCTACTGAAAAAAAAAGTAAAAATATCAGCTGGGTGTGGTGGCACACGCTTGCAATCCCAGCTACTTAGGAGGCTGAGGCAGGAGAATCGTTTGA
This sequence comes from Colobus angolensis palliatus, assembly GCF_000951035.1. NCBI lineage: Eukaryota > Metazoa > Chordata > Mammalia > Primates > Cercopithecidae > Colobus > Colobus angolensis. Next base: position 312,566 of record NW_012116210.1, read on the forward strand.
ACCCAGGAGGTGGAGGTTGCAGTGAGCCATGATTGCACCACTGCACTTCAGCCTGGGCAACACAGCAAGACTCCATCTCAAAAAAAAAAAAAAAAAGTCCTATTACCTCATTTTGCTTTAGCCTTGCTATTCTCTGAATTACTTGTATTCTAGAACATTTGTCTTGAAATGATTAGCATGGCTGCCTTGGCTGTTCTAAATAATGTTAAGAGGCTTATTTTGTCCGAATTGTTGAGAAAAACTACAGCTCTTCCCTAAACAGCAGATACTATCTTGATTATCTTTCATGAGAAGTATTTTTCAAGCTATAGGTCATGGTCGATTTATAGGTTGTAAAGTCAATTTCTAGATTACAATCAGCATTACCAAAAAAAAAACAGATGGAATAGAAACTATCACACAGTGTGGTATATGGTAAGAGCAGCCTTTAGTGATACAGAAATCTGTCACCATACATACAGACAGGTTTACGTGTGCCTGTGTGTAAGCACACATGTACATGATGAGAGCCTTCTAAAGGTGGTGGCTTAGATTTTACAACGTGGTGAAATCTGACTTGTTTATAAAGTTCTCTAAAGACCTCCATGATCCCTGCTAGTCTTCTCTCCCTCACCTTTGCCTCTGTTGCTTTTTCAGGTGGGACCAGGGAGATTGGATCTGCTCTCACCAGGATGTGCATGAGGCACAGAAGCATAGAAGCCAAGCTGAGGCAGTTTTCGAGGTGAGGAGCCTGTTTCCGCCCCGATCGCCAATGCCCTTGCAGATTTCAGGTTAAGGAAGCAGTCATGCATGACACACAGCATTTAAATCCCCACAACCTGTCTGGCTTGGCTCATTCATTGGCTGAGTATTTGTTAGGCATCTGCTGCATGCCAGGCACTGGTCGAGGCCCTGGGGATGCAGCAGACCACCAGCCAGCCAGGCCCCTGCCTTCACAGAGCCTGTGCTCCTGCATGGGTCTCTGCTTACCCTTTGTCTCTGCGAGGGGCCGGTGCAGCCTGCTGAGGCCTTTTGGGACCCCACTGCCCTGTGGGAGCCTCGTAAGAAGAGGGGCTGCGAAGTTGGAGAGTGAGATGTGCCTTGGTATCCTGTGTGCATCCTCCAGACTCACTGAGGAATGTGGCAGCTCACAGACCCCTCCACACCGCCAGCTTCCCGTCTGGCTTCCAGGCATCCAGAATAGGGAAGAAATGGTAGTAGCTGGCACCGGAATTGAGTTACAAATGTTGAAGTGAAAGTGGACATTGTTTTCCAAGCAGATCAGCATCATTCAGCAGTTTTACGTGATTCTGTTTGGGAGAAAACGAAGGGGTGCACCTGCAGAGACCTTCACCCCTCAGTGACCCCGAGGCTGGCAGTGCAGCTTGAGAATTTTCTGGGTCTCTTCACTCTTCTCTTTCTCCAGGCTCTGCACACTTAGTGTATATTTATGACCTGTCATGCCGCATGCACATCAGAATCTTGTGGGTCTTTTTTAAAAACAGTGACGCTGGGCCCCACCCTCAGAGTCTCCACTGGGGGTGAGATAAGGCCCAGGTGTCTTTGCATTTGGAGGTCCCTGTTGTGCAGCTCTCAGTGGTTCTGCAACTGGGCTTGTTAATACAAACACTGGAATATCACAGGGAAAATGGGAAGAAGGTCACTTCCGCCA
>NW_012116210.1:315201-316667 GCF_000951035.1 Colobus angolensis palliatus
GGATCACTTGAGGTCAGGAGTTTGAGACCCCATCTCTACTAAAAATACAAAAAGTAGCCAAGCATGGTGGTGGGTGCCTGTAATCCCAGCTACTCAGGAGGCTGAGACACAAAAATTACTTGAACCCGGGAGGCGGAGGTTGCAGTGAGCCAAGATTGCACCATTGTACTCCAGCCTGGGCGACGGAACGAGACTCTATCTCAAAAAAAAAAAAAAGAAGAAATCATAGGCCAGGTGCGGTGGTTCACACCTGTAATTCCAGCACTTTGAAAAGCTGAGGCGGGCTGATCACTTGAGGCCAGGAGTCTGAGACCAGCCTGGCCAACTTGGTGAAAGCCCGTCTCTGCTAAAAATACAAAAATTAGCCAGGTGTGGTGGTGGTGCATGCCTGTAATCCCAACTACTCAGGAGGCTGAGACACAAGAATTACTAGAACCCGGGAGGCAGAGGTTGCAGTGAGCAGAGATTGCACCACTGCACTCCATCCTGGGTGCCAGAGCAAGACACTGCCTCCCCCTAACCCTCCAAAGAAGTATAAATCATAATGGCAGGTTTAAATGCCAAACATTCATATTTAAGGCATTTCAGCACATTCTGAAAGCCAGACTTTTAATGATATAAGCTCACCCTAGGTCTCCTGCCCATTCTCTTTGTGCATTGTCCCAGTTGGGTGAGACAAGTCTTTGTGAACTGGTTGAATGAGTTGTCAGGGACCTTGATGGTGTGAGAGGAACTAAGTGTAACCTGCAGAGCAAATAGCACTGATGCTTTTGAGTTAGGGTGTTTGTGTTCCCTTCACACAGGCCAACCAGACTGTTTCGTAAGAGCTTCTCATTCCCTCCCCGTTCAGGTCATTCTGATGCTTTTTACATGCTAGGGGCTGTGGGGTCTACAGAAGGATGAGTAGGGTATCTACTGAAACAGAAATAAATTAACCCTGTTACAAAGCAAAGTAAAAGACTGCAATGAAGACCCAACCGGGTGCTCTGGGAATGTGAATGGCAGCTCCTAAAACAGGCCTCTTTGGGACTATGGGGATGGTTTATTCTGCCTGCTTCAAGCTGTATAATGAAAATTATTCTATGTCCCCAGCAACTCTCAGTAGCTACCAGAAAGTTGCACGTTCATTCCGATTATTCATCCCTCCCCTCAACATGCACCTGTGCTCCTGAGTACTTACTGTATTCCATGCCTGTGCTTGCTCCAGAGCCACAGAAATAAATAAGTTGGTCTTGGTTTTTGGTACATGTCCTTTAAATTTGTCTATCACAGACAATAGACTCCTGAAGTCACGTCTTCATTGTTATTGGAAATCTGACTTACGTAGAACTTCAACAAACCATCTTGGTAAAAGAACCAGGAAGGGTGATGGCTTATTTGTGTTAAGATTCAGAAGTATGGATACAGTAGCCAAATACTTAGCAGTTATATTTAAAAAGTTAATATAGGCCAGGCATGGTGGCTCA
>NW_012116210.1:324119-324704 GCF_000951035.1 Colobus angolensis palliatus
GGAGGCAGAGCTTGCAGTGAGCCGAGATCGTGCCACTGCACTCCAGCCTGGGCAACAGAGCAAGACTCTGTCTAAAAAAAAAAAAAAAAAGAGAAAGATAACCACGCAGATAGGCAGGGAAAATGGGGGAGTGGCCAGAAAAGAGTGGAGAGCTACCATGCTGCACAGTGATTGCAGGTGTGTATAAACAGGCTTAGGGCCAGTAGAAGGGAAACCTCAGAGCTGGCTGCAAGGGAGCTGGCCAAGGTGAAATGTACAGCAGTTGACAATGAATTGACTGTGAGAGCAGCAAAGGGGAGAAGTGTCACGGGTGACCGTCATCTCAGGTGTCTATGTCTGAATGATGAGGATGCCAGCAACAGAAATGGGGCAGTCTGCAAATGGGCCAGTGGTGGAGGAGGAAGCGGTTGACGGGGGATGTGGTGCGCGTGGACTGCCCCTCTGAGGGGGTTGTGGTGTCTAGGCACAGGATCCATGCTGAAAGTAAGGCAGCTGGTTCTTGCCCAGTCTCTCCACTGTGTGATCTAGCTTCTCCTGCTGTACGAGACACTTTTTTTCTGGATTTTAACATCTGGCCAGCATCTT
>NW_012116210.1:325159-334593 GCF_000951035.1 Colobus angolensis palliatus
CAAGACTCCATCTGAAAAAAAAAAAAGTATTCCCAAATGGAGCCTCCCTCAAATCTGGTTTGAGTGAATATGAGAGGGCAAGACCACTGTACATTTTGTTTTCGTGTCTCTAGCCTCTTGGTTGTAAATGTCATGAGATTACCATATTGTATTCTGATAAAGCCACTGACGGCATGTCACAGTTTATGCTTTCTGTTATAAATGTAATAGCTGTTTCTAACATATTGTCTGTTAAGCAAAACAGTAAAATTATTCCATATTCTGCTTTCTCTTAGAATATAAGAAAGCCCGCCAAGAGATAAAAAAGAAGTCCTCGGATACACTGAAACTGCAGAAGAAAGCGAAAAAAGGTAACTCCTAAAATTCTGCCACTGATGTTACTTCCCAATGGAGGGCTTGATTTGTCTTTGAAGCGAAAAGTGTTCACTTCAGAGACTTCCTTAAGTATGATGGCCCTGGAAAACAGATGGGAGCAAATAGGACCTATCTGAGTTCACGTTCTCAGAGTGCAGAATAGGTATTAATTTGAGGCGGTTGCCAAGTGGGACTTGACATGTTCCTTCCCCCACCTTTGTCTTCCAAGCCTGACAGTTTCCATGCCTATTGTGCTTCGTAATGATACCTATAAATTTCTTAGAAGCCTTGGGATAATGCAGAAAAGCCTTTATGCAAATGTTCTCTAGTAATTATTACAGAAATTATGTCATTTTCTCCTGCAGCTTTCACAGCCTATAATCTTCAAAACCCTTTATTAAGTCTTGTGAAAGTGCTGGGAATGGGTGCAGGGGAAGCTGGGAGTCATGGCCATACAGGGGATTTTCCATGGTGTTTATGAGGGAGGAGCTTGATAATCTACCACTGAGCAAAACCAGGCAAGATGCCTTTCCCCCATGTCCTTGTTTATCCTCCTTGGCAAACCAGTGAATCGTCAGATCTTTGACCCACCTTTGTTCCTCCAGAACGGACTGGGAGTTCGAAGAGAAAAATCTAGCAGCATCCACTTCGCAAGCACTTGTAACATTTTACTACCACCTAAAAACGTAGGGACTTTCTCCTGAGCTAGAGAAGGTGACATTGCTTCCAGTCTATTCTTCTTTGACACCAAGTTTCTGAATCTGCTGCTTCACAGCTGATAAGATGGGGTTCTGCTATCAGGCTGCTCTGTGGGTGGTGTTTACCATTAATTTGAGACAACAACGTTTTCCAGTTGGGATCCCCCAGCCAGAATTTTCTCTCCCCTAAACCAGCAGTTCTCTGTTGGAAACAGAAGAAGACACATTTGGAGAGATGGGATGGTGGAGGGTGGTGTGGAGTGGGGTGATAATAGGACACAGGTTTTAACCTTGAACATTTCTATAAAATGAGCCCCCCACCCCAAATATTCACAACCACCATAAACCCATTTTGAGATAAAGGCAGTGGAATTTTCACCCACAATCAGATTTTCCATCAGCATTGGCCCCAGCAGTTTCTTTCGTATGTTTGTTTTTGGTCTGGAGCTTCTCAGATTTGTATCCTATCTAACCAGGGCACCTGGGAGCTAGTGTTTGACAAGTAATAGGGTTTGTGACATAGTAACATTTTAGTGACTGTAGAGGTAAACATTTATGAGTAAAATTACTACCATATTCCACGAAGTCCGAGGACCGGAGGGGAGGAGGCTGGTCACAATTCAGGGCTGAACTCCACGTAACTGACAGGTTGGCAGCTTTGAGAGAGGAGGGATTCCTGGACTGGGAGAGATGGTCCAGGGAAGATGTTTAGGCTTAGAAAAGGTTTGGGAGTTTGGTGAAAAGGATGAAGGAAGAAAAAGTAGTTATTTTCCCTCAACTCTTCCACCGCTGACTTTTCAGAGGCCCTAAGTTCTTGGCTGCAGTGATAGTCCTTTTATTTAAATTCTGCATGGAGGCTGAATTGGTCCTCGTCTGTCACTCAAAGTCACTGGCATTGCCCAATTAGCAGAATTTATACCTCTGGGTGAAGCCTGATAGGGTGATTGCAGTGCAACATCAAAAGAAGTTTCTGGCAATTAGACTTCCTAGCACTGGCTCAGGCTGCCTGCAGGATAACGAGCTCCCTATCAAGGCTGGATAGAAAGATTTGGGACCCATAGGATGCTGGATTGTGTGTAACGTGCAGAGAGGCATCTGGTCCTGAGACTTGGGAATGATTGGCATTTAGTTGTGTGGTTTCTTGGGCCACATTGGCCTGACGGATGAGAGAATGGAGGCTGGGATCAAGGGTTTCTGAAGTATCTGTCTTCTCAACCACAGCCTCACACTGGCAGTCTCTGGCACCATGTCTTTTCCCCATGAGATTGGTCAGATCCATAGCTTGGAATGTTCTGGAGAATTTCCAGTTACTTCAAGATACAACCAGAAAATAATTTTTATTTCTATCCTTTGTAAAGATTTTCTTCTAAAATCTGTAAGTGCAGTTTTGGACCAGGTGTTTCTATTTGTATATTTCTGGGATGAAAGCAGCCTTCTAAAAGGTACTAGAGTCACATTCGGACTGGACTCTTTTATGGAGAGCTCTGCTAGGAGGCATATGTATGGCTGAGAATGGACTGAAGAAAACACAACTCACTTAAGGGCTGGAAGAAATCTGGTTATCTGAGGCTTTCAGTTGTTTAGGGGTCTGATTAGCTGACATTTCCCTTTCTGCTAGAAAACCTTGAGGGATCTGTTTCATCTCCTTCAAGTGGCAGATTCCCAGACCCTTGGTTTGTAAAAGTGTTAGCAGTTCCTTTTGATGTACCATGCATTCAGATGGATGAAGCTTCTGGATACATTTTTTTGTCCTGATAGATGGAATCTGATGTATGCAGCCAGATAATCACTTCCTTTTTGATACATTTCCAGGAGATTCTCAAGCAGCTTCCTGCCATGCCTTTTTCAAAAACTCTGATCTTTGATCTAAAAATTCTTCGGACTCTCCTTTTAGCATTTCAAGTGCCTTTGTGTGTGTAAGCATGGTTTACCACCATCCTTGACGTGGGCAGACACACATGGATGTCATTTTTATTAGCAGCTCACTTTCCTTCTTACTCTGCAGATATCACCTTTTATCACATTCTTGGACTCTTTCTTACTATAGAGAGAGGTAGTTTGTAATCTAAAGGTGTTTAAATATTTCCATCAAGAAACTTTCAATGGTTTGCCTTTGGTAGGTTTTATCTCAAAATCATTTTTTAGCAACTGGGGATATGCTATGGCTGTGGATGAGTGTGCCTGTCTTGAAGGCAAGCTTGTCGGATGCCTGCTAGAAGTAAACATGAGGCAAAGAGTTAGCTAGTCCTCACCCTCAGAGAAATTCTGGGCTCATGCACAGAGTCAAGAGCACATGGCAGAGCCAGCATTGCCGACAGGTGGAGGGACAGAGGTGGCAGGATGTTGGGGGGGATGGTGTGGAGCAGACCCAGTAGCCCCAGGTTCTGAACAGTGTCTCTTGAGCCCTCTGCCTGCTTCATATCAGCTCATTGCCTTGGAGGTCTTGGAGGTGACCATGACCCAGTGGGGGAAAGTAGGAGAACATGGAAATGAGAGGCGTTTTACATTGTATTTACCTACGTATGCCACCCGACTGTACGGACTCAGCAGCCTTATTCTCATTTCACTACCATGTTGTTATCAATGTAAATTAAAAATTAATTCTGGGCTGGGCGCGGTGGCTCATGCCTGTAATCTCAGCTCTTTGGGAGGCTGAGGCGGGCGTTCAGCTCTTTGGGAGGCTGAGGCGGGTGGATCACGAGGTCAAGAGATCGAGACCATCCTGGCCAACATGGTGAAACCCCATCTCTACTAAAAATACAAAAATTAGCTGGGCGTGATGGCACATACCTGTAGTCCCAGCTACTCAGGAGGCTGAGGCAGGAGAATTGCTTGAACCTTGAAGGTGGAGGTTGCAGTGAGCCAAGATCGTGCCACTGCACTCCAGCCTGGGCAACAGAGGGAGACTATATCTCAAAAAATAATAATAATAATTCTGGTAAAGCCTTCTGTTTCCATCTGTAACTACAAAAAGTTTATCAAGGATTTTAAAAAATAATAATGGCCAGCATTCATTAAGTGCTTATTATAGTCATTGTTCCACTTATTACCATGACGTCATTAAACCTAAGAAGTCTTGATTTCTCTTTTTTTTGGAATCAGCATCTCACTAGGTGGCCTAGGCTGACCTCAAACTCCTGGGCTTCAGGGATCTTCCCGCCTCAGCCTCCCTAGTAACTGGGATTAACAGGCACACACCACTGCGCCCAGCAGGGACTTTTCTTAAGAGAGAGAGAACTGGAACATTGTAATATGTTAACTGCACAGCTGACATTTACATAATAGTTGACTCTATCACTTTCCACTAGAAGCTGCAAAGCCAATGTTGTAAATGTAACAAACAGACTCACAGAGGTCTAGACCAGTGTAGTATTTGCTGTTATGCTACGATTTTAAATTCTTTAATTTTTTTTCCGTTTTCATCCTGCCCTAAGCTTTGTCTCCTCGGATTTCCTAGATATTTTTCAAGTGACGGTAAACCACACTCGAAAGGTTTTCTTGCCAAAGCTTGGCTTCCTCTGGGTGTACATTTGTCATCTCTCTTTTTAAAAATCCTTGCTGTACTCCCTAGGGGTGGTCATTACTACCTGGTAAGGTTTTGTTTAGATGAGAAGGAAAGGATATTAGTAAAGCAGAGAAGGGGGACGTGGATGTGGGTTTAATCAGCCCTCATAGAAAATTTGGTGGCGAGCCATGGACAGTTTAACACACAAAACCAAGGTAAGGCTGCTGCTGCTGCTGCTTGAATACCGGTTTGACTTTATTATTTTCCTTTTTGTGTCAATTGTGTATCCTGCACTTTCTCACCGTGTGCCCCCCGCCAGTGGACACTCTTGGTAAGTCTACCATCCCAAATCTCTGGTGGCTGCTCACGGTGTGGTCCTTGCTGTGGGCTTTCCGTGGTTGTCCAGACCTCTGCTAGCTGCCCAGGTTTTCCTACCAGCTCAAAACAATCAACTGTGCCTACCTAATTTTCCACAACTTTAAGAAAATTGTGTGTGCGTTGTGTTTTAATTGTTCTCTTTTTTGGATGTTTAGCCATTTACCATGTTAGCACGCCACCCTGAGAGCCTTTGAATCATCATAATTCAATATTAGACTCATGGAAAAAAGAAATACAGAGTGACTTATACTGTTGTTTCCACAGTAAATAAGCATTTTTGCATACATATATACCTGCGTATATATGTACGTATATATTTACGCCACAAACAAAACGTAGAGCTGCAAGCCGCAAAATAATTCTCCAATCAGATTTGGTTGTGTTAAGCTTGGGAAACATCCTTAACTTTATCCTCTCTGCAAGACCATATAGCTCTTTCCATAACCGATGATTCATTTTTAAAAAAATAAATCAAAAGTATTTCTTATTTCAGTAGAGTTTGTGAAACGTTTCATTTCGGAAGTATCAGATCTTCCAATTAAGTAATCAGAATGATTCTTCTCGACTGAATGTTGAACTTCACTCTGTGGATGATCATGCTGCTAAAACTTCAAGTTGCTTTTGGAGTCTTGTTGCTGTCCTTCTGTCCTGGGAGGTCTGTCTGTGAGGTGTCCGTGTGGTTTATCTTGCCTGAGTGTGCCCAGGTGTTCTCTGAGCGTTTTACTGAACAGCTCCAAAGAAGCTTTTGAAGTGGCTTCTGTCATTTTACAGCAAACCCAGTGCACAAAGTTCTCCTTTGATGGTTGGGGCTGGCATGACCCACTATCTTAGGGGACATGTCTGCCTCTGTTTCCCCTCATGGTGATGTTGGGCTTGTGGTTCCCCAGCTTTAAAAAGGATCATCCTTTCCAGTTCTCAACGTTGTGATTATGAGACAGCTTCACAGTTTCTAGTAAACCTTTGGAAGGAAGGTAAGCCACAGCCACTGTTTTGCTTATTGCAGTAAAATTCACATCACAGAATTTATCATTTTAACCACTCTAAAGTATAAGTTTCAGTGGCTTTTAGTACATTCATGGTGTTGTGTAACCATCACCACTATCTGATTTCACAACATTTTCATTATCCCCGAAAGACACCTCATGCCCGTTAAGCAGTCCCTCTCTGTTTCCAAGTCTCCCCACCTACCCTGACCCTGACAACCACTCATCCGCCTTCTGTTTCTGGATTTTTATACAAATGCAATCATATAGTACATAGCCTTGGGAGGACACAGGCCCTTGAGTCTTGAGTTTTACTGGAACCTTTGCCGAGAGCCTGGCATGAGTCAGTTCGTGGAGTAAATAGAGCATTTTATTTATTTGAAATGATGGGAAGTCAGTTTGGAATGAATAAAGAAACTGTATAGCCTTTTGACTTTGTAAGTTCTAAAGATTCTGCTTATTTTTCAAAGAGAAATCTCTGCAGCCCCCTTTAGTTTTTTTCTCTTGTAGGGGCTGGTTCATAGGGCAAAGCCGCAGTGAATTTGGCTATAACAACACAAGAAAAGCTCTATGATTTGTAGCTCTTACAAATTTTTAAAATATTTATACAGAGAGAAAAAAAGAATAATTTTTTTTTAAGAATTGGCTCAGCCGGGCGCGTTGGTGTGGTGGCTCACGCCTGTAATCCCAGCACTTTGGGAGGCAGAGGTGGGCGGATCACTTGAGTTCGGGAGTTCCAGACCAGCCTGGCCAACGTGGCAAAACCCTATCACGATCAGTGACATGATCTCAGCTCACTGCAACCTCCGCCTCCCGGGTTCAAGCAGTTCTCCAGCCTCAGCCTCCCAAGTAGCTGGGATTACAGGCATGCGCCACCACTGCTGGCACATTTTTGTGTTTTTAGTAGAGACGGGGTTTTGCCATGTTAGCCAGGATGGTCTTGAACTCCTGACGTCAGGTGATCCTCTTGCCTTGGCCTCCCAGAGTGCTGGAATTACAGGTGTGAGCCACCCTGCCAGCCAGTGCTGGGATGAATATAAGCAAAAGGTATAACCTGGGGGCAGAGAGGAAGGAGCCTCGCTAAGCCTGGAGGTAGGGTAGTGATAATGAGGAGGATAATGAGGAGGAAGATGAGGGGGTCAGCTGGTGAAGAATGAGGAGGGGTATTCAAGGTAGAGGGGACAGCATGCACCAACACGTGGCTCTTGTCATTTAGAAAGGAGCACCAGCAACGGTGGTGAAGGGTCGACATGTCACACTGTGTGTTTGATGCTCCAGGGACAGCCTTGAGGCAGGGCTGTCATCCCACCAAGGGTGGACTGTGTGCATAGAGAATCATAGTGAGCCCTGGCCACTCAGCCTCAGGCTTCCTGGACCGTGTCTCCCCACCCCACACTGACCTGCCTCCAGGATGGTTCAATCACTGGGCCTCAATTCTGATCAGACTCCAAAGTGGACCCCAAAAGCCTCTCCACATCATTCTTCCTTTCTTGGAAAAAGCCTGTGAAATGTGAATCCTTTCCCCTGTGCACAGTGGTTTGCTCATCCCCCAGCCATATCCTGCCTGTGCACTCACCCACAGGAATGTTTCTTGTGTTTACAAAACCAGTGGAAAGCACTCTCAGAATGACCCTGAGACCTGCAATCAGTGGATCAATTGCCCTGCCTCTATGGTAAAAATTGAATCTGTCTAGATTCCCTGCAACCCCACCCCCCTTGATTTTGAAGAGGGATAGTACTAGGAGCTCTCCTTCCTACAGGGATGTCAGTGGAGTGAGGAGGAAGAACAAGGAGCAGGCGGTGGGATAGTTCCAGCCAGTTCTTCGAGGCCAAGCCCAGGGCTTAGAAGGCTGATGAGGAAATACAGAATGTGGGCACAGCCAGACAGCTTCTGTCTGGGTGGAAGCCGGGGTGGTAGAATTTTACCCTTAGACCTATTGTGACAATCAGGAAGCTGCCCCTGACCTGAATCCATAGATGTCTGAATTTAACTTAGAAATCTCCTGTAAGGCTGGCACAGTGGCTCATACCTGTAATCCCAGCAATTTGGGAGGCTGAGGTGGGAGGATCACTTGAGGTCATGAGTCTGAGACCAGCCTGGCCACCATGGCAAAATCCCATCTCTACTAAAAATACAGAAGTTAGATGGGCATGGTGGCATGCACCTGTATTCTCAGCTACTTGGGAGGCTGAGGCAGAAGAATCGCTTAAACCTGGGAGGCGGAGGTTGCAGTGAGCTGAGATCGCTCCACTGCACTCCAGTCTGGGCGACAGAGTGAGACCCTGTCTCCAAAATAAAAGAAAAGAAATCTTCTGCAAAGGGATGTTGCATTTCAGGTGAATGCACGTAGCCTTCAGAGGCTGGGCTATTTATTACTGTAACTGAGGATTCTAGGTAAACACAAGCCAAACAGATGCACCAGAAGCCTGGAGCTGTGAACTCTTCCTTTGCAAAGCTTGTCTCCGGTAAAACCTCACATAGACACGGCTCCTTGAGTGCCTTGCCTGTGACTCTGGTCTCAGAATGCCCTGGGAGTCCCTGTGCACAATAGTTCTGTTAAGGTGCAGGTCACCTGACTTCCCTGTGGCTGCATTCAGGGACCAGAGGGAGACATATGTAGAGTGTGAAGGCATGCCAGGAGCTGAGTACTTTTCTTAGCGTTAATTTTTGCCCAAATACAAAACAGCAGAAAAGGAAACAGACAACTTGCTTGAAATATTTATTCCTTGCATAATATGGTTTCCATCTCCCTAGAGAACACTAACGGGATGAGCAAAGCCTGACGGAATGGCAGGGTGGGAAAGCGGTTGCTGCCTCTTTTGAGCTGCAGCCCATCAGCCATTCCCGGTTTTTGTGGGACTAATTGATTCACGCCTGGTGCCATTCTTCCATTCATAAACATCCGTGATTGCTGCAGATGAGTCCTGCAAAACACTCCAGCCTCCACGTATCAGTTTGTTCTTTGATTCATTGAGGAAAGGGATATGACATGCCTCCCCTGTGCTAGACTCTGTTAGCTGCTAAGGAGGTAAAAGTAGCATCTACCCTCAAGCTGTCCCCAGAACGAAGAATGCATTTATGTTCCAACATCAATTCTCTGACCGCAGCTGGCTGTCCTATTCAGTTATGACACTGCCTAGTGTTAGTGCAGACCCCACAAGGTAAGAGGTCAATCCTGTGAGACTGCCCCAAATTCAGTCACCAGCCACAAGTGAGGTCCCCATATTCCTCACACTTCTGCCCAGCCGACCACAAATTTGGGGGTTTCTATCACCCCCTCGCCCAACAAGTTTAATAATTCTCTAGAAGAACTCGCAGAACCCAGGAAAGCACCATATGTACAATGACTGGCTTCTTATAAAGAATGCAGATTGTAGCCTTGTTTACCACATTAAGGATGTTCAGAACTCTGCTGAAGCCCTTGAAGCCTTTTTGACTTCTAGATAATTCCACCGTGACAGTGTGTATTTGGATTAGACTGTGGCTTAACTGGACATCCAGTTAGCAAGTGGTGG
>NW_012116210.1:334643-368259 GCF_000951035.1 Colobus angolensis palliatus
TAACTGAGGATTCTAGGTAAACACAAGCCAAACAGATGCACCAGAAGCCTGGAGCTGTGAACTCTTCCTTTGCAAAGCTTGTCTCCGGTAAAACCTCACATAGACACGGCTCCTTGAGTGCCTTGCCTGTGACTCTGGTCTCAGAATGCCCTGGGAGTCCCTGTGCACAATAGTTCTGTTAAGGTGCAGGTCACCTGACTTCCCTGTGGCTGCATTCAGGGACCAGAGGGAGACATATGTAGAGTGTGAAGGCATGCCAGGAGCTGAGTACTTTTCTTAGCGTTAATTTTTGACCAAATACAAAACAGCAGAAAAGGAAACAGACAACTTGCTTGAAATATTTATTCCTTGCATAATATGGTTTCCATCTCCCTAGAGAACACTAACGGGATGAGCAAAGCCTGACGGAATGGCAGGGTGGGAAAGTGGTTGCTGCCTCTTTTGAGCTGCAGCCCATCAGCCATTCCCGGTTTTTGTGGGACTAATTGATTCACGCCTGGTGCCATTCTTCCATTCATAAACATCCGTGATTGCTGCAGATGAGTCCTGCAAAACACTCCAGCCTCCACGTATCAGTTTGTTCTTTGATTCATTGAGGAAAGGGATATGACATGCCTCCCCTGTGCTAGACTCTGTTAGCTGCTAAGGAGGTAAAAGTAGCATCTACCCTCAAGCTGTCCCCAGAACGAAGAATGCATTTATGTTCCAACATCAATTCTCTGACCGCAGCTGGCTGTCCTATTCAGTTATGACACTGCCTAGTGTTAGTGCAGACCCCACAAGGTAAGAGGTCAATCCTGTGAGACTGCCCCAAATTCAGTCACCAGCCACAAGTGAGGTCCCCATATTCCTCACACTTCTGCCCAGCCGACCACAAATTTGGGGGTTTCTATCACCCCCTCGCCCAACAAGTTTAATAATTCTCTAGAAGAACTCGCAGAACCCAGGAAAGCACCATATGTACAATGACTGGCTTCTTATAAAGAATGCAGATTGTAGCCTTGTTTACCACATTAAGGATGTTCAGAACTCTGCTGAAGCCCTTGAAGCCTTTTTGACTTCTAGATAATTCCACCGTGACAGTGTGTATTTGGATTAGACTGTGGCTTAACTGGACATCCAGTTAGCAAGTGGTGGTGGTTGTCTAGGTCCCTGGGCTCAGGGAAGTGACCACAGAGACAGAGAGGAAGACAGGTGGACTCAAGAGCTACTTAGGAGAAATGCAAATGAAAGAAGGAAGAGTTGAAGGCGATGGTGAATTTCTGGATCCGGTAGCCAGGTTGGCAGATGGTGGAGTATTTCTTTAACCACAAAGGAAGAAGCATTTTGGAGCCATGAGGATCCTCTGTTGGAGACACTCTGGATGGTGAGCCACAGGTTGGCATGGGATGTTTTCTGGTTGTTCTCTGAAATGTCTCTTTTTATCCTTTGCTTTGATAAACAACTGGTCGCCCAGGGGGGCAGTGAAGAATCTTGATGATAAAACTGTTACTTGTAGTGAAAGAATCGTGGAATCTTCTGCATTTTCTTACATCCAAAAGGACCTTGAACTGAAAGCTCTCTTTAAAAAACAAACAAACAAACAAACAAACCCACCCGACCCCCCATACTATCACCTGCTAAACTAGCCAGTGTCAGAACAACTTCAGAGATGCTGCGGCAGCGGCAGCTGATACTGCCTGACATTTAGTGAGTGCTCAGCCCGTGCCAGGCGTTGTTCTGAACACTTCATGCGGATTAGTTCATTTCCCCTCCCAGCAGCCCTGTGAGTTGGATACTGTTATTATTTACATCCCACAGGTAAAGGGAAACTGGGGCACAGTAGGTTGAAAAATAACGGAAATTGAGTTTGTTTGAAAAAGTTTAAGGCTAAAAGCCTTCAGTCTTACCTAATCACATCTATCTTTTGATTTGCGGTTGGTTTTTTCTTTTGGGAATCAGTCAAAAGCCACTGTGGGTTATTAAGAGCAGAAGATGACTTACAAAGGGATAATGAGGATAGCCTCCTTTTGCTGGGAAGGCAGAATTTTTTCATTCCAAATTCTAATCTCTGCTGTCAACTTGCATGTCTGGATTTATATTTTGTATTTTAGTATTTATATTCCCATGTTTCATTTGACTCTGGGATACGAGCAATTGTCAGATGCACCGTTATTTTCCAGAGCACTAAGAAAGGAAAAAAGCCTACCAATTAAACTGTGACACACCATTGACGGTAAGACACACCCCGATTGGTGAGGTGTAAAAGTGAGGGAAAGTGGCTATCTTAGAATGAAATACAGTATTTGTGTGAGTCAGGGACAGGTGAAAGTCATTTCGTAAGATTCTAATGGCTTCTCCTTACACCTGTCTCTGAAGAAAGAAAGGACTTGGGGTGTTTTGCTGACTCCTGGCAGCATTCTTGGCCCAACGTATCCTGGGTTTGCTCTTCCCCATTGGAGAGCCCTTTGCCGGAGAACAGCCGCTGGCTTGGTTGAGCCGTGAAGTTTACCATGCGAGTGCGGCCTGTGTCTGAAGAGGCTGGACCCGTACAGATAACACTAATCACATTTCACTGGCTTTTTGATCGGCTGTTTAGCTCTTGGCAGCTTGTTCCCAGCATTCATGTTCGCTGTGAGCAGGAAACACAAAGAACCTCATCTTCAGAACGAGAAAGACTTGGAGCTGGATTCTGGCTGTGCCCATGGCTAGCTCAGTGCTGGTGACCGTGGCCCTGTGCACACCACTTTGCTCCCTCAGTCTCAGTTTCCCCATCTATCAAAAGGGGTATTCGTTCCTGCCTTGAATGTGTATGTAATGATTGAGGAGAATAAAATGCAAGGGTTGAAGTCGATACGGGATCTTTATTTCATTCCAGAAAACTCTGTAAAGTTTCCTCACTTAAAAATTCCTTCCTTCTGTGGCCAGGTGTGGTGGCTCACACCTGTAATCCCAGCACTTTGGGAGGCCGAGGCAGGCAGATCACTTGAGGTCAGGAGTTCGAGACCAGCCTGGCCAACATGGTAAAACCCTGTCTCTACAGAAAAATACAAAAATTAATCGGACGTGCTCTCTTGAACCCAGGAGGCAGAGGTTGCAGTGAGCTGAGATTGTGCCACTGCACTCCAGCCTAGGCAACAGAGCGTGACTGTGTCTCAAAAAAAAAAAAGAAAATCCTTCCTTCTTTAGGGGTGCTGCCTTGGCCCATGACATGGTGCCTTCACAGTGCTTTGCCCCAGGAACATTTTCTGCAAAGAGAATAATCATGATTTCCCCTGGGACGGGGGAATAAGGGGCTCTTGGCTGCTGTTGATCAGAATTCCCCAGCGTGAATACACCAAGACCTGGAAACTAGCAGCAGGAAAAAAATTCTCAAGACTGAAGATGCCCAAGATATTACAGAAGAAAGCCGAAAGCAATTCTTTGCTCAAGAATTTTGTCTGGGAAGCCCATCTAAGGCCCCCCTCCCTCCTCCTCTTGGCTGCTTGATGTTGTGGAATTGGCTGTTTCTGAAGCATTAGACCATTTAAGGGCCTGATGGTTGAGGCCAGTGAGCAAACTTGGTCAAGTTGTATCAGTGCTTGATTCATTTGTGAATATTTGAACACCTGCCGCTTTCCGGGCAAGCATGCTGACTGAGGAGATACAGCACTAAGCAAAAGCATTCATGGGTTCTGCCCCCGTGGGACTGATGTCAAATAACTAGAGAAACAAAGATGAAATTCAAACTGGGGGTAGTGCTGTGAATAAGTGTAAGGGACTTCAGAGATCAAGTAAAAGAAGCCTAATCTGGGGAGAAAGTTCACGACGGGATTCCCAGAAGGATCGAGAATTAAGCAAGACCTGTAGGATAAAAGGTGTTAGGAATGTAGCAGAAGGAGAGCGGAGTGAAGGTGAGAAGGGGCCCAGGCCCTGGAGGATGAGAGGGAGAGGAGGGGGGAGAGAATGGCCCACGAAGGCTGAGGCTATGAGGTAGACAGGCAGTGACCTTTCATGCCTTGCAGGGCAGGCCATGTTAAGGACATTGGACTTTTCTTGAGAGCAATGGGAGCTGTTGAAAAACAGTGAGAATATTTGCATTTTGAAAGTAATCCACAGCCAGGTGTAGGGGCTCATGCCTGTAATCCCAGCACTTTGCCAGGCCGAGGCAGGTGGATCGCTTGAGGTCACGAGTTTGAGACCAGCCTGGCCAACATGGTGAAATCCTGTCTCTACTAAAAATACAAAAATTAGCTGTGCGTGGTGGTGCGTGCCTGTAATCCCAGCTACTCAGGTGGCTGAGGCAGGAGAATCTTCGAACCTGGGAGGCGGAGCTTGCAGTGAACTGAGATCATGCCACTGCATTCCAGCCTGGGCGACAGAGCAAGACTCTGTCTCAAAAAAGAAAAGAAAAAGAAAAGAAAGTAACCCAGGGCTGCTCTGGGCGAGCTAGTCCAAGTGCAGTCTGGGGTGAGACATTAGGGGCTGTTGGCATCTCTTCGGGTGAGAGACTGTGATGGCCCAGTGAGGGTGGAGGTAGCAGACGTGAGATAAGAGCATGGAGGTCGAGTCCGTGGGAGCTGGAATAGCCAGGACCGGTGCTGAAGGAGTCAGTGGTGACTCTCCTAACACTGCTGATGGGAGCGAAGTGAATGGGCTTTTGTATATATTAAATCAGTACCAACACAACTCTGAATTTGTGGTCCTCAAAAGATCACTCTGTCTTAAAACCAGTATATCCAACTAGGACATGAAATAACTTCTTTCACAGTTTTTTTTTAAAATAAATATAATTACATGTTGTATTAGTGAATTTAATAAACAGACATTGTGGTTTTAGCTTATGATCTATCCTGAATGGAAATGTCCTGACTATAATTATAGCAATCTTTACAGAGTATACTTATTTTAGAATGCTACAATTTGAGAGTCCTTTAATTATAATACATATTTAAAATAACTTGACTATAATCATAGGATAATTTAAATTTATATTTTCCAAATTAGATAACACTTGGTTCTATGGCCTTTTTCTCTTTCCTATGTAGATATATTTTTTAAAGTCAGCGTTACTAATTATGGATAGCCATGTGCCTTATAACTTGTGAAAGGAAGTAAACATACATTTTTCCAATTTCTGACAATCATAGGCTGTTATTTATTTCATTTCATTTTATTTTGTTTTGTTTTGTTTTATTTTATTTTATTTTATTTTATTTTTTTGAGATGGAGTCTTGCTCTGTCGCCCAGGCTGGAGTGCAGTGGCATGATCTCAGCTCACTGCAACCTCCCCCTCCCAGGTTCAAACAATTCTTCTGCCTCAGTCTTCCCAGTAGCTGGGACTACAGGCGTTTGCCACCACGCCCAGATAATTTTTGTACTTCTAGTAGAGACGGGGTTTCGCCATATTGGCCAGGCTGGTCTCGAACTCCTGACCTCATGATCTGCCCGCCTTGGCCTCCCAAAGTGCTGGGATTAGAGGCGTGAGCCACCATGCCCAGCCTTGTAGGCTGTTATTTTAAAAAATTGCTACCATGATCAAAGCCCACCGAGCAAGTTTAGTCAAACACGATATGTCTCAATCTGGCGTCTCCTGACTTCTGTTCGCTGCCCTACACGAGAGTTTAGAACATTCTGAGGTGGTCTGCAGCCCTCTGTGTTTTGTTATTAGAACATCATAGAATAGATCGACAGACTAGAAATAGCCCTCTAGACCAGCCCTGAGTCATGTGGCCCAACAAGGCCCACAATTGGCCATGCTGTTTTGCTGGTTGCAGAGGAAAAGCGAGGGTTTACAGCTTTCCAGAGCTTCCCTGCTGGCGGACTTGTGTCATGCACACATTAAGTATATGTGGATTAATTTTGCACTAGCCAGCATTTTAAAATAGAAGAGAAAACCCACAGTTTTCATAGTGCTGGTGACACCCAGCCTTCCCTCTGTAAGCCCTTGGCCACAGGTGGTGGGTCTCTGTGAACAAGGCCCTTGCCCCAAGGCGAGTTCCAGGAGAGAATAGGAGAATGCTTTTACAGGTTTCTTGTCTACTAAAAACACATGAAACCAGTGGCTCAGGCAGCCACATTAATGTATGGTGATGATTACTCCTACATCCTTGAGGAAGAAATTGAAGGCATGGTAAAGAATTATTCTGAGGGGTGGAGGCAGTGACTACATGGAAGATGGGTGAGTGGGTCACCTTGAAAATATGCTGACACCCAGGTGCTGTGGCTCATGCCTGTAATCCCAGCACTTTGGGAGGCTGAGGTGGGAGGATCACTTGAGGCCAGGAGTTCAGGACCGTCTGACCAACAAAGCAAGACCCAATCTCTACAAAAAAATTGAAAAACTAGCTGGGCATGGTGGTGCATACTGATAGTCCCAGCTGGTCAAGAGGCCAAGGCTGCAATGAGCTATGATCATTCCACTGCACTCCAGCCTGAGTGACAGAGCGAGACCCTGTCTCCAAAAAGGAGAGAATTATGCAGAGACTTCTCAAGCAGCAAATTTCTTATATATAGTAGTTCCCCCTTTTCCTCAGGGGATACATTCTAATACTCCCCATGGATGCCTAAAACTGCAGATAGTACCAAACCTTACATATACTGTGTTTTTTCCCATGCATACATGTCTATGGTAAAGTTTAATATATAATTTAAGCACAGTAAGAGATTAACAACAACAATAATAGAACAATTATAACAATATACTGTAATAAAAGTCATGTGAATGTAGTCTCTTTCTCTCTTTCAAAATACCTTATTTTTCCACACCATGGGTAACTGAAACTTTGGAAACCAGAACCACAGAGGAGGGGCCACTGGAGTGTAATTGCTGGATAGCACCCCTCCCTGGACTTAGATACATACGGTCTACACATCTGTACTCATTTGACTGATGAGAGTTATATACACAAAGCTAGGCATACTGTATTTACTGGCCATCTAAGGCATTTGCAAGGGTGATCTTTGACTATCTATAATTTTCTCATTACGTGCTAACTTAGAACTTATAGAACTTATTTCCTGAGAAGTGACTTTTCCTTACTAACATCTGACTACCTTTTCTATTGGGGTGTGCTTTAAGCCTGATTGCCTCTTGCTCCAAATTAAACTTTCTCTTCTGCTTATGAGTGAAAAATACAGAATATGTTCCTACATCCATGGCAATTTTCCCTGACCCTTTCTTTCTTCAAACCAAATGGTTCATTGCATTTAATGTTCTCTACAACATGAATAGGGATAGATGGGAACTGCAGGGCCCTTCCTATGAGGCGATGGGGCAGAGAATAGGTTCAGTGTCAAGGGAATTAGGCAGTGTGGCTCAACCCTGCCTCTGTGCCATTCTTTCTGTGACCTTAGACGAGTCCCTCGGCTTCTCTAGGACTTGGTCTCCACTGAAACATGAGCAGGTTGGCCCAATTGGATAACCCCTTCCAGCTCTAACATTTTGTGTTGAAACTATTGAACAGACATTTATCAAGCACCTGCTGTATACACAAATGACATTGTACTAGGGGCTGTGCTGGGAAAGACCAAATTCCTGCCCTGAAGAAGTTTAGAAATTCTCTCTCTGGTTTGAGTGATAGGTGAGGCCCCTGCATAGGCAACCCAGGGTGGAAGCTCATGAGCTGGTGTCCCCACCTACAGATCAAATTTGTAGTAGCTACTCCTTTGGACACAGTGCCTGTTGGTCCATGTTTATCTTTTAGGGCAACCGACTTCTTTTGCAAGGGGCCATGGTCTGGGGGCCATACTCTGTGTAACACTACTCTGCCATTGTAGGGAGAACTGGTACAGGCAATCTCTACAAAAAAATTAAAAAATTTGCTGGGTAAATAAATGGATGTGGCTGTGTTCTAATAAAACTTTATTTGTAAAGATGGTTTACTAACCATGTGTTAGTCATTCAAAAGATTAACACTCTGTCTTAAACTCTAGAAATGGTTGCCTCCACCTAACTGGGGTCTGTGAACATGGGCCAGGCTCTGCATAGACCCCACTTTCAGTTTTTCACCAGCAGAGACCTGTCTGGAGGTCTTGTTGTTACTGGGCTTGTTCTATAGGAAGAGCATTCAAGACTTTCCACTAGAGAGTTAAAGTAACTGCCAAGGATTCCCATGGGCCCCCCAAGCCAGGAGAGCGGATGCTTGCCACCTTTGTCTTTAGGAAGAGAAACTTCTATCCAGACAGAGGCTCTTTGAGATTGACCCAGCAGAGCCAGCTTGTGCGTTTTTGGAAACACCCACAGGCTCTTACCTTGTTATGTTCTGAAAGGAAAGAATGCTGTCTGGCTCTGTGTCCCAGGGTTTTGTTGGTGGGGGTTGTGTAATGTGAGAAGGCAAGTCATGAAGAGTTGCCCCAGGAAATACTCCTTGTCACGAATAAATCAGGCTAAATGTGCCCTCTGGGCATTGGAAATTGGAAATGGCTGGTCCTAGAAAAACAGCCACCTTAAATCCTTTTGGGACATGAATAAATACTTTTTTTATGTCCTGGAAAATTATGGTTTTGACTCCAGCAAGGACCCCAGGGAGAAAGGGGCATTTGTTCCAGAAGCTGGTGTTTCAGTAAGCCGTGCTTGGGTCTCTGTTTTGTGCAGGGAGAGGTGATATCCAGCCTCAGTTGGACAGTGCTCTCCAAGATGTCAATGATAAATATCTCTTGTTGGAAGAAACAGAAAAGCAGGCCGTCCGGAAGGCTTTGATTGAAGAACGTGGCCGATTCTGCACCTTCATCTCTATGCTGCGGCCAGTGATTGTAAGTTCATGGAAAACTCCAGAAGTTTTAAACTGCTGATGTGGAGGTGGCTTCTTTCTGATTTTGTCCATCCATGGTTGAGTCATGGAGAATCTACTGTCAGAATCTAATGCCAGGAATGATGGTGGAATCTCTTGTGCAGACCAGTGATTCAGTGCAAGTTGGTGGCCACGTAACTCACTCCTCGTCCACTGTTCTAGCACCACTTGTTCTGTGTTACTTTCTCTCACCAAGTCAAGAAGGCCTAGCAGAGTGGTTCTCAAAGTGGGGTCCCCAGGTCAGCAGCATCAGTGGGAACCGGCTAGAAATGCAAGTTCTTGGGCCCAACCCAGACCCACCAAGTCCAAACCTCTGGGGGTGGGGACCCAGTCATCTGTGTTTTAAAAGAAGCACTCCAGGTGGTTTTGAGACTCACTGTTGAAGCTGAATACCAAGGGGTGACCATGCGATGAATATCCAAGAGCCTCAATGAATCAATTTAGACTTAATTTTTAAGGAAATCATTTGCATGCTGTAATTGAGAACTTGCACCGTAGGCGTTCTGGAAGCTGATTCGAAGGTACCAGCTCATTTCCCTTAGCCCTAGCAAAATGTCTGAATTTGAATTGTTCCCCTGAGCATAGAACTTTTCCATGGATCATTCTAGCCTGGCCCCATAGTCCCAACTTGGCACTTTGATAAAGCACATGGGATGTTTCTTCCATGGTCCCCAGCTCCTGTCTTACTTGTCTTTTATTAAGTTGGTGGAAAAGCACAAGAAAGAAGAGGAAAAGTTAGCTTCTGTTGAACACACAGGCATTGTCCCAAAGATCTGGACCAAAATATCTCCAAGTCGTGTCATCCATTGAAGCTTAAAAACTTCAGAAAAGGGCCACCGTGTGAAGAGGGCTGTGCTGCACGATCCCGTGGGAACACACTGTCAGACCATCTGAGCTGGCCTGGCAGTCCCCCAGGCCCTGAGAGAGAGGCCCATGTGTTCCCCACTGTCCCCGGTGCACAGGTCACTCCTCCATTATGGCAAATTTCTTTTTCCATTCCATTTCCCAAAAGAAAAGGCCTGTAGTGCCTTCACCAGAGATTTTCCAGTCCCAGTGGTGCCTTTTCTGAAAAAACTGAAAGGGTTATACAGAGACCCTAATAAAAACAGCTGGACTAGAGGGATGAAGGGAATCACTCAGGATAATAACATTTCATGAATGACTTTTCCTTCAGGAAGAAGAAATCTCAATGCTAGGGGAAATAACCCACCTTCAGACCATCTCAGAAGATCTAAAAAGCCTGACCATGGACCCTCACAAACTGCCCTCCTCAAGTGAACAGGTAGGCTTCAGGGGTTCACTTACAGGATCAAACCAAAGAGGTAAAAGCTCAAGGCCCTGAGTGTTCCTGTGGCATTTGTCACGTCTTAAACTGTAGTCATATTCACCATGTCCTTCATGATGTAATATATGGAATCACCATAGCAAGCTGTGACATAGAACCTATTGTGTGTCAGGCACTGTCCCAAGGTCTCTCCATAGCCTGACTTCCTCCATTCAGCTTCATGATTATACTTGTTTTATAGAGGAGGATGCGAGGCACTGACCGATGGAGTGGCTTAGCCAGGTTCACCTAGCTAGTAGGTAGTGGAACTGGTATTGGAACCTAGTGGTCAGGTTCCAGATCCCATGCACTTAATTGCTGTGTTCATCTGCCCTCTAGAAGTCACCTCTCATGAGAACACGACGCTGGTGTGTTTTGGTTGACATTGTCAGCCATTCTCCATTTCTCCCATTCTAATTGAGCGATGCATGGAGAGCTCTCTCATCTTATGAAAAAGATGACATTTTTATGCTTTACTCATTTAATTCACATCACACGAACGCTATGGGAAGAGACATATTTGGGGGAAGTGATGATTCACACGCTGGCTTTTGTACTTGGTAACAATCTTTTCGTCTCCTTGGAGAGTTGGCTCAGAGGGCAAATTGGGAGCTCGTGTCTTCTATTCTATCAAATTATATTTGTTAGACCAGAGCATGCATGCATTCACTTGACAAATAAACATTTACTGAGTGCTTCTTATGTGAATGAAAGGTGGACCTTATACTCATGTGGCCCTTTGCCAAGCAAGGGAGATGGATGTAGAAATAATGGTGAAAGAATTGGCTTGTTCTTGATTCTGTCAGGCTTTAAAATTTCTAATGCTGGTCAAATAGGGCAGAAATGAGCACTGAATATCAAATGGTTAAAATGCACTACCAACAAGTCTGGGAACCATGATTGGCTTTATGGCATTATAAGAGGAAACTCCTATAAATTCTAGCTTTGGGTATAAATGGCTCTTATAATTGGTCACTGTATTTCTCCCTCTCTCGACTGATATTTCATGATTTTCCTTTTCCCTTCCTTCCCTTCTCCCTATTAATTATAGTTTTACTTTCTCAGTAAATGGATTATGACATTGATGGATTTGGTAGTGTGGCTCTTCAATTAAAAAAATTTTTTTTAACATGTTTTCCTTTCATTCCCACCTCCATGATGGCAGCCTTTTGATGCTTTGGTGGATGTTAAGCTTTGATGGCTAACCCTTCCCTTCTCAGCCCCTCGTTCACCCAGCTGGCTCTGTCCCCTTAGGTGATTTTGGACTTGAAAGGTTCTGATTACAGCTGGTCGTATCAGACGCCACCCTCTTCCCCCAGCACCACCATGTCCAGAAAGTCCAGCGTCTGCAGGTAAGTGAAGCCGGGGTCCACTCTTGCTTTCAGGACAGGTCATTTTTCTTTATGCTAATATGAGCAATCGAGCCAGTCCTTATCTCTTAGAATGGCTCATTCTCGAACAGGAAATAGGGGGATGATGAGCTGAAAGAATGGTAATGATTTTGGTCTTGCTCTTTAGTCTCTGGATTAATTTTGGATCAGAAAGAAAACCCCATTAGCCCTTGACTCGTAGATGTAGCTTATTCTCTCTCATTTGTATGTTGTCGTGATTTTCCCATTCTATGAGATCACATTTGATTTTCCTGTTTAGCAGAGTGAAAACCTTCTAAGGCCTAAAAAATGGTGAACCTGGGTTGATTCTTACACAGGCTGATCTCACTGTTGCCAGAACAAACGAAGGAAGTAACAATGGCTTATGCCCTCATTTTGCTCCATATTTTTGTTTCAGGGTTTCATAAAGTAAATAGAGTTCTTGCTCTGTCAGTCACTGCTACTACTACCACCACCGCCACTACCATGGCCACACCTCTGTTAGTTAGTACTGTTCCCTGCTGGAGCAAAATCTGTTGGAATAGTTCCATCATCTGCAAAACTGTTGTCTAGCAGTTTTCTGTTAGAAGTCACTTGTTCTTGGCTTGCCGAGTAGGAAAATTTATTCTCCTCTTCTTGAAAGATGGAAGCATGATGCACCACTTATCTCTCTTGCTATAGTAGTCCTGTTACTCTTTTAATTTAACTTTCCAAAGCCAAATGAGTTTCCACTTCCTGTGTTTTAGCATTGAGAGTAAAGGGCAGGATGGATCTCTTCAGTCTGTCTATGGTGATGTTTTGGTGCATGCTGATGCGTATTTCCTTTCACTGTGGTGCTTGTACACTGTACACTTAGCAGGAAGTTCCGATCTAAGATGTTGCATCCTGGACATTCTGCCCCCTGAAGATATTGGTTTGTTTCTTATCTTTCATCGACTGTGTGTGTGTGTGTGTGTGTGTGTGTGTGTGTGTGTGACCTTTTTGTTGTTGCCAAGAAAAATCTCTCTTGTTAGTGTAAAACAAAGTTGCATGAGTATTTTTTTTCTTCCTTATAATTTTAGTTTGAGTAGAAAACCATGTTGCACTGACATCTGCAGCTCTGAGGCTGCAGGGGTGGAGTTGCTGTGAGCTTTACTGTTGGTTCCCAACTGCCCCCTTCTGGCTGACTGGAAGGGAAAGGCAAAAGTCATGATATTTATTCCTCACTGCAGCGCTTTCCTCCAGCACGCTCCCCTATGTCTGTCTGAACATTTGCACCAAGTAATTCTAGTGTATACAGTCACACTGCCCTTGAGTACCTTATTAGCTGCCAAATTTTGCAAACCAGAGTCTCTTGCAGGCTTAGGAGCAGAAACTATGACTTTTCCAATCCCAGCCCTAGTTGTTTACTTCATCCCTGCTGGTGCCTCTACAACTGCCCTTTTTATTTCAGCTCTGTTTGTTTGGACCTTGGGAGTCTGTTTTCTGCTTTTTATGATCTAAGTTACTATACAGAGTGTGGAGCATGGTTTTTAAAATTTATTTTTATTTTATTTTTTTATTTTTTTGGAGATGGGGTCTCGCTCTATTGTCCAGGCTGGAGTGCAGCGGCACAATCTCGGCTCACTGCAGCTTCCACTTCCTGGGTTCAAGCGATTCTCCGGCCTTGGCCTCCCAAGTACCTGAGATTACAGGTGCCTGCCACCACGCCTGGCTAATTCTTGTATTTTTATGAGAGGTGGGGTTTCGCCATATTGGCCATGCTAGTCTCGAACTTCTGACTTCAGGTGATCCACCCGCCTTGGTCTTTTGAAGTGTTGGGATTACAGGCGTGAGCCACCGCACCCAGCCAGGAGCATGTTTCTTATGAGTGGAGACAGAATGCAGACAGAAATCCAGAGTGGATGTGTCATTATTTGACATCCTGTTTACTGTGCCATTTCAAAAGCAAACAGCTGAGCATTGATTGCTCTTAGTCGCTGAAAGCTGCCTGCCTCTTGCCAAGTGTGTTATTGTGCCAGACCCACAGATATTTTAACAGAGAAACAGCTGGGGTCAGAGGAAATCCATTAATTAAAGCATCACTTTGTTAAAAGGCAAAACACATGTACACCAACATCGTGAGTTGATTTGCTGATGTTCTTTACAGTGGGCTTGACCAGACTCACCTAGGAGGAAATCACCTCAGCAAATCCATCGGCAGTCAGTGCTTGGCTGTGTTGGCCTTAGTCATGTGGACCCAGATGGTGCATCCAAGAATATTCCAGTCATGCTGAAGCCCCAGTGGGCTTTGCTGCAGGCTCATGGTTCCTGCAGGCAGATTAGCCCTGTCCCTTTTCTTGCTACTGACATCAGCTCCTCTCATTTTGGTGGTAGGCGAAGCAGCAGAGTTGGATGGCACTTAACTTGCCTCCTAAGAACGCCACATGGTTTCCATCGGAGACCTGAGCCCTGGCAGCTGTATTTCCCCCTGGGTCACCTGGAAAAGCAATTTGTTGACTAGCTTCATGATTTGGTGTTTTGAAAACATGTCTTGTGGTTTGCGCTGCATCTCCGGGGCAGAGAGCTGATTACATTATGTTGTGCTCCTCCCTCTTCTGCCTCTTGTCTGTTCCCCTCCTTCCTCCTTCCTCTTACCATTGCCCCCCTTTCTTTACCTTCCGTACCCACCCCTCACCCCCACTTGTTCCCCACAGCAGCCTGAACAGTGTCAACAGCAGTGACTCTCGGTCCAGCGGCTCCCACTCGCATTCCCCCAGCTCACATTACCGCTACCGCAGCTCCAACCTGACCCAGCAGGCTCCCGTGAGGCTGTCCAGCGTGTCCTCCCACGACTCAGGATTCATATCCCAGGACGCCTTCCAGTCCAAGTCACCATCCCCCATGCCGCCAGAGGCCCCTAACCAGGTAAGGGTGCCCTTGGCTCCAGGAGCAGCTGTCACACCTAGTACACTTAGCAGGAAGTTCAGATCTAAGATGTTGCGTCCTGGACATTCTGCCCCCTGAAGATAGTGGTTTGTTTCTTATCTTTCATCGACTGTGTGTGTGTGTGTGTGTGTGTGTGACCTTTTTGTTGTTGCCAAGAACCAAAGAAGCACCTTGGCTTAGACAAGCCCCTGCCTGCTGACTTGAGAAACCTCTGGTTTAATTTCTCATCTTTAGATGTATTGCTCCCCAAAGGGAGAGATGCTGTAAGTGGGTTTGAAGCCTGTCTCCATGGTGGTAATGGTTGCATTACCACATCAATTTGGGGAGCTCTCACACGTAAGTAGATGGATTGAAAGAGGTTTGACCACTCTCAGGCATCCCTGTAAGTGCCCAGCCTGGCATAATTAAATGCTATAATTAAAAGGTACTGCACAGTGGGGACACCTGCTCCCCCACATCTCAGGTTCCCCTGAATGACTGAGGTTCTGTGGTTGAACAGTGCTTCCGATACTATTCCTCGGTGCTCTCAGGTTCCCTTTATCAGTCTGTGTTGAGAATGAGAACGAATTATCAGAGCTTCTGCACATAAATTCTGTTGGCACTTAGATTCTAGAAGGGGAGGTGTGGCAGAATCTCTTCATTTCTCCCTGAATGGCTGAGATGCTATAGTTGAATAACGCTTCTGATACCATTCCTTGGCACTCTCAGGTTCCCTTTATCAATCTGTGTTGAAAATGAGAATAAATCATCAGAGCTTCTGCACATAATTCTGTTGACACTTAAGATTCTGGAAGGGGAGGTGTGGCAGAATCTCTTCAACTACAGCTGGGTTTAATGGTGCTAGGCCCAGCCCAGCCCAGTGGTTCCAGCTGGAGCAGAAAGCAGGAGCTAGCCAGGGTATCCAAACACCCTTCATGTGCGTCATCAATGTATGTGATCCCCTCTCTGTTCTCTCTCCCTTAGTGTCACTGGGTTGATGTTGGCCTCGAACTTGGCAAGTAGCTCTACATACAGAATGCTGGGTGCCCCACAGCCCCACCTGCTGGGAAACCCATGCCAGAGCTCTACATTCCTCTCCTCACAGCTCAGCGCTCCCATTAGCATTTTTCAACCATCCTGGGGGACTGTGGCCTCTGTCTGTCTTCCTTGGATACACACTCAATTTTAAATGCACTCAGAGCTAAGAGCCACGCTGCAGTTTGAGAGTGCTTGAGAGTACGTGTCCCAGCTGGGGTGCTTGGCTCGCTCTGTAAGGAGTCCCCTCTTCCCCGCTGTGTGCTTCACTAAATCATATGTGCTGCTTGCAAGCAGAGAGGGCAGAGGGTCTGGAGGAGAGCTGGAATGTGCAGTTCCTCCAGGCTGTTCTAGTGTGCAGCATAATTGTGTGTGTGTTTTTAACTGACAAATTGACATAGTAGTGTGCACTGACACCCCTTTCTGAAAAGGAGAGGCCACATGCTGCAGCCTTCCCCTCTAAGACGGTGAGTGTGGATGGGGCTCAAGCAGTGTTTCCTGTGGCATAGAGGGAAGCAGAAGAGGGCATGTTGGGTTTACTTAAATCTGAAAACCCGTGCCCAAGACATGCGTGGCTAGCAACTCTAGGGGAGTTTCTTGTTTTGTTGTGTTATGGTTTTGAGACAGAGTCTTGCTTTGTCACCCCAGGCTGGTGTGCAGTGGTGCAATGTTGGCTCACTGTAACCTCCGCCTCCTGGGTTCAAGCGATTCTCCTGCCTCAGCCTCCCAAGTAGCTGGTATTACAGGCACGCACCACCACGCTCAGCTAACTTTTGTACTTTTAGTAGAGATGGGCTTTTGCCAGGCTGGTCAGGCTGACCTCAGGTGATCCGCCCACCTCGGCCTCCCAAAGTTCTGGGATTACAGGCGTGAGCCACCACGCCTGGCCACTAGGGTAGTTTTAATGAGCTCAGGGATGCTAAAAAACTTAATAGAGAATTCATATTTTTTAAGAAGGGCATTACGACTGCTGATTATTATAAGGTAAAGGGGAAATTGAAGGTCATTGTACAGATCACATTAGCCAGAGGGTACAATCTCCTGAAGGCAGTAACTTCCCCTTTATTAGGGAGAAAGGGGACACACATCTAGGAGGCACAGAGCCCTTCATCTCTCTACTGAGTAACACAGTCTGAGAAGAAAGCCGAGTGATGGAATTGTTCACAATTCTCTGGTTTACCTCCCTCCACTCTTCAAATTGTGCTTTCACCCATCTGTGCCCAGGAGTGGGGCCGTGTCTTCAATGAAGGTCTCACCCTAGAGCCATTTACTCCGAGTCAATAGGTTCTTTAGAAAAAATTAGCAGAAGTCCAAAGAAATGTGAACCTGCAGTCCTGCGGTGGGTTACTGTTTTATTGTTTTGTTTTTGTTTGTTTTTTGAGACAGGGTCTCACTCAGTTGCCCAGGATGAAGTGCAGTGGTGGGATCATAACTCACTGTAACCTTGAACTCCTGGATTTAGGCAATTCTCCTACCTCAGCCTACCAAGTAGCTGGGACTATATGCATGTGCCACCATGCTTGGCTCATTTTATCTTCGACTTGAGAATTCATGGGCCTTGCATACTGGTGGGGATTGGGCTTCTATTTCCATTTCCCAAATAGTGAACATTGTACCCAAGAGGCAGTTTTTCAACCCTCACTCCTTTCCTCTTACATTTTTTATTTTTTGTAGAGATGAGGTCTTGCTGTGTTGCCCAGGCTGTTCTCCAACTCCTAGCCTCAAGGAGTCTTCCTGCCTTGGCCTCCCAAAGTGCTAAGATTACAGGCATGAGCCACCACATCTGGCTGTTTTTTGTTGTTAAAAAATTTGAAGTTGAGAGGGCTTTAAGTTCACAGTTTCTGAACTGAGAAGGGGCACAAATGCAACTTAAATCCAAAGTTTGCAACTTCAGATCCTGGGCTGCTAACCAGACACTGAGCTCGGAGTGCATCTGGGATGTCCGTCCACCGTGGAGCCTCTCCTTGCTTTGGGTCCACAGAGCCCCACACGTTGTTGAGTGTCTGATTGGCTCCTTGCCCTTACAGGACAGGAAAGCGAAATCTCTGTTCCTTTGTAGGGACCTTTCTTTTGTAGGTGAAAGGGACAGAAACATGATTCTGGCTTCCTTGATGGTGAATACAGGAACACTTTCGGATAAATTACAATAGAGAGGAGTCAACTTATTTAAACAAACTGAGGTTAAGCCAGAGATTGCAGTTAACAGTGAAAAAATTTAAAGCAAGTACCTGGATAGCCGCGAAGCAGTGCCCAGGAGACCCAACTTATATGAAAGAGATGATCATTGTCACTCATTCATGATTTTTTGAGCACCAGCCACGTGCCAGGTCCAGGACTAGAAGAAACTTGGGTGTAGGTGAGGTCACAGGAACAGTCGCTTCCCCAGCTGAACATCAGGAAGCCGGGGTAGGAGCGCACGCCCTGGCTGACTAGGACTGTGGCAGGGACCTGGGGTTTCATTCAGATCAGCGTGAAGAGATGGTTTCCCAAATGAGGCCTCTCCGGAGATGGTTCATTCCACCCCACAGTGGCCACCCGAAACACTGTGCTGACCAGAGGGCTTCACTGCCCCAAACCCCAACATCACACTCCAGGATGAGAAACCTAAAAGTATATCTTGATGAGTCTTCATAGCTGGAAACCACCCCTCATGGATCCACAGGCTGCATTTGATGAACGGAGAGTCCAGGAAATCGAGCCATTCCAGGCAGACATGTAGTAAAAGCTCAAGCCGGGGTCCACCCTCATGCAATAAATAACACCTGTGCACATAAGAGAGGCGACAGGCAGGGCCTCCCTGGGGACCTGGGCCTGTGGCACGTGAAGAAACACCCAAGACAGCACAAAGTTCCAATGCCATGACCAGATATTCCGGTCCAGCCATGCCTCTGGGTCCCAGCAAAAGACACACAAATCCGTGTCCTTGGGGACCCACGGTCTAGTGATCTAGGGCTGGCCAGGTCGCACGTGCCTTTTCAAGGGCTTGAAAGCCTCTGCATGGATGCAACTTTGGGGGAAAAGTAACCCTAACACTCTGCTTCTCTCATCCTCCCCTCTTCTGTGTATATGTCTGTCTCTTTCTCTCTGTGCGTGCCCTTCCCCACTCCCATCCCCATTCCTCTCTTTTTATTATATTTTGGTGGCGTGTGGTTCAATTTCTGTTGGTCCTCTCGTGTGGCCCCTCCCCTGCTGCAGAACTCGTCCAGCTCGGCCTCCTCCGAAGCCTCGGAAACCTGCCAGTCAGTGAGCGAGTGCAGCTCCCCCACCTCTGTCAGCTCGGGCTCCACCATGGGTGCCTGGGTGTCCACAGAGAAGGTGACCGCCTGGGTGGCAGCCACAGCGGCCCCACTCTCCCTGGTCCCCCTGCCTGCTGCTCACAGAGCCCTCACAGCCGCGGCAACCTGGAAGCTCAGAATCAACACCAAGAGTGGGGCTCCTCTTGGGGACAGAGGGTGGGACAAGGCTGAGGGCATTTTCTAGAATGAGTGCCTGGCTGCTGAACAAGGACCACATGGTCGTCCCAAGGGAGAGGAAGGGGTATGGGGAATTTGGAGGTGTGAAGGCTTTCTCCCAGACCAGGTGTTGCGTGCCTATCCATCCTCCTCCCTGCCTTCCCGAGCCACCCACCAGACCGTTGGATGAGCCATGTCACTGTGTCAGAGGCTGTGTGCTTTTCTGCTTTTTAGTTTGCACCCCCACCCCCCTGCCCTTGATTGAGAATGTGCTCCTGAGCAATGCGATGATTTTGGAAACCTAGAATGAACAGATTCCTTTGAAGATGCTTTGGGATTTTTAAATTTGCATAATGAAATGAGCAAATCATTATCACCATGAAATGAGGCTTCGTTAGTTACTTAATCAAAAACCATTGAGAAGGCCACAAATTTAGGGCACTGATCACTTCCCGAACTTCTAAAACGTAGGTCAAACATAGATGCTTATTTGGTGTCAAACTGATGTGCATTCTTTGCACCCTGGCTCTTTTCTCCTGCATCACGGATCATCCGTGAGCAGCGGAGCCCCTGTTTGTTTTACTTATAAATATTCAGGTTTCCCCTCCCTTGAATGTCAATGCCATTTTGTGTCTCCGCACTCATCCTGTTATATTAATTTTTTTTTTCCTTTTCCCCCCTTTTTGTTTGTTTCCAGTTGTCTAACGGGTTTTCTCACTATAGTTTATCAAGTGAGTCCCACGTGGGGCCCACGGGTGCAGGCCTTTTCCCTCATTGCCTGCCTGCCTCCCGCCTGCTCCCTCGGGTCACCTCTGTCCACCTTCCAGACTACGCTCATTATTACACCATTGGGCCCGGCATGTTCCCGTCATCTCAGATCCCTAGCTGGAAGGTTTGTGTCTCTCCCCCTCCTCCTCTCCCCCCGTCATTGCCTCTGTGCTCACCCCTCTTCTGTTCCACCCCCCTCACCCCGACTCTCCCCTCACCCCCTTTCTTTCACACTCTGCCTTCTTCCCCATAATGCCCCTCCCTCAGGAAACCCCCACTGGGGGAGAACCAGACAGCAGCCGGCAGCTCTAAGACAGCAATTTCCACAGGTAGCTGGGGCTGAGGGTTTTCCTTCAGGGGACTTTGGTCAACCCCTGATAGATGGCAGCACAGTGTGCATCGCAGGCAGCGGCAGTTCCAAGTCGAAAGGCCCAGTTTTGCATCAAGCTGAAATCTATGGGTTGATCCCTCCCAGGGGCCACCTGAGGGTGTCAGCATGATCAGAGCTTCTAGGGAGTCTGGAGGGGGGACTTTCCTTCTGGACATGTTTCCCGTTTTCCCTGATGAGCTCCCTGCTGGGCTGTGGTAACAGAACCACAACCCAAAGCAGGTTTGGGATGATCATGTTGAACTTAACAGTACATGCAGACTTCAGTTTTTAGTCTTGAGTGTTCAAACATGTTTGCTTTAATATAAAGACAAACTTTGAAAATGATGCCCTAGCAAGTCCGATCAATGCTCCTCCAGGAGGATAATGTGCTCTCTTTTGAGGGGAGGACCCTAATTTGAAAAGTAGGCCCCTCGGCTGCCAGCATTTTAAGCCAGTTTTGACTTTAGCCCTCACAGGCTGTGTGGACCTCTCAAGACTCCTCAGAATGTTTCTACTGCCCCTGGGTGCCTGCCTTTCCTTCTGAGCGCTTGAGAGGGCAGGGAGCCTGCCATGCCCTTTGAGGCTGGTTTCCTGGGAATGGAGGGAGAGGGGCTGATGTTGCTTTAGTGCTCGCTGGTGGCCGTTCCCTAACTGGAAGTCATCCGGGCTGTTAAGGAGCGATGGTTCCTTCAGACAGGAGAAGCAGGGTGCGCTGTCCACTGGCGGGTCCCCTTAGCTTACACCGGTCACCCGTTAGGTGGCTGCTGGGTCTCCTGCTGCCGCCTGGTGGGTGAGGGTTTTTCATCTTTGGGCAGAGACGAGGAAAAGGGAGGTACACAGGGGGCTCCCAAAGGGTTTTCCATTCCTTGCCCTTTAGAGCCTGGAGCCAGAGGCTCCCCTTTAGGGTCCCAGCTGCCTTCTCTGGGGAGCTGTCTATGGGGTCCCTGCAGCCCTCCAGTGGAGGCGGAGGCCCTGGCTCCTGACCGCACTTGTTCTGCGTAGGACTGGGCTAAGCCAGGGCCCTATGACCAGCCTCTGGTGAACACCCTGCAGCGCCGCAAAGAGAAGCGAGAACCAGACCCCAACGGGGGAGGACCCACTACTGCCAGTGGCCCACCTGCAGCCGCCGAGGAGGCTCAGAGACCACGGAGCATGACTGTGTCGGCTGCCACCAGGGTGACGCTCTTGTTCTCGATATTTGGTTGGGCCCAGCTCAGCTTGGCTGGGGATCATATTCTGGCCAGCAACTGGGGGGCCGAGGCAGCCTTGCAGCTGGAGGGACCTGGGCTGCATTCCCTGACTTCCTGCCCTACCGCAGAGTCCCTGGGAAGAAGCCTTGTGTGGGAATGAGAGAGGCAGAGCTTTCTAGGGTCAGAGTGGGACCCAAGCAAGTCAGTAGCCCCCTGGGCCCACAGGCGTGTGGCGCTCATGGGGGCAGAACAGGAGTGACATTGAGCCGCCCCCGAAGCAACCTGTGTGTCTGTCTCCTCCAACCTGCAGCCTGGCGAGGAGATGGAGGCTTGTGAGGAGCTGGCCCTGGCCCTGTCTCGGGGTCTGCAGCTGGACACCCAGAGGAGCAGCCGGGACTCACTTCAGTGCTCCAGCGGCTACAGCACCCAGACAACCACCCCCTGCTGCTCTGAGGACACCATCCCTTCCCAAGGTACGAGGCAGCCTGGGGTACGCACTTAGGCTTTCTGAGCAGCACCAGGTGAGGAGATAGAAAAGTGCTGGTCCATTTTAACCACAGCCTCACCACTGGTTAACTAACAGGCGTCAGGATTGTTCTGGTCATCTGGGAATGGGGAGCTCATCTGTAGTTGTCAGGTAGCTGCCATGTAAGAAAGGGGTCTGGACTTTCACAGCTTTTTGCGTTTTGCAGCATCATACACAACAGTCTCCAATTTGAATGGAGACGTGCTGTAGTAAGAACAGCTTCAGGCCGGGGGCAGTGGCTTACGCTGTAATCCCAACATTTTGGGACTCTGAGGCAAGCCGATTGCTTGAGCTGCAGAAGTTCGAGACCAGCCTGGGAAACATGGCAAAACCCTTGTCTCTACGAAAATGCAAAAATTAGCCAGGTGTGGTGGCACACACCTGTGATCCCAGCTACTCTGGAGGCTGAGGTGCAAGGATTGCTTGATCCACGCCTGCACCACTGCACTCCAGCCCAGGCAACAAAACAAGACCCTGTCTCAAAGGAATAGCTTCATTTTTGTTTTAGCACTTTGCACTATACACTTTATGGTTATTTTCCCATTTAATCTTTACAGCCACTTATGGGGTAGGTATTTTTATCCCTGTTTTACAGAAGTGGAAATTAAGGTTCAATAACTTGCTCATATTCACACAACCAGTAAGTAGCAGAACTGGAGTTTGAACCTAAGTGTGTTAGAGTGTAATGCCCAAGTTCTTAACCTATTCCAGCCAAATCCTCTATCAGACCTGCCTCCCTCATCCTCATGTCCACTGCACACACAAGTCAGGCAAGATGAAAATCTGACAGCTGGAATATCTATGATAATTGACCAAAAGCTATGCCATTCATCATTCAAAACCTCTAAGACAGTGAGTCTTATTGGAGGGTGATTTTCTTCCCCAGGGGACATTTGGCAATGACTGTAGACATTTCTGGTTGTCACAACTGAAGGGGTACTACTGGCACCTAGTGGGCACAGGGCAGGGATACTGCTTAAACATCCTGGAATACACAGCATGGCCCCTCCCCACCATGTCCTCCATAACAAAGAACTATCTAGCCCAAATGGTCAATAGTACGGCGGTTCAGAATCAGTGCTGTGAGCTGTTTAATCTGTAAGCTCCCACATCATCCTGAGATTGGTCTTACAAGGAAGTGAGCACGTCACACTGATGGAAACTGTCTTTGTCCCTTGTTGTCAGGGACTCACTGTCAGTAGCTTTGTTCTTTGTCTAGCCCTCGTCTCTCCAGTTAATTATCAGGGAGATGTTATCGCCTAGGCTAGTCTGTTTGAGGTTTGATCTTCATGTTGAATTCTGGACTGGAGAATTTGTCTTCTTTCGTCCCCTTATCCCTCCCAGAGGTGCTTGGAGGGAGCTTCGCTGCAGCCTAACAGCTTTACCTTCTTCCCCATTGGCGGTATTTGAGTGCCTACCATGTCCAGCTCTGTTCTAGGTACTGGGGGGACATCAGTGAACAGAGCAAAGATCCCTGCCAGGGAGTTCGTAGTTGGTGAGGCTTTCTGAAGATGGTAGAGAAGCCTGGGGGAAGCTTGGGATGAGACTCTGTGCGTACCCTGCCTTGCGTGCCTTTTGTCCTCCCAGCACAGAAGAATCAAAAAGCAAAGCTGCTGTCTTGAATATGTCTAATCAAATCCTATAATCAGTTTCAGATTATGATTATTTCTCTGTAAGTGGTGACCAGGAGGCAGATCAACAGGAGTTCGACAAGTCCTCCACCATTCCAAGAAACAGTGACATCAGCCAGTCCTACCGACGGATGTTCCAAGCCAAGCGTCCAGCCTCAACTGCTGGCCTCCCCACCACCCTGGGACCTGCTATGGTCACTCCAGGGGTTGCAACTATCCGACGGACCCCTTCCACCAAGCCTTCTGTCCGCCGGGGAACCATTGGAGCTGGTCCCATCCCCATCAAGACGCCCGTGATCCCTGTCAAGACCCCAACCGTCCCAGACCTCCCAGGGATGTTGCCAGCCCCTCCAGATGGGCCAGAAGAGCGGGGGGAGCACAGCCCTGAGTCGCCATCTGTGGGTGAGGGCCCCCAAGGTGTCACCAGCATGCCCTCCTCAATGTGGAGCGGCCAAGCTTCCGTTAACCCTCCACTTCCAGGCCCGAAGCCCAGTATCCCTGAGGAGCACAGACAGGCAATTCCAGAAAGTGAAGCCGAAGACCAGGAACGGGATCCCCCAAGTGCCACTGTCTCCCCAGGCCAGATTCCAGAGAGTGACCCTGCAGACCTGAGCCCAAGGGATACTCCACAAGGAGAAGACATGCTGAACGCCATCCGAAGGGGCGTGAAACTGAAGAAGACCACGACAAACGATCGCTCGGCCCCTCGCTTCTCTTAGGCTCACAAGAAACACGCCAGTGAGCAATGAACTGTTTCATTAATAAAACCTAATTTGTCTTGATCCATTCCAATCTATAATAAAACAAAAGATTTTGTAGGCAACTCGGAATATAGCTCTTTTGAAAGTACTCGACACCTTTAGATAAGAATTAAAACCAACCTATGTAACTGACATAATCTTGATCTTTTAATTTGTAAATATTGACAATTTTCTTTCTGCACATTTTAATCTTAGTTTCCCTTTTGATTTTTCTGAAGGTGCCAAATTCCATTTAACTTTTTTACAAGTCTTTGTAAAATTTTAAATGCATAAGGGGGGGTTGGGGCAGGGGAACCACGGAGTAGTTAATTTTAGAAAAGCATTTACTATACTTCGCTCTTCTTTTTCTTCCCCCACAAGCTTTTGTAGAGGCATTGTAGTAGTCTAGCTTAGAAGCAAATGCAAGTTATTTTAATGTACAAACTAAATGGCTAAGAGGTAAAATCCTCATTTAAATATACTATGTTCTAGATGAAAAGAGCAGGAGTAACAATTGATGAGCAATATTCAGAGTGAAGTAAATCTGGAAATGGTAGACTGTGTTGGGATTGGGGGGAGGGCCATGGGAGGGGCACACCGTCAACATAGCCGATCCTGTTACATTTAAGAGTAGCCTCGTAGGTTGAATTTCTTCTAGTAGCTTCATGGTAAATGCATCCGAATAAGCCATACTGGATTGCAGTGTTTGTTTCTGTAGGGTGTTTAAGGACTTCCTTTCTCCCACGATTCCTCTGGATTGCACACAGCACCCACCTCCAGCCCCATGCATGCTGCTGCCGCTGGGCAGTCATAGAAGCCCTCACTTCAGTTTCTCGTTGATTGTACTCACCTTCATGGAATCCAAATACATCCAAAAGGGTAAGGCAGTTTTAAAAAATGTGAAAACATTTAAAAGTGATAGCAGGGAATTCTTAGATTATAGTAAATGCCTTTTACTTAACTGTGCCCAGCAGGCTGGGTGCGTTAAAAAGCCCAAATATTTTGAAAAAACTCGAATGGATTTGACAAGGGTAGCCAGCTTGGAGTCTAGCAAGCAACTTGCCAATGTGTTTACCAATCTGGGGGCTTGTTTTTCTTTTCTTCTTTCAAATAAATGGCAGTTAACTGGCTTCACAGTAAACACTGAAGAGAGGAGGATTTGGTTATTGTCACTGGGAATCTGACCACTATACTGTCCTTTTTTGTATTCTGGGTAATGTTTTTCGGAAAGGATTTGTCTTTTCTTTTTTAAATGAAAAGTTAAATTTGTTATAACGCCCATACCCTAAAACGAACAGAGATTTGTAGATTTAAAGGGATCACATTTGAAGACAATAGTGTTTAAGAAAGCAAGTCCCTTAGCAGTCAGGTCCGTTAACAGGGCACATTTCTGACCTAACCCTCTCAAGGAAGAGGCGGAGCTTGGTGGGTCTCATACACCCTGCAGATTCCTGTCGGCTCTAACCCTCAATTACCTAATCTTATGCTTTAACACATAACTGCGTTGGATGTGAGAGTAACGTGCCGTATGGTCATTGTTCTATATATTAACATTGAACACTGCTGCGACTGCTCAAGGACATTTTATGTTACGGCTTTAAAGCAAAGGCATGATTATTAGAAACTATGTAAGCTTTTTTCTTTGAAAAACAAGCTCCTTTTACAGAATATAAGCAACAGTAGTGCCTGTGGTTTAGC
Organism: Colobus angolensis palliatus; assembly: GCF_000951035.1. NCBI lineage: Eukaryota > Metazoa > Chordata > Mammalia > Primates > Cercopithecidae > Colobus > Colobus angolensis. The sequence goes on from NW_012116210.1 coordinate 360,384, forward strand.
CCACCAATCTTGATGACTAAAAGTAGCTGATGCATTGTGCATATGATGCTTGAGATGGTTTTTGCAAAAGCAGAAATCGTTGCAAGGTAATCACAATAGAAAAAAGTGGTATTTTAAACCTTTGAAATAAATGGATGTAACTGTACCTTGGTACAGCTTTTCACTTGTTTAGTTTTTAAACGTTAGTATAATCTGAATAAATAAAATGTTGCCAAATTCAATGTAGAAAGAATGTGACGACACACCTTGGGTAGTTCTGCTTGTGTTTTTGCATATTGTAAAAGCAGTGTCACAGCTAAAAATAAAGAAATCGTTTCTAACGGTAAATTATTGTGGTTTAGTTGCTAGTTTGTACTGAGAGTTGACCTCTCCCTGTGCAGTTTTTTGTTCTAAACTTGTATAAATAACAATTGTGTACTGTGTCTCCCTTCTACATTGTAACAATTGCTTCAGCCTACGTTATAAATAAAGAACCACTAGATTAAAAAGTCACGTATTTCAAGTCTTGTTACAATTCAGTTTGAGGTCTTAGTCAAATGTTAGAAGTTGGACTGGGACTCAAATAGAGCTTACGTAGAAAGTGACAAAATATTTTTGTGATGGCTATAAGATCATTAGTTGCCTGAAACTATTTGGAAACAGTTCTATCTAATGAGGTATCAAGAACTAAAAGCAGCTGTTTTGGGTGGAAAGTTTTAAAAACTGCTTTATCTTTAAAAAACAAGAACAACAAACAAAGCTTCTGAAACATTTAAGGAGTTCTGTTATTCCCTTACCTTTGAGTCCGCAGACAATCCAAGCTAGGGTAGCAGAAGCAAAGCTGGAAAACTGCTTCTAAAATAAGCACCACACAGTTTTATCCCAGATTGGACCGTTTAACCCCAACCATCAAACCTCCACCCTTGAGGGAACTCCACAAATTCCAGGCTTATTTGCTGACTATGTACTTCTTAGGGAGAGTTGTTATTCTAATAAAAACTAAAATTCCATTAGTGAAATCTTTCTTTAGAAAACCAAAAAGGTTATTTTTAAATCCTCAGTATTTCTGTTCTTGGCTTTGTTTATTCCTTCTAGTTACCACAGCTAATTAGGCTTTTGACTTGAGAGTTTATTCGCCTCAATCTGGTTCTGCCTCAGTTTTTCCTTACTGGTAACAGGTGCTATCCGTGATTTATTGCAGAGAACACAGCTGACCGACTACATGTCCTGTTATTTTCTTCACATGCACAATTGATAAAACAATGATAGTGGCACAGTCACTTGGCATCACGGTAATTCTTAGAAGAACGCCAATCATACCAGAGACCATTTCATTGATTTTTTTATTAGGGCAAGTGCATGTTGTGTAACGTATTTCACTTGCAAGTATGAAAGATGAGGGTCTCTCTCTCTCTATGTGGGCCGCTCCCGGGGTCTGGTCACAATATGCCACCACAGTGGGGGTAAATCACCTTCCTTTCGGGCAGGGGGCAAAGCTTCAGTTAAAGGACCACCAGGTGGCGTTTCCTCCTGCAGCTGCTTAACCTAGAAGGAGGCAAGGAAGGAATCATTACCAAAGGAATCTGATTGACTAGAAAAATCTGTTTGCTGCAGTGAAGGGTCAGCTTTATATCTATGGTGTGTCACTGACATAACACACTGTTTGATCACAATATTGAAAAGTGTTTTTCACATATACCTGCTTTATTTTCTTACCCACACTTTCAGAAAAGTCTCCTTAAGGGTTGTCCCATTCTTCTAAACAGTAAAGCCTATTCTTCCTCCCTCCTATTCTTCCCCCCACCCCTTTTCATCACCTCATTATCTGGACTGCCTCTTACTCTGTAGACAAAAACATGACAACTATCATTCCAATTCTCCTTGTCACAATCCCCCACCCACTGACCAGAAAAACATTTATTTTTGTGTCTCAGCTAAGTGTTCTCCAAAAGCACCATTAAGAAACCTCAGTTCGGCCGGGCGCGGTGGCTCAAGCCTGTAATCCCAGCACTTTGGGAGGCCGAGACGGGCGGATCACGAGGTCAGGAGATCGAGACCATCCTGGCTAACACGGTGAAACCCCGTCTCTACTAAAAAATACAAAAAACTAGCCGGGCGCGGCGGCAGGTGCCTGTAGTCCCAGCTACTCGGGAGGCTGAGGCAGGAGAATGGCATAAACCCGGGAGGCGGAGCTTGCAGTGAGCTGAGATCGGCCACAGCACTCCAGCCTGGGCGACTGAGTGAGACTCCGTCTCAAAAAAAAAAAAAGAAACCTCAGTTCATAATATGTTGGGGATGTTCATTGTAAGCCCCCTTCCTAGCAACCGAGGACAAAGTAAACCACAGGTAAAAATACGCCCAGTTCTGCCAAATGCTGCCCTACTACTTCCAGTTCTAGTTATAGCCAAGATAAATGTCCTAACAGAGGATAACTCATTCTGGATTGTGGCTGCCCTAGGCCTCCAGTCACATGTGCTGCTTAATAATGCTGAAGTGATGGCACATCTAAAGGAGGAATTGTTGAGGTTATCCCAGTGATCAGTTGCAGAATGAACCCGTGGCTCACTATGAATATACTTCCAGCTTCTAAACGGTGAGACATTTCTGACAAAACACTGCCCCCTTTGGCCACAGTGCCCCTCCTTCGGGTCCCCCTTGGCCAAACACTTGCAACCGTCAATATCCTTAGTGTTATCACCAGAACCAGCACAACTTCCAAATCATGAATTCAGATACCCCACTGTCCAACCACACTCTCCCTTTCCCACTCACTTGTTTAAATGCCTCCTTGAAACTCAGAGAGACTACCATTTCACAGATCCTCCCAACTTGGCCTTCCCTCTCTGCATAGGCCCCCCTGGCTTGACTTTGTGTTTTTTCAATCCAGCTTAGATTCCATCATGACGATAGCTTCCTCTCAAATAACCTCAAGTCCCTTGTCACTCTCTCTGAGCAACAGACAAACCGAACCACACACCCTCAGGCCTGTGCTCATACAGCTTAGTATTGCTAAAGAGAAAAAAGACACTGGAGCAAATCGGAGTCATTGCTGACTAACCATTCCCAGCCTCAAATGGGCCTTCGCCACCTCTCCAGCAAGCTCTTCCTCTCCCCATGACTATCACATATTCTCCAAACATGCTGCGCCCACTCGTTCTGGGCTTTTCCTCTTATTTCACTAAAAAAAAAATAAAAATAAAAAGCTATTACACAAGTCTGTCATCTTCAAAACTTCTAACCCAAATTTATATATAATCTTTTGCCCAATTATAATGGACAAGGAATCCTTTCTCCTTTTCTTCTTTCTCTACACTCTCTCCTAAAGATTCCATACATCTCTCCATGGCTTTTAAAACTGAAAACTCCCAAGTTTCTGTTTCTAGGCCAAATCGCTCCTGGGAGTTCCAGATTTCCACATCTAAAGCTGGCTTCTGACATCTGCACTTGGTATGTCACAGGATTCTCAAACTTCACCCTTCCAAAATCCAATTCTCGATTGCTGCTCTGACACCTGTGCCCCCTTCCCCAATCTTCCCTATCTTGGTAAACATCACTAAACTCCAGATGTTAAAGCTTCAAACCCAGAAACCATTCTCTCTCTCTTTTTTTTTGAGATGGAGTCTTGCTCTGTCACCCAGGCTGGAGTACAGTGGTGCAATCTCAGCTCACTGCAACCTCCACCTCCTGGGTTCAAGCAATTCTCCTGCCTTGGCCTCCCAAGTAGCTGGGATTACACGTGTACACCACCATGCCCGGCTAATTATTTGTACTTTTAGTAGAGACAGGGTTTCACCATGTTAGTCAGGCTGGTCATGTCCTGACCTCAAGCTATCACCCACTTTGGCCTCCCAAAGCGCTGGGATTACAGGTGTGAGCCACTGCACCCTGCCCCGGAAACCATTCTTGATTCCTCCCTGTCCCTTGCCCACCCTCAACATCCAGTCAGTCGTCACATCCCTCCAAATCATGTCCTGAGTAAATTTCCTTCCATATCCACTTCATCCACCCTAGTGCTGATCATGACAACCTTTTGACTAAACTTCTGCAATAATCCTAGAAGGGTCTCTCTGCTTCTTCTCTTCCCCTCTCTAATATATTCTTCACACTACAGCAAGATTGAGCTTTTAAAAATATAACTGACCATTCTAACATGACTGAAAAATGCCTAAGACTCTAGTGGAGAGGCAGGTTAAGACACCGTATGGCAAGAAGGCAAGAAAGTCAGGCAAAGGACTGAAGAGAAGGAGATCTGAAGCAGAGTCAAAGACAAAGCCAAAAAGACCAGGGAATGCACTTTAACTTACTTGTAAGGTGGTTATAAATGTTAAACTGATACACTTAGATACCACAGTATATCTGAGAAGTAAGGGCCCAGAGTAACTGTCATGGCTGGAATCTGGACCTCTGCATGTGGGGAGCAAAACTTGACTCCATCTACATAGCTCAGGAATATCGAAGTACAAGTAGAACGCACCTCTCGTTCCCAGCTTTCCCTCCGCAGTTTCTTCCACTGTTCTCTCTTGGCAAAGTAATCAGGATACATTGCCTTCTCAGAAGGATGCCAGTCATCTAAGCACCATTCTGGGAGCTGTCAGGAGAGGAAATCATGGTATCAATCCACAGGACACACTTACCTATCCCTGACAGGGCCTGCTCAGGAGATCTAAGACAAAGATCAAGGTACATTTTTATTTTTATAACCACTGCAACTACCAGACTGTTTCCAACTCTAAGCAAGGAACAGCAGAGGATAAGTAGGAACCAATAATAAAGGAAAATGCCTTAGAGTCAAAGATGGTGCTAAAAAATAGCACCATTGTCAGTCCAAGGAGAATTGGCTTCATTCCTCCCCTACCTGCCTTCTCTAAATATCCAGAGTAGTCTTATCTTACTTGGAACTCTTAATTAGAGTATCTCAGAAATATTAAGCATCAATCCAAGTTGGTTAACTTTAAAGTCTAAAACAAACTGTGTTATAGCAAAAAGTATACTGTACGACCTTAAATCTGAAAGTCTTAATGACATCTCAGAGAAAACTGACACCTAAAAAACAGTACTGGCACACCTTAGAGATACTGCGGGTTTGGATCCACACCGCTGCAATATAGCAAATATCACAATAAAGCAAGTCACAAAACGTTTTTGGTTTCCCAGTGCATATAAGTTATGTTTATACTATACTATAAAGTGTCCAATAGCATTATGATGTCTGTTGAGATGGAGTCTCCTGGTGAAGATTTTGTGAATATTGATTAAATAACAAAGGACTTTGAATAGTACAACTTAGTTGATAAAGCAGTGGCAGGGTTTGAGAGGATTGACTCCAATTTTGAAAGTTCTTCTGTGGTTCAAATGCTATCAAATGGCATCACATGCTATAGAAAGATTTCATGAAAGGAAAAGTCAACTGATGTGGCAAACCTCACATAATATACACAAAAAATGTACATAATTTAAAAATACATTATTGGCTGGGCGAGGTGGCTCCTGCCTTTATTCCCAGCCCTTTGAAGGCTGAGGTAGGGAGATTCTATGAGGGTAGGAGTTCGAGACCAGCCTGGACAACATAGCAAGACTCCATTTCTACAAAAAATAAAATAAATTAGCTAGGTGTGGTGGTGTGCACGTGTATTCTTAGCTACTTGGTTGGCTAGGACAGGAGAACTGCTTGAGCCCAGGGGGTCCAGGCTACAGTGAGCTATGATCATGCTATTGCACTCCAGCCTGGGCAACAGAGGGAGACCGTTTTCAAAACAAAAACAAAAGAAATATGTTATTGATAAAAACTGCCAATAATCATCTGAGCCATCAGAAAATCAATCTTTTTACTGGTGGAGAGTATTGTGTCAATGTTGATGGCTGGTGACTAAACAGGGTGATGTTTGCCGATGGTTGGAGTGGCTTTGGCAATTTCCTAAAATAACAATGAGGTTTGCCACATCAATTGACTCTTCCTTTCACCAAACACTTCTATAGCATGTGATGCCATTTGATAGCATTTTACCCACGGAAGAACTTCTTGCAAAATTGGAGTCAATCCTCTCAAACCCTGCTGCTGCTTAATCAACTAAACTGATGTACTATGTGAAGTCTTTTGTTACCATTTCATCAGTGTTCACAAAATCTTCACCAGGAGACTCCATCTCAAGAAACCACTTTCTTATTCATCCATAAGAAGCAGCTCTTCATCTGTTCAAGATTTATCATGAGATTAGGGCAATTCAGTCACGTCCTCAGGATCAACTTCTATTCTGGCTCTCTTGCTATTTCCACAACTTCTGCAGTTACTTCCTCTGCTGAAGTCTTGAGCCCGTCAAAGTCATCCACAAGGGTTGGAATCAACTTCTTCCAACCCCATTAAAGCTGACATTTTGATCTCTTCCCATGAATCATAAATATCCTTAATGGCATTTAGAATGGTGAATTCTTTCCAGAAAATTTTACTATGCCCAAATCCATCAGAGGAATCAATATCTATGTCAACTATAACTGTGCAAAAATATATTTCTTAAATAATAAAACTTGCAAGTTGAAATTACTCCTTGATCCATGGGCTGCAGAATGCATGTTATGTTAGTAGACATGGTAGCAGGTCTCGACAGTGGGTTTAAAAGATTCAGTAAACCATGTTGTACACAGATTTGCTGTAACTCAGGCTTTGTTATTCCATTTCTAGGGCACACGCAGAGTAGGTTTAGCATAATTCTTAAGGGCCCCAGGATTTTCAGAATGGCAAATGAACAATGGCTTCAACTTAAAACCACCAGCTGCATTAGCCCCTAACAAGAAAGTCAGCCTGTCCTTGAAGTTTTGAAGCCAGGCATTGACTTCTCTCAAGGTATGAAAGTTCTAGATGGTATCTTATTCCAAAAAAAGGCTACTTCATCTCCACTGAAAATCTGTTGTTGAGTACAGCCACCTTCATCAACTATCTCAGCCAGCTGTTATGTAATAATTTGCTGCAGCTTTTCCATCAGCACTTGTTACTTCACCTTGCACATCTGTGTTACAGAGATGGCTTTTTTCCTTAAACCTCATGGACCAACCTCTACTAGCTTCCAACTTTTTTTCTGCTGCTTCCTCATCTCTCTCGGCCTTCCCAGAAATGAAGAGTTAAAGACTTACTCTGGATTAGGCTTTGGCTTAAGGGAATACTGTAGCTGGTTTGATCTTTTGTCCCAACCACTAAAACGTTCTCCGTATCAGCAATAAGACTGTTTCACTTATCATTTGTGTGTTCACTGGAGCAGCACTTTTAATTTCCTTAAAAAATCTTTAGTTTCCTTTGCATTCACAACTTGGCTAACCAGCAGAAAAGGCCTAGCTTTCTGCCCATCTTGGCTTTCAACATGCCTTCCTCACTCAGCTTAATCATTTCTAGCTTTTGATTTTAAAGTAAGAGATGTGCAACGGATTTAAGTGAGAGACATGTAACTCTTTCTTTCACTTGAACACTTACAGGCTATAGTACGGACATTAATTGTCCTAATTTCAGTGTTGCTGTGTCTTAGGGAATAGGGAGCCCTGAGGAGAGGGATAGAGGCAGGGGAACTACTGGTAGGTGACAGTCAGGACACACACATTTATGGATTAAGTCTGCTGTCTTATATGGGCATAGTTTTTATGCCCCCAAACAATGACAATAGTAACACTGAAGGTGACTGATGACAGTTCACCACAACAGACAGAGTAATAATAAAAAAAGTCTGAAATCTTGCAAGAATTGCCAAACTGAGAACCAGAGACAGGAAGTGAGCACATGGTGTTGGAAAAATGGTGCCCAGAGACTCGCTCAGCACGGGGTTACCACAAACCTTCAATCTGTAAAAACACATATCTGCCAAGCACAATAAAACAAAATGCAATAAAATGAGGTAGGCCTGCATCTGACAACTGT
>NW_012116210.1:368309-370019 GCF_000951035.1 Colobus angolensis palliatus
TTTTGTCCCAACCACTAAAACGTTCTCCGTATCAGCAATAAGACTGTTTCACTTATCATTTGTGTGTTCACTGGAGCAGCACTTTTAATTTCCTTAAAAAATCTTTAGTTTCCTTTGCATTCACAACTTGGCTAACCAGCAGAAAAGGCCTAACTTTCTGCCCATCTTGGCTTTCAACATGCCTTCCTCACTCAGCTTAATCATCTCTAGCTTTTGATTTAAAGTAAGAGATGTGCAACGGATTTAAGTGAGAGACATGTAACTCTTTCTTTCACTTGAACACTTACAGGCTATAGTACGGACATTAATTGTCCTAATTTCAGTGTTGCTGTGTCTTAGGGAATAGGGAGCCCTGAGGAGAGGGATAGAGGCAGGGGAACTACTGGTAGGTGACAGTCAGGACACACACATTTATGGATTAAGTCTGCTGTCTTATATGGGCATAGTTTTTATGCCCCCAAACAAAGACAATAGTAACACTGAAGGTGACTGATGACAGTTCACCACAACAGACAGAGTAATAATAAAAAAAGTCTGAAATCTTGCAAGAATTGCCAAACTGAGAACCAGAGACAGGAAGTGAGCACATGATGTTGGAAAAATGGTGCCCAGAGACTCGCTCAGCACGGGGTTACCACAAACCTTCAATCTGTAAAAACACATATCTGCCAAGCACAATAAAACAAAATGCAATAAAATGAGGTAGGCCTGCATCTGACAACTGTCAGGAAAGAAGTCTCCTAGCTACCCTTGAAGGGCAAGTGATTTCTAAGGCTGAGGTCTGGGACTGAAGAAACAAAATCTATCTCTCAGAAGGCAGTCATCATTATAATTCTCGCCTACCTTGTAGCAATCGTATCTCTCATAGGAGGTGCCCCCAGGAGAGTCAGGGAAGATGTATGGCTGTGGATGCTGACGGTACCAGAATTCTTCCTCAGCCTCCTTCAGCAGCTGGGTGGCCTTCATCATATCCTTTTCATTCTTATGTTCTTCAAACCGGGCTCTCAGCAAACAAGCAAAGTATCGGTATTTGTCTCTTAAACCAAAATGATTTTGAAGATTAGAAATGTTACCTACTCACATGGTCAGAGTTGCTGTCTGACAGGAGGCTGCACTCCTGACACCTTCTGGATGGGCAGTAGACCTCCCCCAACCCTCCTAATGGAGCAGCCGCATCATCATGGCTGCTTCCTCTATAGCCCACCAAACAGCAGCAGCAAAAAAATAATGTATTAAATATATACCCTAACCATTTTTCTCCTCTTACATACAACAATGGAAAGAGGATTTAAACAAAAAAAAAAAAAAGAGAATTTGCAAGAGAAAAGCTATAACCTCTGTAGGATCATTCAACATTAATCGAATGACAACTTCCATTTCCTTCTATCTTGTGCTAGTCACTATGCTAAATTCTGGAGATACAAAGATGAATAAGAAAGGTGTTACTTGGCGGAAATGGTATTGCTTAGCTCATACAGAACTGGGTTTGTATCCTGACTCTGACACTAGCTGCATAACCTTAGGCAAGTTAAAGTCAAGTTCTAAAGAAACTGGGCAAAGATCAGCTAGGAGGTTTTGACAATAATCTAGGACACAGATGACAAGGGCCTGAAAGTAGGGAGCTGTGATGGTGACAGGAGACAGGAGAGACATTTAGAGACATTTAGACTTCCAAGTTATGAGAATAGGCTCTGCAATCAGACTGCGTAG
>NW_012116210.1:370914-378070 GCF_000951035.1 Colobus angolensis palliatus
ACTACACCTGGCTAATTTTTGTATTTTTAGTAGAGACGGGGCTTCACATGTAGGCCAGGCTGTTCTCAAACTCCTGACCTCAGTTGATCCATCCGCTTCAGCCTCCCAAAGTACTGGGATTACAGGCGTGAGCCACCAGGTCCAGCTAACAATCGGTGATCTAACAAACAATTTGAACTACAGCTCTAGAGACAAATGAGCACAGTTGGTGACTCAAGTCCCAGCACTAAATGAGGCTGCCCAAAGTACATACAGCAACATAGTAAGCCTAGGATGGAACCACAGAGAACAGCACAATGAGGGCAAATGGAGGAAGAAATTAAGGCAAGGATTGAGAAAAAATGTCAGATCTTAAAAATGCTGAGCCATAGCTGTCATAGTAGCTAGTTTATATCATCTTCCTCTAGGACTATGGACTTTAGTATTCCCAGCTGTAGTTCAGTATTGCTTGAATTCTTTTCTTCATGTTTAACTTTTTTTGACATATAATAATTGTACCTATTTACGGAGTACATGTGATATTTTAATACATCCATATAATGTATAATGATCAAATCAGGGTGATTTGGATATTCATCACCTCAAACATGTATCATTTGTGTTGGGATACCTGAATCCTGGATGGCTCAACTTCCTTCATCATCAATTTGTTCACATGTCCATTTTCCCCACTAATCCACGAGCTGTTGCAGCTCAAAAATTGATTACTAACATTTATATATTTAGCATAGAGCACAGAATCTGAATTGCAAATTCTGTCAAATAAATAAATAAGGAAAACTCAAAGAAGAAACTAACAATCCCATCACATTGTCCTTGGCCATCTTCCTGCAAATCAAGAGAAGTATGTCAGTGACTTTCTAATAGTCACATACATGCAATCTGGGCTTCGAGGATACCCTCTGCAATTCTTCCAGGCCTACTCCATTTTCCATGGAGTTTTTTCCCAGAAGCCCTTCTTATAAAATAGGTTTGGGGAGTTGTAAGACTGGAGTGGAGGCCTGGCACTCACACATCTTGGGTTGTCAGCCCGCCCTGCATTGAATTTAGGTTATTAAAATCTACACTATGCTCTAACACTAGTCTCAGATGGATAGAGAAGGAAAGAGAATTATGTAAGAGGTGAAAAAGATGTAAAGGTAATGAAAAGGACTAGATGAAGCTAAAAAGAGAAACGCTAATGGGAGGGGTGGGCGAATGATGATGCCCTGGAGTAAGACCTAAATTTAAACCTGGCTCAGACACTTACAAACGCTATCACCTTGAGCAAGTTACTAGCTGTGCTTACCTCCTTATCTGTAAAATAAGCTTAAGATAATTCCTAACTCCTAGAGTTTTGCTGACTAAAGAAAACAATGCATAGCTTATTGCTGTTAATATTGGAAAGCAGAAGATCGTGAGGAAAACGATTATTTAGCGAGCGCTGGATCCATGACAATTACAATTTTAGGCGCATTCCTTTATTTCACTTAATCTTCCTGCGACCCTCTGCACTGGTCCTGCGTCCGTTTCACTGAACAAAAAGCTGAGGCCCAGACCCGATAAGCAACTCTACAAGATCTCCCGGCCATGGGTGGAGAAGCCTGGATTCGAACCCGGGTCTACGACAGGATTCTGTGGAGCGAGAGGCCACCTTCCAATTCCATCCCGAAGTCATTGAACCTCCCGGTACCCGGGGGCCTCTCTACCTCCACAGGGCCCCCAGGGTCACCTCCCCGAGCCCTGGGTCCCCATCCCTTACCTGTGGACGCACCACGACTCGAGGTGGCGCAGCGCCCGTTTATAAAGCCGCAACACCTTCTGCTGATGGGTCAGGTAGACCCCCGACGCCGATAACGCCATGACTGCGCTGACCTTTCCCGGCCGCGGGGACAGCCGGGAATCCGTAGGCCTGCGGCAGCTGACGTAACAAAGCCAGCCGGAAGGGCGGAACAGCCGGCGGCCACTTCCGCTTCTGCCGGGGAGGTCTCCCATCCGCAGTCATGGGTCGCTTCAAGTTTGTCGGTAAGAGGAGCGTTTTCCACGCCTTTGGGTCTTTTTGACTTGTCCCAGGCGTCGTTCACCAAGGTCACAGGACCCAGGAATTGCGCCCTCCGGCTTTGTAAGGGTTGAAAGGGCCGCTCAGTGGAAGAGGGCGCGGGGAGGTTTCTGGGTGCTGGTAATGTTCTGGTTCTTGATCTAGGTCCTGGCTTCACGAGGGTGTGTTTATTTGTAAAAATTAACAAGCCAAGCCCTACAGTTATGATTTTTGTGCTCTTTTCAACATCTGTAATATATTCTGTTTTTAAAAAAGAGAAAAAAACTCCAAAAAGGCCAATCACTGTGTTCCCATTCATCCCACGTGCACCTCCCGGCCCTTCCCCTCTGCCTTGGCAGAGAGGATGACCGCTTCTAGGGACCAATTCACTCAACCTTTCATTCGTTCATATCATAGTTAATGAGCGCCTCAAGTGGGCCTGGCACTGGCCTAGAAACACAGGGCACAAAGCTCTCAGTTCTACGGTCATCACCATCTAGTGGAGAAACTAGAGAACACAAGTAGTGGGGAGAAAAAAATTAATGTACTTGGCAAGTACAATGATCCAGTCAGCATCGGTAGAACAAGAGAGCGAGAATGCTGCCGGGATTTAAATGGGCATGGTCCTCGTCTTTGTGGGGTTTCCAGCTACTTGAAGGTGGGAAATGACAGTGATCACACCTCTGCTTTAGCACGGTAATGTTAATAGCTATTATGTAGCTTTTGTGGGAAATAGGGAGAGGTAGGGAATCATTTCAAGACTTAAACTAGGGTAATGGAAAAGAGAGAGAAATGGAAGAGATGTGTGCAGCATTTAGCAGCTGAGTGTTCATGGCCGGTAGTAGAGAGTGAACAAAGATGACTCAGGGTTTGGAAAAATGCTGAAATATGAAATGGAAGCATGACTAGTTTGGCGGTGAGGAGAGGTACCCAGGTCCATTTGGATTAGGTTAAGTTTGAGATAATTATAGGACATCCAGGTAGAGATATCTGGGCAATTGGGAATGTGGTCTGGCAATCAAGAGATAAGGATTATACATTTACATCTGAGAGTTATTTAAGCAGTATTTTTTTTCAAAGACATTGTGCTAAGTCCTGTGGAACTGTAAAATCTAGTGGTGCAGTTTTCAGACTGGAGACCTAAGACCTATGTACTGTACAGTCAAAAGCAAATGCAGGGAAGAATATGTTAAGTGCCAGGAAAAAGGTTTTGAAATTGCTGTGGGAAAGCCTGGAGTAGGGATTTGGGGAGGGGTCCTCAAATAAGACATTGCCGTGTCTTAGCCTTTCCATCCTAACGTTTGATATAATTGATGAGAGAGAGGGAATAAAGAGCCATGAAGTACTCCATAAAGAAAGGCCACATAACTTTTTAAAAGTGTGTTTATGTTATACAACTAAATCCCTGCCTCAAATTAATGTCTTAAATCCATCCTTCATGTAGACTCCATTTTAGTGTATCTAAAACTCAAATCTGCTACATGTTTCTTTTGCTTCGAATTTCTCATTTTCCTCAGGATAGTCTAAGTACTTTCAGACCATACAAAGCCCTTCTGTTGTCCAGTCCTGCCCACTTTTCTAGCCCATCCCTGGACTGCTGTATAAACACTTGTGCATGCAGTTTGTTACCTCTGACAAGGTTTTAGAGTGGCAGTTTGGGGCCAAAATATTCCCTCTGCCTACCAACCCTGTTGCCTGTCTGCCTACCTGCCCTGTTGCCTGTCTGCCTACTTACTCCTTAAAACTTATACCACATTATTTATAATTAAATATGAGTCTATCTTTCCCACTAGATCAAACTCTTAAGGCAGATACTCTGGTATGGTATTTATATTTTTTTCCTAGGGGCGTAGTACAATGACTGGGGAAGTATGAATGAGTGGCTTTAGTGCTAAGGTGATAAGAAAATTAGTAAAGGGATTAGCACCAGATAAAATAAGCAAGAAAAGACTTCTTAGAGAAGGTAACTTTATTGGAATAAATAATTGGAATAAATTTTTTTCTGCATGGTCTCCTTTAGCCCTGCTCTCCTAAAGTAACCATATTAAAAGTTTAAAGTATAGCCTTCCCTAATTTTTTAATAGATTGTTATGCAGATTCATAAAAATACAACATACCAAGGTTTTTTTTTTTTTCCTTTTTAAAACAGAAATGAGATCGTATTATGCATTCTATCCTTGGTATATGACTTACTCTGATATTTAATCTTTCAGTTTGTGTCATTTAAAAAAATTCTGTCCAGGAATCGCTAGACTAACTTCTTAGCCTAATAATGAGTTCTGAACAAATACTTTGAAAAGCACCATATTAAATCTCTGGAAGATTGGTCCACGAACAAGCTTCACATGGGACAATTGCATGAAAAATTAAACCAGTATTATGAAAATTACCTTAGATTTTGGTTTAAGACAGCTGACCATTATAATTCTTTCTACATTTCTCTTTTCTACTTGCATAACAAGTGACTGCCCCTTAGAACTATACCCCAACAGTGGGAGTTTTTGTTTGTTTTGGGACAGGGTCTTGCTCTGTCACCTAGGCTGGAGTATAGTGGCTTAGATCATGGCTCCCGCGTTGACCTCCTGGGCTCAAGTGATCTTCCTGCCTCATCCTCCCAAGTAGCTGAGACTAGGGGCGCTCACCACCACACCAGGCTAATTTTTTTTTTGTAGAGACAGTGCCTTGCTATGTTGCTCAGGTTGGTCTTGAATTGCTGGCCTTAAGCAGTCCTTCCACCTCCACCTCCCAAAGTTCTGGGATTACACGTGGAACCACCGGCCAGCATGAGAATTTCTTTAGCCCAACTTATACTCTTTTCTTTCTCCACAAGTGGAATTTTTTATATTCTGTTCCTTGGGTGTTATTTATAAACTCTTCCACTCTCAAAAATACTTCTACCTGCAACTATTATATGCCAAAATCTCTACTGCATTGATCTTAGACTACACAGTACACAAAAAAATGAGAAATATCTGTGCAAGAAGAAAATGCAAAATACAAACAACAGTGAAAATAAAAACATCACATTCCATTCCTGATATCGTTGAGATATTTGTCCCCTCCAAATCTCATGTTAAAATTTGCTGTCCAACGTTGGGGTGGGTCCATTGGGAGGTGTTTGGGTCACTTCCCACCATCCATCTCATAGGGGTGGATCCCTCATAAAAGGCTTGATGACCTCCCTGTGGTAATGAGTTCACACTGGTTCCCCTTTCCTTTCCACCAGGGTTGGAAACTTACTGAGATCCTCCCAAAAGCAGATGCTGGTGTCATGCATCTTGTACAACCTGCAGAACCATGAGCCAAATAAACCTCTTTTCTTTATAAATTACCCAGTCTCAGGTGTTCCTTTATAGCAATGCAAAAGCAAATTAATATAGTTCCTCCAAATCACATATAACACCTCCATATCTATCTTTCCAGATCTTCTGTAGGCATACCAAACAAAGTAAGATCATACTGAGGCTACTCTTTTGTAATCTGCTTTTTTCAATCACAGTCTCCACCTTTCTATTTCAGGAAATTTTCATCTTAACTAATACCAAAACCATACTGAAACTTTTCCTGTTGTTCCAAAAATGTCCGTTGGTGGTCATGTCCAAAATAGTATCCCATTTAGAGCCACACATTTGGTTGTTCCTTAAGTTTTTAAATCAAGTGCAGAGGTTTGCAAACTTTTTCTTTAAAGGGCCATATAGTAAATATTTTAGACTTTGAGGGTCATGTGATCTCATTGCAGCTATTCAACTCTGCCCTTGTGTGTACTGTGATGTAATAATAAATACATATTTGTTCTCTGCTCCCATTCCTTTGTGCACAACTCCTGAAACCTTTGGAATCTCCTAAGTGCTGTCTTTTTGTATGCTACTAAGATGACTGATGACTGGGGGCTCCTGGATAGCCTCAGGATGGGGGTTTGCCTAGGAAAGCCAATCATGTGATTAGAGAGTTGGAAGTTTCAGTCCCTCCCACCCACTCCCACCTCTGGGGAAGGGGAGAGGAACTGAAGGTTGAGTTGTTCACTAATAGCCAGTGATTTAATCAATCATACCTACATGGTGAAGCCTCTGTAAAAACCCATACACGTCTCTATGTGTCTCTTCCACATGGTCGTTTTTGAGCTGCATCTTTTTATGATGAATGGGTAATAAGTAAAGTGCTTTCCTAAGTTCCGTGAGCTGCTCTAGCAAATGATCAAACCTGAGAAGGGGGTTATGGGAACCTCTGATTGTAGCCACGTTGGACAAGTTGTAGGTAACCTGGGAACCTACTGCTTGTAATTGGCATCTGGAATGGGAGGAGTCTTGTGGGACTGAGCCCTTGACTTCTGCCATCTGATGTTATCTCCAGGTAGATAGTGTGAGAATTGAGTTAAATTGTAGGTCACCCAGCTGGTGTCAGAGAATTGGTTGTTGGGAGAGGAAACCCCACACCTACGTGACGTCAGAAGTGAATCCTCACACCTGTAATCCGAGCACTTTGGGAGGCCACGGGGGGAGGACTGCTGGAGCCCAGGAGTTCAAGACCAGCCTGGGCAACAAAGTGAGACCCATCTCTACTTAAAAAAAAGAAAAAAAAAAATGAAGTATTCAGAGTATTGTGAGTATGAGAATACAGTTTTCCTATCTCACACCTTGTCATTCAAAAGCAGGTGATAGACAGTGTGTAAGTAGGTATGGCCATGTTCCAGTAAAACTTATGGTCACTGAAACTTGAAGTTCTTATAATTTTGATGTGTCACAAAATATTATTTTGATTTTCTTCAACTATTTAAAAATGTAAAGTCATTCTTAGCTGAGAGGCAAACAATAGTAGGCAGTGGCTTGTGGGCCTTAGTTTACCAACCCCTTGATCTAGCGCATTTCTTATTTTAATGGCACTGACTTGCCAAAGCAGCTGGGCTAATTGTCCCTGTGAAATAAAAATAAAATTCTAAGCCCCCTAAACTGGCTGAACAGACCCCCCCTCTTTGGCCAAGTAGACTCCAGAAAAACATGAAAAACAAATTCCCAAACATGATAAGATGGTCATGGTCTCCTTCCTTACTAACGAATACCAGACTTTTCCTAAAAGTTAAACAGAAACCAGCCCTGGAAAAACAAAGAATGGAAGACTTGCTCCTCTGCTGACTTCAGCCAA
>NW_012116210.1:378550-386809 GCF_000951035.1 Colobus angolensis palliatus
CCTGACCTCATGATCCGCCAGCCTCAACCTCCCAAAGTGCTGGGATTACAGGCGTGAGCCACCGCGCCTGACCCCGTTTTGCCTTTAAGAGGAGATTTATGCACCCAAAGACTGCGTTGTCTTTACAGACACCTTTCTCTCACCTATATAGACTTAAGGGAGACCCCCTTACCCACTGATGGATCCTTTCTGAAAAATTCTGCTGGCTTCCATTGTGCAGCCTATGTGGTGGTCTCTGATGGGAACCACTGAATCAGGCCCCCAGCCACCTGCCCGATCTGCCCAACAAGCAGAATTAGCATCCCCTCACTTGGGCCTGCTTCTGGCCAGGGATGAAATGTCTAATATTTATACAGACAGCTTGTATGTCTTTGGAGTTGCCCGTGATTTTGGCATGCTCTAGAAACAAAGAGGGTTTTTTTACTTCCTCTGGACAACCTTTTAAGAACAAAGACTAGGCCGGGTGCAGTGGCTCACGCCTGTAGTACTAGCACTTTGGGAGGCTGAGGCAGGTAGATTACTTGAGGTCAGGAGTTCGAGACCAGCCTGACCAAGTTTAGGGGGCTTTCACCTGTGGAGACATGGTGAAGCCTCGTCTCTATAAAAAACACAAAAATTAGCCAGACGTGGCGGCACGCACCTGTAAGCCCAACTACGAGGGAGGCTGAGGCAGGAGAATCACTTGAGCCTGGGAGGTGGAGGTTGCGTTGAGCTGAGATCGCACCACTGCACTCCAGCCTGGGCAACAGAGTGAGACTCTGTCTCAGAAAAAAAACAAAAAGACTGTTTTGTTTCTCTTAGATGCCATTCAGGCTCATTGAGCCCTAACCGTTATCATCGTCCAGGGACGTTTCTCTGACAAGACAGAAGACAGCGAAGGCAACCTCCTAGTGGATGCCGCAGCTAAAGCTGCCACCCTGCAAGTGGCTCCTTGCCAAGTTACACGTATTCAACCCACTTCTCCTCCTCCTCCCCTTGCTCTTCTTCCTTGCTCTCCTCCCCATCTGAAGACCTTTGCAGACTCATTTTCACAAAAGACAGTCTTGGAGTCTGGAAGAGGGAAATGGATTAAACAAAATTGCACTTCCAATCCCCAGACAAAATTACAGGAAGGTCCAAATGGACATCCAGTCCTACCCAGCACCCTGCAAAGACAAACAACCTTTATATGTAATCTAATCCATTGGAATCCAGACAAAATGATTCAGCAGGGTAGACAGTGCTACTGTTGGTGACTCTCTCCAGCTCTTGCCCCTCAGCTAGATAAACTTTGCAATATCTACCCTCAGTATAACCCAGGTGAACTCCTGAGGCTCACTCCAGGACAATTTCCTCTCCCCTAGGGTCCCTTAACCATGTGACAACTTGATTTCATTTGGTTGCCACCATCCCACAGATTAAATTTTATTCTTCTAATGGTTGATGATGTATTTTCATTGAGGTAAGTCTTCCACCTGTAAACAAGCAACAGCCATGGTGGTGGCCGAAATGCTGCTTGAGAAAAACCATTCCTCTCTAAGGTGTTCCCACTGAATTCCACAGTGATAGAGGCACTCATTTTACCTGCCAAATACTAGAACAAATTTTTTAAATGTGCCCTTTTACAGCACTTTCACTGTGCCTACTCCCCCCAGTCCTCTGGGCTAATTGAACAATCTAATGGGATCATTGAAAACCAGCTGGCGAAAGTTACACAAACTTAACCTTTCCTGGCCTAAAGCTCTCCCATTAGCGTTACTGATTCTGCAGTCCACTCCCACCAGTAAATGTCAACTCTCCCCTTTTGAAATTGTTACTGGTTGGTCTGTGCACTTAGACCAGGAAATATTTTCTTCTGCCCAATTACAGGAGGGAACTTTAGGCTTATTGCCAGGGGCTTGTTAAAGCTGTAAAGATCAATCACTGCAGGTTGTAGAATCTTTTTACAGCTTCCCGGACAGGCCATAAACTCCAGTGTTACTACCTCCAGCTTGGTGATGACAAGTAGTAGAAGAGACATCAGTTAAAATACTTCCTCCAGCCTACTGGATGGGTGCTATTAATTAATCCTTGTGCTGCTAAGTTACAGAGACCTGACTCCTAGTAACACAGGTCTTATCTGAAAACAACCCCTGCTGAAACTTGGAAGTTGGTGCCGGTCTGTACACGAGACTTCAGTTAACTAAAGCCTATCTCTAGACCCAGAAAAAGGCAATAGTCCACATAAACTGCTTTTGTGAGACCCAGGGCCAGGACTGTATTCAAAGACACTGGGTCTCACTTAATAATTTGCCTCTATCTAAACTAATAGAATTTGTTCCATGCCTTTCTACTAGATAACTTCAATGTTTAGTTAGCTACCTGTGTGCTTCCTCTTCCTGTCTTTATCAGAACTGAGCAGGGCTTGTGACCCCCACTCCTGAGGACACCATTGTTCTGTTCCTGTAGTGAGGTATTCTCTTACTTAAGGTCAGTCCCTAAAGTTTGTCAGATAATCCCCTTGGATTTCTGTGGGATTTATGGTTTTTCCCTTGGTTCAGTTTTCTGAATTGTTAAATGGCTGTTCCCTCCGTTCCTTTTACTCTTATATACATACTGTCCCCTTTCCCCCTCTGTCTTATCTCAATGCAGAGAATGGCATGATAACACTTAGTTAAGCTGTCCCAAATGTTGCTAAAAGGAAACTTGTTGGATTGCTGGATTTGCCAACAATTTCCCTGATCCATTCATGATAGATATGTGCCATTGGTAATATCTGTCACTGACTTCTCAGATGTCCCTAATGTCACCACTTACCCAGACCAACCCCTTTCCCTGTTGACTTTCCAGGTCCAATTGCTTCAAAGCCCAGATATTGTCACCCCTTGTTTTGGTTTGTCCTGTGTTTTTATAATTGGAAACCCATTCTTTACCATGGGGCCTTCTTTGTTGTTGTTGTTCTTTGGCTTTTTTGTTTTTTGGTTTTTTTTTTGAGACTGAGTCTTGCTCTGTTACCCAGGCTGGAGTGCAGTAGTGAGATCTGAGCTCACGGTAACCTCCGCCTCCTGGGTTCAAGCAACTCTCCTGCCTCAGCATCCCAAGAGTTGGGATTACAGGCACCTGCCACCATGCCCGGCTAATTTTTGTATTTTTAATAGAGACTGGATTTCACCATGTTGGCCAGGCTGGTCTTAAACTCCTGACCTCAAGTGATCCACCTGCCTCGGCCTCCCGGAGTGCTGGGATTACGGGCGTGAGCACCTCACCCGGCCTACCAGGGGACCTTCTTGACCTAAGAACTACTGGATAGACAAGTGTCATCTACATCAGATAAATAAGGTTAAAAATATATCCCTACAGTGCCCACAATATTTACATTTAAAATAAGTGAGTGGATTCTGGAAAGCTTGCAAGAGAAATGGCCCATGGTTCAGTTTGGTGATGTCAGCGCTCCTCATGAATGCATCTGCTAATTAAGACACCCTCAGGAGTATCACTTGTGCCCCCCATTCAGGCTCTGTGTTTGTATGTGGCATAGGGTCTGAACCACCTGCACAGCTTTGGGCACACTGTTGCCTTGACAGCCTACAGTTAGAAGGTTCCTGCTTGCTGGGATATTTTGTAACCCCTATATCCTTCCACAAACTTACAGAAGGACCCCCTTTCTCTCCATTATTAAACTAAAAGGTCTGTATTGGCAGGGTATGAAGATGATACAGATCAAAGCATCCTGGGAATATTAATTCCAAGTGTTGGGATTTATGTCAATAAGGGTATTTGAAAAGTCTCTGCCACTATTAGTCAGATTGTTGCAGGATTTAGGGGGATGAGAGAGACCTCGGGCTGAAACAGGAGAATCTTTTGTTGAGTGCACTCAGGCCCAGCAGACTCATGTCCAAAGACTGAGCCCGGAACAAAGCCAGCACTTGACTTTTAATACACACTTCACAAAAGGAGGTGAGCTAGCTTGAAGCAAGCTTACAGTGGTGTGAAAGCAAGGGTACAGAGGCAGGACAAACTCAGGATTGCTCATGACCATTGCCAAGCAACCCAGACGTCCGTTATCTAGGTTTGCCTAGGCACGGGCTTATCCCATAACCTTCACTATGGTGCCCAGGCAGCTGTAGTTCAGGCCTACTCAGGCTTCTCATGACCTTTGTTATACTTCTTAGATATAACAAAATACTTGAAGTCACTAGTTACAGAGAACAAGAATCTATAAACTCATACCATAAAACAAAGGAAAATTTGTTTTTCTTCTCCCTATGTTGAGGGAGTGCTGGGAGAGTCTCCAGAGCACATTAGATAATATTAAGACTTTTCCTGGGTCTGGGATGTGTCTGCTGCTGCCTCTGGGACAAGTCAGCCTGATACAGGAAAACTTATTTCTCTCACTTTTAAATTTTATTTTTTTTAATTTCCCACCTCAAGATAGCTGCAGATGCTGCAAAAAGCCTTGTAGCTCAACAAAAATCCCCAAACTCCTTGGCTCAAGTAGTATTAGATAATAAAATTGCTATAGATTTTCTCCTAGCCAAACAAGGAGTTGTTTGGTCCGTACCTCTTGTTACGTAAGTACTTCAGGTGAAATAGAAACTCTTAGAAGCCAGGCACGGTGGTTCACGCCTGTAATCCCAGCACTTTGGGAGGCCGAGGCGGACGGATCATAAGGTCAGAAGATCAAGACCATCCTGGCTAACACAGTGAGACCCCGTCTCTACTAAAAGTACAAAAAATTAGCCAGGTGTGGTGACAGGCACCTGTAGTCTAAGCTACTCAGGAGGCTGAGGCAGGAGAATGGTGTGAACCCAGGAGGCGAAGCTTGCAGTGAGCCAAGATGGCGCCTCTGCACTCCAGCCTGGACAACAGAGTGAGACACCATCTCAAAAAAAAAAGACACTGTTAGAGAAAGACTATTCAAACAAGCTTAAATGGTTACAAGAGGTATGAACTGCTAATCCTCTCAACGATTTATTTAGTTGGCTTCCAACTGGCCTGGGAAATCCCTTTCAAGCTGCTGTCTAAGTGTCTGTCATATTCATAGTCTCCATCATACTTTCTTAACATTCAAATTACTTATGATAGGACTGCAAGAAGTCTCCGGTTAAAACCAGAATTATGATGGTTCAGTGCATAGAACTTACAGGCAAGTTAATTCTGTAGCCATTCCTTTTGGCTCTTGTATCTCTTTTACCTTATGGGTTAGTGAGTGCATGCCATCTCTCTATTCCTGCCTGATCTAGGATGTCCAATTGGCTATCCTAGGGAATGGGTGGATCTGAGACAGGTAGCCACACCACCCTGGCAATGACGTGGGACAAAATAAAAGATTTGGCTGTTGGTGCTGCCTGCAGCAGATCGTGGCTAAAATGGGGAAACATGAAATAAAAATAAAATTCTAAGCACCCCCCTGCCCCACTGACTGACTGAATGGATACCACCTTGGCCAAGGAGACCCCAGAAAAACTTTGAAAGCTAAGTTTTCCAGCCATGATGAGATGAGAGGTTGGTTACACCTCAGTACACCCCATTCCTCACTAACTGATACCAGACTTTGTTTGTAAGCGTTAAATAGATACCAGCCCTGGAACAGAAACAAGACTCACTCCTCTCCTGACTTCAGCCAACCACCTGACACCACAGCCAGACTCCCCTCCTTTTTTGTGCTTTTGACGTGACAACTGACCAGTTTCACTGCGCATTCCTTCCTGACAAATGACCAGCAGTCACAGACTAGTTCTGACTGGTTTACTCAGGCTGTGCACCTTTTGACATATAAAGCTTAATTTTACTGCGTTTTAATGTTAACTCTCCACCCCAAGAGAACATGGGGTTTGTGTAACACGTATGTTTGCTTATCATACATGCATGAGTCCACCTTTCATGAATATGCATAGCTCCTTCTATAACCTGTTAAATATGTACGTTAGCCAGCCCATTTAGTGTAAAACTCCTGTTCCCCACTTCTTCCCTTGAAATGGTTGCTTTTGTTCCCAGCCAAAGACTCTGCTTCCCAGCCTGCAGGTTGCACCTCAATATAAGAAATAAAGTTCTTCCCTAATGGATAGATCTCATGATTTTAAGTCAACACCCTACAGAAAGTCCTATCTCCCGGCTTTGTGTGTTTGCTGAATAGTAGTGTCATTGAGCTTGTTCTCTAATCCCCTGTATTTGCTATAAACTCAGGGTTATATCTAAAGACTAGCAATATCTAAAAAAAACAAATTATGCCCTATTTGCTGTCCCTTTGTATCCCTAGATCATAGGTGACAGTGATGTGACACGATTCAGTGAGCCCAAACACTGAGGCTTCAACTTAAGAGTTGTCGTTTTCTCCTGGTTACAAACAGTGCCATTTTCTACTCTCACTTTGTTTTGAAAACTAAAAGTCAATATTTGAAGAACTCTTAAATAATAAAGTAGGTGCTGCTTTTCAAGCCAGCTATTTGAAGAAAGTTAATGAAAAAGAAACATTACTGATCTCTGTAGGTGACATGCTACCGAATGTATGAATCCTTCACTTTTCTCCCCTAATCGGAAGTAGTAGTTTTCTACTTTGCCTTGTTTTTCTTCCTGTCATTCCCTCCCACCCATATCTCTTGCTTTCTTAACTTTTCAAGCTACTTACTATCTTTAGCTAGATCTGGCTAGACATTGGTTTTCATACAGTATTTGTCTACTTTGTTTGAGTTTACGTGCCAATAGGCATACGTCTAATAGAGACTTTTAATTTTTTTTTTTTTTTGAGACAGAGTCTTGCTCTGTCACCCAGGCTGGAGTGCAGTGACGCAATCTTGGCTCACTGCAACCTCCGCCTCCTGGGTTCACGCCATTCTGCCTCAGTCTCCCGAGTAGCTGGGACTACAGGCGCTTGCCACTACGCCCGGCTAATTTTTTGTATTCTTTAGTAGACACGGGTTTTCGCTGTGTTAACTAGAATGGTCTCGATCTCCTGACCTCATAATCTGCCCACCTCAGCCTCCTGAAGTGCTGGGATTACAGGCGTGGGCTACCGCCCCAGCCAGAGACTTTTAATTTAAAATATACTATTGTTAACTTCAAATAACCAAAAAGGTCAGAATCTAGTTTACAGAGTTTATTCAAGCACAACAGTTGAGGACTGCAGTGCAGGACACACTTCCAAGTTGCCTTGGGGACTGCTCCAGAGAACAAAAGAGAGGCTCAAGTTTTTAAAGGACAAATCAAAAGGGCGGGGGGGGGGGGGGGGGGGGCGCGGTTACAAAAATTGTTAATCAGGGATTCTCATTGGTTTACAGAAATAACATTGGTTAGTGATTGGCTATGTATTGTTGAACTATAGGGTGTATGGCATTTTAGGGCCACTTGGCGTCAGTCTAGAGCCCACATAGCAATTGGCTTCAAGAAGTAATTACTCAGCTCAAAGGGGAGTGAGCATGGACTGCTGTGAACATTTTAAATGCCTTTCGGGGCCTGATAATTTAAAGGTGCTTGCATTTCTCAGATATAAGGTTTTTGTTCTCACTATCCCTTAACATAGATAAGAACATTTTGAACAAGTTAAATAGGATTTTGAGTGGCTTTATTTTCGTGATTACATCATGAGTCTTAATGTTCAAAACATATTGACTCACATTTGGCTATTTGATAATGCATTCTTGGATCGGGAGCCTTAACCACTTAAGGTGATATGGCAGTATGGCTAAAGCTGATTCAAATTCCATTTGTTGTTGGCATGTTACAGTGTTTGTAATAACACTGTTCCCAATAATTACATGTTAATAGGAGTTTTAATTTGCAAAATGCTTTCATATTCGTGTTTGGACTTGAGCCACATTTTGTTGCTGGAAGGAAAAAGTTTATGTCCATCCTACTAGTGAGAAAACTGAGGCTCAGAAAGACTCACTTATTTGTTGTGGGTGAGCTGTGACTATCTGGGCCAGCAGTGTGAGGCTACAAGAATTTATCAAGACTGGCCGGGCGCAGTGCCTCATGCCTGTAATCCCAGCATTTTGGGAGGCCAAGGTGGGGGGAGCTCCTGAGGTCAGGAGTTCAAGACCAGCCTGTCCAACATGGTGAAACCCCATCTCTACTAAAAATACAAAAAATTAGCTGGGTGTGGTGGTGGGCGCCTGTAATCCCAGCTACTTGGGAGGCTGAGACAGGAGAATTGCGTGAACCCGGGAGGCGGAGGTTGCAGTGAGCCGAGATTGTGCCACTGCACTGTAGCCTGGGCAACAGAGTGAGACTCTGTCTCAGAAAAAAAACAAAAAGACTGTTTTGTTTCTCTTAGATGCCATTCAGGCTCATTGAGCCCTAACC
>NW_012116210.1:386859-389417 GCF_000951035.1 Colobus angolensis palliatus
GGGAGGCGGAGGTTGCAGTGAGCCGAGATTGTGCCACTGCACTGTAGCCTGGGCAATAGAGTGAGACTCTGTCTCAAAAAGAAAAAAAAAAGATTATGATGATGCCAAAGTGTGGAAGGATGGTGGGTAGTCAGCTGCGATTACCGCTGTCCACATCTGCGTGGCCTTTGAGCGCTTCTCACTGCACTTGGGTCAAGGGACTTTCGAAGGAGTTTTCCTGCATTTCTGCCTGCCCAGATAAACCCAGAGACTATTCTGGGATGTAGGACCTGCTTCCCTCTTCAGCCAGGACCTATAGACCTTTCTCACCCCTCATTTCCCCCATCCCAAATCTCAAATCCCCAAGCAGAATATCCTATCACTCTGGCCTGCCTTCAGCAGAAGTCCATCAAGTCGAGTAAACCCAGAATCTTCCCTCACCTTTGATATTTCCTCTTAGTAATTTTTCATCTGTTGATCCACATTCTACTTGGTGGCAATAAATCCTCACTTGTCCTTGTATTCAAAATTGAGCCCAGTCCCTCCCGCTTCCGCAAAAGCTTCCCTGCCATCAGTAGTCTCTCTTGAATAAAGGCTTCCTCATAGTCTTTGACAAGTGTTATGAATACTTGTTTGTTTAACACTGCACAAAGGGGAAATGGTCTAGAAGAGATACAGACCATTTCTGTTTTCCTAATGATCAGTGATGATCGGTGACCGTAGACTAAACCTCTGCGAAGGTTTATTTTAGGCAGAAAGGCCTCTCCTCTCTTCCCTGGGTTTCCTTTCTCAGTCTGACCCCTTTATCTAATTTCCTTTCCTTATAAAAAAACTAGATAGTAATTCTCCTGATTGGGCCATTCCACCAAACTCCTACAGTATGTATAGTATTAGATGATGTTTGTATGTTAATAGCCCTTTTAAAGGGTACCACATCCCACCCATCTTTGTTGACATGTTGGCACTCAAATACCTTTGTCGTTTTCTGCATTTTACTTTTTCCCCTATTGTTTCAAATGCCTGGAATACTCTCTTCACTGTCTCTTAAATTCTCTAAACTCCCATTCACTTTCAAGGTATGTCTTACTGGTGGAGCAGACATTCCTGGGGACCAACTTGGCAGAAATTAAAATGAGAACATACCAAGAAGCTGAAAGTTCGCAGAAATAATGTAGGGAGTCTGTTGGTAATCAGCTGCCTATCACCGCCGCACATTTTGAGATTCTCCTCCTGCTAAAAGCTAAATTATATGTATTTTCAATAACGGGGGCATTTTTCTTCTTGCCTGTGATCAATCACAGTTTGACTTCATATCTTGTTGTTCCCCATGTTCCCTTATATTCTGCAGCAGGACAGAGCTTCCTGTTGCATCCAATATTTTAGAAACAAGTGTCTGTACCATAGCTGAGTCTGGCATCTTCTGACCCCTCCCTTCCTTACACTGTCTTCCCTCAGTGTCGGCAGGAGATTGGTTCCAGGACCTCCTGCAGATACCAAAACCCTCGGATGTTCAAGTCCCTTACATAAAATGGCATGGTGTTTGCTTGTAACCTATGCATATCTTCATGTATGCTTTAAATCATGTCTAGATTACTTAAAATACCTAATTTGAGGTAAATGCTATGTAAATGGTTTTTATACCTTACTGTACTTTTATTTATATATTTTTATTGTTGTATTTTTATTTTTATTTTCTAATATTTTCAATTGACCTGTGGTTGGCTGAATCTGCAGCTCCAGATCCCAGAGATACGGAGGGCCAATTGTTCTTCTCTCCAGCAGCCGCAACAGCCTGTAGCTCTTTACAAGCACTGTGCTTTTTCCCATCCTGAAGGCTTTGCTCCCACTGCCTCCTCTGTCTGCAGTTACCTCTGTTCCGCTGGATAATAGCCACTCATCCTTTAAGATGCAGTTCAATGATTACGTCTTTCTGGAAGCCTCTTCTGAGCCAGCCACCAGACTAGGTTGGGTGTTCCTCTTCTGTGTCCCATAGTACCAGTGTTTACTTCTAATATTTCATAATTGTGTGATAATGGTTCTGCTTTACCAATTCTGCAGTGAGTTTCTTAAAAGCAGGAATTATATCCTATTCATCTTTGTATCCCATGTTTCTAGCACAGTAGTTGACAAGTGGTAGGCACTTGGATATTGTTTGAGTAGATGAGTGTGTGAACAAAAAGTTTAGTAACAGAAGCTTTTTATTTAAGTAGAAGTTTCAACTAGAGACTCAATAATTAATCAGTGATTTTTGCTTTCTACAGATATTGGTATCAACTTGACTGACCCTATGTTCAGAGGAATTTATAGGGGGGTTCAAAAGCATCAAGGTAAGTATTTCCTTTATTAAGGCGAATAGTTTCTCTATGAAGACAAATTTTCTGCCTCAGGAGATCTTGAAAAGCATAATCCAAGCTGGGCCTTGTGACTCACACCTGTAATCCCACCACTTTGGGAGTCTGAGGCGGGAGGATTGCCTGAGCACGGGAGTTCAAGACCAGCCTGGGCAACGTAATCCACTCTTAAAGTTGAAATAATAAAGAACTCATGGCTGGGCGCGGTGGCTCAAGCCTGTAATCCCA
>NW_012116210.1:389676-400393 GCF_000951035.1 Colobus angolensis palliatus
AGAGAACTCCCTATGCATTTTGGATAAAACTGTAAACAAAGTGAAACACATTTATTGATAAACCATGATCATGAACATTTATAATGAGGTTTAATTAAGGTCTTTTTTACCTATAGAAGTTTATAATTTCGAATATAAAACTTCAAATAGCCATTTGCACAAAAGCTAAAAAAAAGAAAATTTTTGTCTGCCAGGTTTTCTTAATGCAGAGTTTATCTTTTACAGATGACTTACAGGATGTAATAGGGAGAGCTGTCGAGATTGGTGTTAAAAAGGTAACATCTGTTTTGTTATTCTTGAGAATTTTAAATTTATTTTTTAACTAAATTTTAGTTAAAATTTTGCAGAGTAGAAGGGAACAAGCCAATGCTACACTTGGAGTACAAATTGTCTACTTGTGATATTAGAAAGTTAATTGAAACAAAATATCCAAATATTATGTTCATAGCAATTTAAGTTACACAAATCTCATATATAGTTCTTATATATGATAAATGGCAAAACCTCTTTGAAAAAAATTTTTTTAAACCTATGTGAATTACCAGGCTTCTAAAGAGGCAACTTTTAATCAATTTTATAATATAATTTAGCATTTGTCAGAATTAAGCAATAATCAAAAAGACACCAAGTGTAGCTATTTATAGTTTGGGTATACCACTTCAAATAATGGAGATAATACTTTAATTTTTACAGTAATAAAATGTCTACGGTTTTTTAGAGAGTTCTAGTAAGCAAATGAATAGATATTTCTTTAAATTAGCTTTAAAACAGAGAGCTAGCCCACACATACACATAAGAAATAAGGTTAAATTCCATAGTATGCTGTCAGGACACTTGATAGCTACTGCCTCCAAGTTGAATAACTTGTTTTGGAAAGTGACACGGCTGACTCATGAGTTTTGCAGTCTCCAACTCCAAACTTGTATTTGTTATTATTCACAAATAATACGAAAAGATAAAAGTTACATTAATTTTTCATTATGGAGTCATTCTGCTTGGTAAATCACTTTAAACAATGGTTTTCTGAAGACTCCAAAATACTAAGCTCTTAAATTTTCGTGTGTTAGCCATGAGTAATTTAGTCTTAATGTTTATTCACACACATGCACACACACAACACACACACACTTAGGAATGACAGAACTGAAGTGATTTTTACTTGGACATGGTTCCAAACTGAAATTTAATTCAATACCTTGCATTTATGTTATAGTAGTTAAAAGCATAGTTAGGGCATAACAAACCTGGTGTCCAGCCCCTGCTTCATTTTTTGTAGCTTTATAACCTGGGGTCTTTTATCTCACTAGACTTCAGTTTTCTCATCTGTAAAATGAGAATGATAATAGTACTTAATTAATAGAGTTGCTATGAAGGCTAAATAAAATATTGAACGTAAAGCATTTGGTATTATACCTGGCATAAACAACCTACGCGATGTGTATGCTGGAAGCCGCCACCATGACATGATCATTACCATTATCCTATACACCGGGAGAGGAGGTGATGCCCTCGTGTCTTGCCCTTTTTTCAACTATTTAGAAAAGTTACACGTAAAATAAAAAGTAGACTTGGTTAGTATTTTACATAATTTAAATACTGGATGTAGGTATCTGTTCTAGTATTAAAGTTTTAGGTATGTTAGCAAAAAGAAAGTTTTCCCACTATTTTTATTAATGTCTTTTTTTTTTTTTTGGAGGCAGAGTCTTGTTCTGTTGCCCAGGCTGGAGTGCAGTGGCACGATCTCGGCTCACTGCATCCTCTGCCTCCCAGGTTCATGTGATTGTCCTGCCTCGGCCTCCCAAGTAGCTGGGACTTCAGGGGCCCGCCACCACGCCTGACTAATTTTTGTATTTTTAGTAGAGATGGGGTTTCGCCATGTTGGCCAGGATGATCTTGAACTCCTGACCACAGGTGATCCGCCCGCCTCAGCATCCCAAAGTGCTGGGCTTATAGGCATGAGCCACTGCGCCCTGCCTTATATCTTATGTTTTACAGATAGTCAAGGATTTAATTATGGCTATATGTTTCCTGAACGGATACTCAATAGCTAATCATATTAAAGATTTAAATAGCTATATGAAAACATCTATTTATCATTTGCAGGTCTACCTTTGTTTTGTGTTTTTTCCCTGAGTTGTACCTAGAGTGAGTTCATCATTTTAGTGAGACTCTTGAAGTATGAAAAAATACACATCATTGTGCTTGCATCATGTCTTTAGAAGAATGTGCCCCTTATGCAGCACTGCTTCAGTGCTCTCACTATCAACACAAAGCTCTTCAGTGACACTTTCATTTTAACAGCAAAGATGGCAGTCTAATTACTGGGTGGATCCTAATGGGTCTATGTAGAAGTATGCTTATTTGCCAAAAGCCATATGTTTTCCTACAGAGAATTCATCGGCATGCATTAACTCACTGATTCTCAAACCTTTTGCTCTCCAGTCCCCTTCACATTCTTTATTATTGAGTACCCCCAAAGAGCTTTTGTTTGTGTCTCACCTACTGATATATACTATATTAAAAATTAAAAAATTTTGAATATTAATTCCTTTTAAAATAACAAGACACTACTGAATAACATAAATAGCATATTTTTATGAAAAACAAGTGTATTCCAGAACAAAAAAATTAACAACATGAGTACAGTTGTTTTTTCAAATCTCTGATGACTATGTTACTGGAAGCCTGCTGAATTTTCATATCTTTTTCTGTAGTCAGTCTGATGGTATCACACATCATATAGCCTCTTGTATACGTTGTGGACACTTGCAGTAGAGTGAGAGTGAAGAAGACAGAAAGTGTCTTATTATGAAAATAGTTTTCAGTTCACGTACCTACTGGGAGTTACCAGACTATACTTGGAGAACTATCGAATCAATCAACACTATTGAATCACTGATTAATTATTCACACTTTCATAATACCTGATCTCTGTCCTCAAGGAACTCGTTGTCTAATAGGAAAGGTAGACATGTAAATACATTTTAACATTTTAACAGAGTCTAGTGATGAATTCTACACCTCTATACGTACACACACATACATACATACATCCCTGAGGTGTAGTCAAGTACCACTCTGCATAGGAGGTAGTCTCCCAGCTGAATTTTAAACAGGGTAGATGTGTGACAGTCACAGAGGAGAGCAGTCTGGAATAAGGAAGTGGTAGGAAGGCATGTTTAGGAAACTGTTATTGCTGCCCTATTGAAGTCAGCTTATTTTATTTTCTTTCTATTTCAGTTTATGATTACAGGTGGAAATCTACAAGACAGTAAAGATGCACTGCATTTGGCACAAACAAATGGTATCCTCATATTTCTTTTACCAAAAAAAAATATGAATTAAGTAATTTTGAAGAAGTCTTTCTGAAAACTGCTTCAGGTATAATACAATGGATCATGACTGTGGAAACAACAGGAAAATAGACTGATTTCAATGGGACATGATTAAGATGACAAAATTCAAAGTACTCATTGGTATATCAGCTGTTTATAAACCGTTTCATAGTACTCAGTGAAGATTATGTTAAGATTTCGGCTAATGAGAATAAAGTTCTCCAGGTACACAGTTTAACCTCAGGTGTTTTTGATGTGGAATTCATGTGTGTGTTTTAACGTGTTTAAGATACGAGTTACTGGCTGGGCACGGTGGCTCACACCTGTAATCCCAGCACTTTGGGAGGCTGAGGCAGGCAGATCAGGAGATTGAGACCATCCTGGCTAACACAGTGAAACCCTGTCTCTACTAAAAAATACAAAAAATTAGCCGGGCATAGTGGCGGGCGCCTGTAGTCCCAGCTACTCGGCTGAGGTGGGAGATTGGCGTGAACCCGGGAGGTGGAGCTTGCAGTAAGCGGAGATAGCGCCACTGCACTCCAGCCTGGACAATAGAGCAAGACTCCGTCTCAAAACAAGCAGAAAAACCCCCAAAAAACAAAAAGATATGAGTTGCTTTTTATGTATTCTTTTTTAACTTAAGCTATGAAGGATTATTTTATTAAATTTTTACTAGATGGACCAGATACTGTGCATGGTACCAAGAACGCAAATAATAATGCTGTGTAACCCCTCATATGCTTGCTTTATGTCCATACATTTTGCATTTATTTAAAATCTTGAAAGTTTTAGGATTGATTATTAAAGGAATCTTAGTTACATAAAACCTCATTTATCTGGCATTCATGAATTTAACTTTTTTTTACATACCTTATGTGCTAGACACTGAGGAATTAAACATTCTACATAATTTTTAAATGTTGTATTTTAAAATACTGATTTGTTTATGTATGAAAACTTACTAAAAGCTATATTTTTATGGAAATCTCTCTAAAATCCATACTTCTCTTTTAGGATCCATTCACACTTTTTCTTTTTTTGAAACAGAGTCTTGCTCTGTCGCCCAGGCTGGAGTGCAATGGCACGATCTCGGCTCACTGCAACCTCTGCCTCCTGGGTACAAGTGATTCTCCTGCCTCGGCATCCTCAGTAGCTGGGATTATAGGCGCGCGCCACCACGCCTGGCTATTTTTTGCATCTTTAATAGAGACAGGGTTTCACCATGTTGGTCAGGCTGGTCTTCAACTCCTGACCTCGTGATCTGCCTGGCTTGGCCTCCCAGAGTGCTGGGATTACAGGCCTGAGCCACCTCGCCCGGCCCATTGACACTTTTTCTTAGTGATTAAAGATAGAATCTCTCCCAGGGAGTTTTCGAGATATATAAGAACATTTTATCCTTACTTTTTATCCCCAAACATGTATACTTTTTAAAGTTCTCCCACCTCCATTATCAGCCCTCTTCCACTCCTCTCCATGTAACTTGTGTTCTTATAGCCTTAAAAGTGCTGCTTCCTTTATTTCTAAACATCTGCATGAGAGCCTGAGGAAGGCTTGATACCTTTCCCATGGTTCAAACTCAGCTAAGCCGTTCAAAAAGTGTTTTTGACTTCTCATTTGCATTCTATACAAGTCAGACTGTCAGAGTGTCCTCCAAATAGGTGAACCTCATTTTTTTATTAGAAAAACAAATTCCCCTCTCCACCTCTTTAACCTCCACTATTAACCTTTTTAAGGGAATACATTTTTATGCTATATTAAATACATGAATCAATAATGGAGGAATTGGTGTTAAACAAAAATGTATGAATCAAGATAGTCACATGAATGGTGAATATAAAAGATAAATCATCGCTAGTCATGGTGGCTCAGGCCTGTAATCCCAGCACTTTGGGAGGCCTAGGCAGGTGGGTCGCTTGAGCTCAGGACTTGGAGCCCAGCCTGGGCAACATAGCAAAACCCTGTCCCTACAAAAAAAATTTAAAAATTAGCCAAGTGTGGTGGCATGTATATGTTGTCCCAGTTACTTGGGAGGCTGAAGTGGGAGGATCACTTGAGCCCAGGAGGTCAAGGCTACAGTGAGCCCTGATGGCACCACTGCACTCCAGCCTGGGTAACACAGTGGGACCCTGTCTCAAAAACAAAAAAGTTTCACTTTGCATTCTACAGCCCTAAATGCCAAACGTTTGAAAAAGCTGAATTATTTTATTAATACATTAAAGCAATTTTCATATTCGTATCCTACTTTGTTTTGGTATTCTAAAAATTGTCATATGATTAACATAATGCAGTTCTTATAATGTGAATGAATATTACCATTGTTGAAAACCAGTTGAAATTACTCGATATCCTCTAAATATCACAATAAATATAAATATGAGAAAATACTTGGAAAATAATCCTAAGACATTATTTTGTGTTAGATCTGTTTTTCAGTACAGTTGGATGTCATCCTACAAGATGTGGTGAATTTGAAAAGAATAACCCTGATCTTTACTTAAAGGAGTTGCTAAATCTTGCTGAAAACAATAAAGGGAAAGTTGTGGCAATAGGAGAATGTGGACTTGGTGAGTGCCAGCCTCGCCTCTTAGAATGACTTTGTTTGAAAATAAGTAATTTTTTTCTGTGTAAGTTAGGAGTAATTATTCTTCTTTATCTTTTTAAAGATTTTGACCGACTACAGTTTTGTCCCAAAGATACTCAGCTCAAGTAAGGAAATTTGTTGGCTTTACAAATTATTGTAAAATCATGAGTGATTTTAAAATAACTTTTATCAGTTGAGAATATAGTTGGATTAAGCATCAGGATATTTTTGTTTTTCCCTCTGTATACGGAAAGTTAAGTGAAACAAATTCCGTGCATACTTGCATGTAATTCATAAGGGGCGGAAGCACATAGTTCCCTGGTCGATTAACCATTTAATTTTATTTGAATGGTAGAAATTAGGGATGAGTTTTACATGATAGAGACTTTACATTTTTTGTTTGCTTGTTTAACACATGCATTCCTACATGAACAGTTCCAATGGAATGAATTAAATTATTTTGGGAAATGTGATTTGTTTCGTTCTTTTGAGACAGAGTCTCTCTCTGTTGCCCAGGCTGGAGTGCAGTGGTGTGATCTCGGCTCACTGCAACCTCCACTTCCTGGGTTCAAATGAGTCTCATGCCTCAGCCTCCCGAGTATCTGGGATTACAGGCACATGCCACCATGCCTGGCTAATTTTTATATTTTTAGTAAAGATTGGGTTTCACCACGTTGGTCAGGCTGGTCTCAGACTCCTGACCTCAAATTATCCACCCGCCTCAGCCTCCCAAATTGGAAGATATAATTTAAAAACAAAGGATATTGAAAGTGTATTACAAGCTAGGCACAGCAGACTGTACCTGTAGTCTCAGCTGTTTTGAGAAACAGAGGCAGGAGAATTGCTTGAGCTCAGGAGTTCCAGACCAGTCTGAGCAACATAAGGAGACTCCATCTCTTAAAAAAAAAAAAAAAATCAGCAACAAAAAACCAACAAAAGTATTATAAGATCAATCACCAAAGCTAGAAAAGCATAGTTTACTCTTGCTGGGCATTGAATATTGTTAGTTTGGAACTGTGAGATTCCTTTAATAGGAGCCATGTTGAATGGTGGCTTCTGAGAAAACTCCAAAGCTCACAACCCTGCAGGACTTCCTGTAACCCATTGCCTGGAGCTAAATTTGGAGCTCCTGTCATCATACTGGTGAATGAGTGTTAAAGATTGAAAAGAAAATTTAGGTCATAGTCTGAATTTAAAACGTAAGCATTTTGTCGAATTTCAAAAACATCTTAATTATGAAGATGATAAAACATTAGACTGAGCTTCTAAAGGGGGTTAATTTAGTTATTCATCCATTCAACAAATATTTATGGAGCACTGTGTGCCAGCCACTGCCAAGAACTCGGAGTATGCAGAAATCTGAATAAAGTAGAATATCTGTCCCTGGAGACCTTTAAGAATAAACAGTCCTCTGTCCTTCTTAGTTTCTTATACACAGAGAATTAGGATCAGATTCTCTCTTCAGATACCATCCAGCTATATCATAATATTTAATAATTAATAATTTTGTCATATAGTGATATCATATGATTAAGCCGGTGACTTGATGGCCTAAAGGGATTTTTTAAAATTACGCATGCCAAAAGTGTACTTCCTCCCCCTTCCCTCCCTGCTCCCCACAAATGGGATTCTGATATGTCCCCCCGGTTGAAAATCACTGTGGGGAGGAGCAGATCTACTAGTGGAGTCTGTCATACCCTAGACCTCAAGCTCCAGAATTCTGGAGTGTGAAGATCTAGAACTAAGTAGAAAAGGATGGGTTAGAGTAATGCTCTGTGGACACATCCTGTCTCTTTTAGGTCGCTCATTTATACATCCCTTTTAGAACTGCTTAGTTTGTGGTATATTATTTGCTGTGTCTTTCAGGGACATTCATGTGGTTACTAGCAGGGTTACTAAAGCCCTATACCTCTGTCGAGTATTATGTAGGCCAGCTCACTTAACCTTAAAAGTTCTCATGTTCACACTGAAATAGAAAAACAGTTGTCTTTAATAGTTCTTCAGGTTAAGCCCACAGATCATATTCCTCAACTTTAATGTCTGGTTTTTGTCAGGATAAGCCTTGTAAGTCTAATGGACTATGTGTTATGACAAGCAAGGGCAATGGCAGAGTCCCCAAGTTTTTTTGCCTATATGACTTTTCATCCAAAATGAGTTAGAACTGATTCTAAAATGCAACCTGAATACTTGAAACTCAGTTTTGGGGTTAATTGAAAACATTGACAGTATCAGTTTAATTTAACTGTTCTGAAGATTCTTCACCATCATCAGAGCATGTTCAGAATAGCGTCTGATCTTCGAATATGCATATCACAGCTTGTGCTTGAACTCACATACCAGGTGGTAATTGCTAATAGAGAAGTTCAAGCTCCATTCAGTAAATGATTACCAAGTGCCTCCTCAGCATGATACGAAGGAAAATAAGACTTTTTCCTTATGCCACTGTAGACAAGAGAGGACATAAATAATTAAAGTAGGTTGGAAATGCTGTCACTAAAGTGTGTGAGCAGCAGAGGGAAGGACTGACTTTCAGTGACAGCATGTGACACTGGCTTCTTCCAGAGTGAATAAGCTAATGATAAAATAAGTAGGAGGAACTTTTGATAAGATGGCAGTGAAACTTTTTTAATTTTTAATGATAAAACATCAAATGACTTGGTTAAAAAAACAGCCAGGTACGGTGGCTCATGCCTGTAATTCCAGCACATTGGGAGGCCAAGGCAGGCCGATCACCTGAGGTCAGGAATTCAAGACCAGCCTGACCAACATGGTGAAACCCTGTCTCTACTAAAAAGAAAAATTAGCCGGGCGTGGTGGCGAGCACCTGTAATCCCAGCTACTCAGGAGGCTGAGGCAGCAGAATTGCTTGAACTGGGGAGGTGGAGTTTGCAGTGAGCCAAGATTGTGCCATTGGACTCCAGCCTGGGCAACAGTGCAAGACTCCATCTCAAAAAAAAAAAAAAAAAAGACACACTAGTAACAATCACATTTTGATTGTTGTTAAGGAAACAAACACCCACGTTCTCTGCCCCTCACTTCTTTTCCCCTAGCGTGTACTCACAGCTCACAGCATGCAGTCTTTTCTGTGTACACGGCACTCTATTTGTTTCAGCACTTACCATGTTGTACAGAAATGGGTTTTAGGTTATCCCTTCCTCCCCACAACAGACAAGTGTCTTTGAGTTCCTCAGAGGCACACCCAGTCTTACTCATGTGACAGTTCCATAGCATTTAGCACAGTACTCTCAGCACATGGTAGGTACTTAGTAAATGTCTGTTGAATATTTAATACAGAGGGAAGGTTCTTTTTTATTCCTTTTGAGCAGCGTGGATAAAAAGCCTATAATTCAGCTTTCACTATTGGGTTCATTTTTGCAAGACTTCAGATTTTGGTCTGCACTTTTCTACTATCTGAAACAACCGGTGTATGGCTTGGGTGTTTTTTTTTTTTTGAAATGTAGTCTCACTCTGTCCCCCAGACTAGAGTGCAGCAGTGCGATGTAAGATCACTGCAACCTCTGCCTCCTGGTTCAAGCGATTCTCCTGCCTCTGCCTCCCAAGTAGCTGGGATTACAGGTGCCCATCACCATGCCCAGCTAATTTTCTTGTGTTTTTTGTAGAGACGGGGTTTCACCATGTTGGCCAGGCTGGTTTCAAACTCCAGACCTCAAGTGATCCGCCCGCCTCAGCCTCCCAAAGTGCTAGGGTTACAGGTGTGAGCCACCACGCCCAGCCATGATTTGTTTTTAAGTAAAAATGTAGTCAGGAAAAAGGAGATGTATGAGAAAAGAAAAATAGAAAATTAGGAGGCAAGACAGAAAAATCAATATACAATAGATGTGTCTGAAAAATAATGCTAAGTGAAGGCAGCATATGACATGTTAAAAGGATGAGCTTTGGAATCAGCAGATCTTTTCATGAGATTTACAGCTGCCCTTGGTGTCACTTCGTCCCTTTGTGCATCCCCTTTAAAATGGGGAGATTGCTGCCTACCTTTCTTAACATAAGGCGCATAAAGCCCTTAGTGACATGAGTGGTGCATAGTACGTGTGCAATCATGGCTGTTATATTACTCATGCTAGAAATATTACCAGCCTAAAGGAAGATGCTAGCTATTGCTTTTGTTTGGAACTTTTTAAAGGTTTTTTTTTTTTTTTTTTTTTAATACTTTTTTCTTGTTTTAGTACCTAGACCTTTTCTGGAAAAAGTATTTTTTAAAGACAAAGAGAAGCAAAGAGTGAAAACAAGGAAAAGGCCTGATGTAGTTATGGAAAGTTTATCCTTTAAGCCATACCCTGTATTTTCAATTTCCTGGCCTTATGCTACACTCCTTTCCTTGTTGCAATTTAGAGCTCTGTTCTCTTGGATAGGAGGAATTTGCCTTGGGCATTTTTCTTGGGGCTTTAAAATGTTAACGCTGTGCAGATCTTAAAAACTACAACAAGAAGATTTTAGAACAGTCCTTTGGGGGTTTAGGGGACCCTAGAGATGAGCAATTGAGGCCACGTTGCCATCAAGCAGCTTACAGAGGAGGGATTACTACCTGTGTTGAGGTATACCCATGAAACTCACTGGGCTTTTTGGATTTTCCTTGATCCTAATTAATAGCAACTGCTCCTGTGAAGCTGAACTTTTCCAGCTCTTATCCTTAGATGGTTAAACCTCTACTGTAAGAAGCAATAATACAATCAGAAGCTTCACTAAGATGAGCAAATCTAACTCAAGTGGAAAATGATTTTCATTTATAAACTTTAAAAAAATAATAAATGAGTAAAACAGGCAGAGGAGTCTCTTAATAAGA
>NW_012116210.1:402286-403482 GCF_000951035.1 Colobus angolensis palliatus
ACAGTGCTGGGATTACAGGCTTGAGCCACTGCGTCCGGCCTAATTTTTATATTTTTAGTAGAGACAAGGTTTCACCATGTTGGCCAGACTGGTCTTGAACTCCTGCCCTGGAGTGATCCACCCACCTTGGCCTCCCAAAATGCTGGGATTACAGGTATGAGCCACCACGCCCGGCCTGAAGACTGCTTCTTAAGAAGTACATTTCTATTTCTAATTTTAAAATTTAGCATTTTCAAGAGTGCAAAGGGGGTAAAATAGTCCTGTACATGAGGAAATATGATATAGGAAAATATAGCAAAAGAGGCTTAAGTTAAACAGAGAAATTGTTTCCCCAAATTAAAGGACTTAGAAGAGGTAAGCACATCTAAGAAAATAATAAGCCACCTGTTATCCTGATTCAGTTGAACCTACCATTTGTGAGAACAAAAGGGAGCACTGTGTTGAAGTGAAAAAACAAACAGAATGAACATTCATTATATCCTCTGAATATTGTCATTATACGCCGGGACCAGAAGGAAGCGTCTCGAAAACGTGACAGATTTTTGCCATTTAGGCTGGGACTTGGAATGAGAGCACTGAAGTTCTGGTTCCAAGTTGGCCATGCCAGGTATTGTTATGTTGGACAAAGTACGACACCAGCTTTTATCCTTGGGTTATTTTGAGGATCAAATGAGACAAAGGTATGTGGTACTTGGAAAAAGCTTCTTATCAAATACTCTAAGATATTCAGGGCTACCACTTTATCGTGTAATTTTCTTTTTTTAATAGCATAATTGAGTTACTTGCTGTTTAGCAAATACTTAGGTTTGGTTTTTGAGGGAAACCTTGTTCATTTTGCCTAGTGGCAGTAACTTCTTTTATAACAGCACATAAAAAACTGGTTGCAAAATGGAATAGATTGGCATGCAGTACGAAGCTCTGCCGGGCTTCTCGCTTGGTGAGTTGACGTCCGCTGATGGTGCTCCCAGTGGCAAGGGGCCAGTGGTGCTTTATGAAAATAATTTTGTAAGCCCAGGAAATGAAGTATTTCTTTCCAAAAATTGTAAGTTATAAAAGCCCTTTGATAAGCCTGATGTGCTTTAATATTCATGATTATTGTCCTGTAATTTATAGAGAATTAAATACCTTTAACTTAAAAGCTGTTTTGACATCATTACCTTCCTCATGCTAAAATAAAGTTTGTAATGAGAATTTTT
>NW_012116210.1:405552-428286 GCF_000951035.1 Colobus angolensis palliatus
TTTTGCATCATGTCAGTGGAGATGATGACCGGTTATAACTGTGAAATCTGATATGAAAATAAAAATTATAGGGACTACCACCTTTGAAATCCTGAGGTCCAAAAACTTACAGGGATCTATATTTTTGCCTACAAAGTCTTATTAATGTAACTTAGAATTTTAAAGAGTAATTATTATAATAATAAAATTATACCTGTATGTCCCCAGGTGCATTCATTTGATGGTACCAAGGAAGCAGCAGCTGCTTTGATTGACTTGGATCTTTATATAGGATTTAATGGTTGGTACGTTCTTAGGTTGTTTTGTTTTTAACTTTTATTTAAGCAGATTTCTTAAATTGTTTTACAGTGAATTGCTGATGAAGATTGATTTTCATTAAAGTTTGTGTGTGTTTACACTGATCTTTGCTGGGAGTTTCAGTCATTATGTAAGAAAGTAAACAGTACATTACGATTACAAGTTAAAGCTCAAAAGTTATAGACTAGTATATTATGTCCTAATAATGGAAAACTATTTTGTGTTGAGATCAGCAGCTAGCTTTCTCTAGTAATCCAATTTATTCTCAGATCATTTGATCCCTTGAAAATGTGTTCACAGCACTATGTATACATATACACGTCATGTCTGACTGTGGACGAAAGGTTACTCTATGACAGTCATACATCTCTGCAGGCAAAGAAACCGAGGCTCAAAGAAATTAGGAAACAGGTATAGAGTTCCTCCAAGTATGAGAACCCATGACCTCTGGCTTCTCACTCTGTGACCTTTCTGCTGTTATATCACACTAAACTTCACACACTCAGTTCACTCAGCTAGCACAGCTAGGTCCCTGGGTTTGTTTTGTCAAATATGTAAGAGCTTTGACCAGTGTCTTTTCACAGGATATCAATGTATCCCATTAATCAGTTGCAAAATAGTATAAGACTTTCTGTCCTTCAGTGTCTCATACCCTTAAAATTATTGTTTCTAATTGCATTATTTTTGACTAAACTCTAGGGAAATAGAATCATGGAATTACGTATTTGCTCTAGAGTTCAGAGTTTAAATGTCTAAGCTGCTTTCATATTTAATGGTTTAATTAACTTTAAAATTAATATGCAAGGAATATATGCATAGTGATTAAAAAGTCAAGTAGTACTCACAGATATAAACAAATATCAGAGTCCCCCCCAGCAT
The DNA here is from genome assembly GCF_000951035.1 of Colobus angolensis palliatus. NCBI lineage: Eukaryota > Metazoa > Chordata > Mammalia > Primates > Cercopithecidae > Colobus > Colobus angolensis. The sequence goes on from NW_012116210.1 coordinate 406,729, forward strand.
GACCTTACCCCAGGTCAGCTTTTCTAGCAGCAACAATTTTGCTATTTGTCGCCATATTTCTAAATAATATCCATATACTATTGTCTCTTGATTCATCCCCTGTGTCTATTCTCATTGGGGTATATGAGCACGTTAGTTCTTATATCCTGTACTAATCCCCTACCTCTATTATTCTCTGCATATCACTCTCAATGTCGTTATTTCAGAATTTTTGGTTATATGCATACTCAATGTTTTCATTATTATGTCTCTATAAATGTTTCATTATTATTTCTATATAAGTATATAATTTCACAGAGCTATGCCAAGTATGAGAGGGTTTCAAGTTTTTTTGTTTGTTTGTTTGTTTGTTTTTTAAGATAGGAACTTGCTCTGTAGCCCAAGCTGGAATGCAGTGGTGTGATCACCAGTCTGCAGCCTTGACCTCCCGGGCTCAAGCAACCCTCCCACCTCAGCCTCCTGAGTATCTGGGATTACTGGTGCGTGCCACCACACCCGGCTATTTTTTACATTAAAGTTGAGACGGGATCTTGCTATGTGCCCAGGCTGGGCTTCAAGTTTAAGAAAGCCAGGTAAATAAAAATATGAGGGAGGTTAATCCGGGAAAACAAAAAGTAGTACAAGAAAAGAAATGTTAAGCACGGTATACCACATGAGCAAACCTGTCTAGATATAATAGTCCCATCAGCTGCAGACCCTTCCATCTGTCTGTTTCAGTTTGGGCTAGTTCCTGTTTTTAGATCCCATGTATTCCTTATGTGTTTGTTTTAGTGGAACACATTCTATAACATCCTCTGAGGACGTTTTCATGGGAATTAAGTTTCTTGAGCTTTTGCATGTTTGAAAATGAATTTTTTTTTCTGCTCTTCCTCTTACAAGTTAGCCTGGATAGTTAATGAAAGGGGAGAGAACCCCACTTTCAGTTGATAGTTTCTGTGTGCATAAAATTCAAGATCAGAAATCATTTTCATTGAGAATTTATACTGTTCCATCAGTAGGTTCTAGTGTTGATGAAAAGTTGCTACTCTGATTCTTAATCCTTTACCTGTGACCTAGTTTTCTTCTCTTGTGAAAGGTTTTAGTTTTTCATCTCTGATGTGAAATTTCACGAAGATGTGTGTTGATGGTTTTCATATGCCTAGTGTTGCTTTTTCATTAGCCCTTCCAGTGGGGGTCTCATCTTTACCCATCCTTGGAATTTGATTTTTCTTTACTGTCCTTTTCTTGGGCATATCAGACTGATAACTTGTATTCTTTTTATTCTGTTTCCATTGTTTCCCTCCTTCCAAAAAAAGTGCTATATTTTGTAACCCTTTTTATGAAATTTACTTCAGCTTTTTTCAATTTCTGAACACTCTATTCTTATACTGCAGTGTCTTCTCATCTCTCGAAAGGCATGAATTATAAAGTTACTTTCTGCTTGTCTTCCTGCATTTGTTTCCTCACAGTCACCTTTTCTTCTTTCCTTTGGTCTCTGTGATGATGGAAACTTGCTTCAAATGTCAGGCAGTCCTCACTGTCTATTTTTAAAAAAATGCCATTTGGAAGCTCTCTAGAAGGCATTCCAGCAACCGGCAGGCTCAGATGGCCAATTGACTTTTTTGCTAGGGATTCCCAAATATCAGTTTGTAGAGATCTTTTTCTGGGTTGGTTCAGTTTCTCCAGAAAGGGATCTTGTGTTCTCTGCTGGAAAAGTGGGGAACAGTGGAGGGAAGGGGTTTATAAATGTCCCTGACAGTGTTTTGGAGCAGGATGGGTTAGAGGATCTCCCTGTTCAGTGGGCTGCCCCAGTCTCCATGCTTAGGCCTGTGCCTGACGCCTGTACTCCTCTGTGCTTGTTGTTCTCCAGCTGTTTCTGATGTAGGTTCTCTTGAGACCCAGCTCCTCTTTCTCTGCACCAAGTCACAGATACGTAACCTAGGAACCCTGCCTTCTCTTGAAGTTTTCTCAAACAATCTCCATTTCAGTCCCTGCCTTACTCCACTTTCTAGGGACTATATCTGCTTCTGGGTTTGCTTGTCTTTCTCTCCAGGCACATAACATTTAAGTCACTTGGCACTTAAACACTGGTCGTTTATCATTTCTCTGTCCACTTTCAACTTTATATGTTGTGATTTGGGGTAACATATGTCTCCTAGTTTCATTTAAAAAAATCCTGCTTTTCTCCTTGTAAGTTTTTTTTAAGAGAAGGGGGTAGAAGATCTTTATTTCACCAACTTAAAACCATTAATTCTTAGATTTTTTTTTTTTTTTTTTTTGAGACCAGGGTCTCACTCTGTCTCGCAAGCTGGACGACTTACTGCAGCCCCAACCTCCTGGGCTCAAGCAGTCCTCCCAAGTGTAATAGCTGAGACCACAAGCTCCTATCACCATGGTTGGCTAATGTCTGTACTTTTTGTAGAGATGGGGTTTTACCATGTTACCCAGGTTGGTCTCAAACTCCTGAGCTCAGGCTGTCCACCTGCCTCTGCCTCCCAAAGTGCTTGGATTACAGGCATGAACCACCATACCTGGCTCCTGTCTTAGGTATTTCTAAATGATCTTGAGTTTATTATGATGTTGCTTTAAGCTAATCACAAAAGATTCTTTTCTCCTACATTAATATTAGCTTCAGAATTAATAGGTTAGTCATTTATTAAAGTGGATGTTTATATTCTTATTTTGAAATCTAATTCATTGTCATCTTAATCTGAGTCTCTGAGGTGTGATAACTTAATCCACATATCACATAAAGTCTTTGGTTCCTAAAAGTTAAATTAGAATTTTTCCCCCAAGAAAATGGGAAGATGGCCGGGCCCCATGGCTCACGCCTGTAATCCCAGCACTTTGGGAGGCTGAGGCGGGTGGTTCACAAGGTCACGAGTTCAAGACCAGCCTGGCCAATGTGGTGAAACCCCATCTCTACTAAAAATACAAAAATTAGCTGGGGTGGTGGCGTGCACCTGTAGTCCCAGCTAGTCGGAGGCCGAGGCAGGAGAATCGCTTGAACTCAGGAAGCGGAGGTTTCAGTGAGCTGAGATCACGCCACTGCACTCCAGCCTGAGTGACAGAGTGAGACTCTGTCTCAAAAAAAAAAAGAAAATGGGAAGATGTATTTCAGACTTGACTTCAGAATCGTGTAGTTGCTCATCATTAAATGGGAAACCTTATTAAACAGAAATACTGGCTTCTCTTTAAAATATTTATTAGTATATATATTTGGGCAAATTTTTACAGTCATAGGATAGACGTAGAAGAATATTAAGCTAATCAGACATGATTTAGTGAGATCAAAAATACAAATAATCTAAAAATTTTTGAAAGTTTTAAATAGGCCGGGCACAGTGGCTCACACCTGTAATCCCAACACTTTGGGAGGCCGAGGCGGGCGGATCATGAGGTCAGGAGATTGAGACCATCCTGGCTAACACAGTGAAACCCCCTCTGTACTAAATATACAAAAAATTAGCCGGGCAAGGTGGCAGGCGCCTGTAACCCCAGCTACTCGGGGGGCTGAGGCAGGAGAATAGCGTGAACCCTGGAGGCAGAGCTTGCAGTGAGCCGAGACCACACCACTGCACTCCAACCTGGGCGACAGAGCGAGACTCCATCTAAAAAAAAAAAAAAAAAGAAGAAAAAGAAAAAAAAAGAAAACTTTTAAATATACTATCCATACCAACCACATCAGTATATTTTACAAAATATCTATATTGACCAAGCTGGCTGCAAATAAGAGTTTTATTTTTCTAGAGAGCACTAATTGCTACTTAATGTCAAACTAATGACATCCCACCCACCCCTCCTAAAATCCTACTAAAATAAAATTATAGATAGTGAAAAAGGAAAGAATCTATAATAGCAAAGAAAAAAGGCCAGTTTTTTGCTAACAAATGTTCTGTAGCTGGGTAAGCCCAGGAGTTCAAGTGATGCTCCTGCCACAGCATCCTCAGTAGCTAGAGCTACAGGTGTAACCAGTCTGGGTAACTTAACGAGACCCCCATCTCTTAAAGTTAAAAAAAAAAAAAAAAAGAGGCCAGGCACAGTGGCTCACGCCAATAATCCCAGGACTTCAGGAGACTGAGGCAGGCAGATGATGATGTCAGGAGTTTGAGACCAGTCTGGCCAACATAGTGAAACCCTGTCTCTACTAAAAATACAAAAAATTAGCCAGGTGTGGTGGTGGACACCTGTAATCCCAGCTACTTGGGAGGCTGAGGCAGGAGAACTGTGTGAACCCGGGAGGCAGAGGTTGCAGTGAGTCGAGATTGCGCCATTGCACTCCAGCCCAGGTGATAGTGAGACACTCTGGCTGTTCTGTGGATTTCTGAAGACAGGTAAAACTGAAAGAGAAAGCTTAGATTACACCACTAAGGGGCCTCAGAAGAGATGGGAGCAAGTCTAGCAAACAAAATCCAATAGGGGGGGCTTTAAGCTCAGAATTAGTGTGAAATAGGACTAGAAAGGATGATCAATTGAGGGCCTATATAGAGAAAAGATCTCACTCCCATATCCACTCCTGTGCATAGAGGACAAAAGCAGTAAACATTTACACAGCAGCCAGGGGCAGGGGTTTTCTTAAGAAAATTGAAAAAACTATGGTGAGGACTAAGACTTGGAGTGCTTATTATCAATCCACAAAGGAAAGCATTTAGAGAACCATGAGCCTAACAATTAGCTCCCTATACTCTTACCTTTAAATGTAGTTTCATAATATACCCTCTCCCACAAGAAGGTCTCACTAAGAATCCCCACTCAGAGAAGAGAACTGGTAATAAAACAGTCCTGCTTTCACAAAAGCAAAGGAAACGCAACACTAGCAGCCTCCCTAAATATAAATGGATATCCAAGGACCACCAGACAGATGCAGTGAACCAGAAGCGTGAAAGAAAAAGGCCAAGATAAATAGAAAACCTAACCCCAGTGAGACCCAACGTAGTGGGATTTGAGATGTTACGCACATGAAATATGAACAGAATGCTAAAAGAACATAAAAGAATAAGAGCTCCTCATATAAATGAATGGTGATGTTAAAATAATAGCACCAATGGAAGCAGCTAGGGAATCAACACATTTGACAGAAAGATACATATTTTCTGTACAAACTACATATATTTGAGCAATCTAGTAGAAGACATAGAGAATTTTTGTTTTATGGAAGTACTCTAATAAGTAAAGGGCTGATAGAATTATATCAACATTTTGTAGCTCCTGGTGAATTATGCATTGGGCATCCATGGCTGCCTTAGATCACAAAAATAGAACCAGATGTATGCCTGTAGATGAAAGATCACACCACCACCTATGAAATGGTCTTCCCCCAAAAACATCCAACCCAAATCTTATCCAGCCTGTAGATGGTAGTCTAGATCTCCTATAAGAAATACAGAGGGCAGGCTAGGTGCGGTGGCTCGTGCCTGTAATCCCACCACTTTGGGAGGCCGAGGCGGGTGGATCACCTGAGGTCAGGAGTTTGAGACCAGCCTGGCCAACATGGTGAAACCCCCTCTCTACTAAAAATACAAAAATGAGCCGGGCGTGGTGGCGGGCACCTGTAGTCCCAGCTACTCGGGAGGCTAAGGCAGGAGAATCGCTTGAACCTGGGAGGTGGATGTTGCAGCGAGCTGGGATTTTGCCAACACACTCCAGCCTGGGCAACAGAGCGAGACTCCATCTCACAAAACAAAAATACAGAGGGCAGAGGAACCTGTTAAACTGCAACACAGATAAAATCAGCAAATCAAGACTAGGGCACTGCATGGGGTGAACAGCTTGGTTTCTTCAACAAATAAATTTGAAGGGAGAAAAGATGCAGGAGATTTTAATAGGTTGAGACTTTAGAAGACAATGACCAATTGCAATGTGTAGGCCTCTCATTTGTGTCCTAATTTAATCAAACTTAAAAAGAATGTATACCTCTGAGACAACTGGAAATTTGAATACTAGAAGATTTGGGTTTTTCTTAAATATGATAATAGTATTGTGGTTGCATTTTTAAAAGAGAATCCTTATGCTCAGAGATACATGCTGAAACATCCTGAATTAAATGCTGAAATATTAGAACTGTACATTTCGAATTTCCTTTTAAAATAATACAGGAGAGAGTAGGGGTAAGTGGATGGAACAGGATTGTCCTGTGTTGATGATTGATGGGGCTGGGTGATAACTATATGAGAAGTCCATATTACCTAATTTAATGTATATCTTAAATGCTTTGTAATAACAAATGCTGAAATTAAAAATGCTACATAAGGAAGCAACCAAGATGTTCCTCAGTAGGTGAATGGATGAACTGTGGTATATCCAGTGGAATATTACTCAATGTCAAAAGAAATGAACTATCAAGCATGAAAAACATGGGATTTTAATGTGTATTTCCAAGTGAAAGAAGGCAGCCTGAAAAAGACTACATACTGTATAGTTCAAACTGTGTGACAGTCTGGAAAAGGCAAAACTATGGAGACGGTTCAAAGATAAGGGGTTAGAGGGAAGGAGGGATGAATAGGCAGACCATAGATTTTTAAGACCATGAAACTACTATGATACCACGATGGTAGACAGACGTAATTGCGTACGTGATTGCCAAGTGAACCCTAATGTAAACTGTAAACTGTGGGTTTTGGGTGGCAATTTTGTGTCAAGGTAGGTTCATCAATGACAAACGTACCTACCATTATGGTGTGAAATTCTGAGAGTGGGGGCATATGGTTGGGGAATCTCTATACTTTTTATTGCTGTAAACCTAAAACTGCTCTAAAAAATTAATTTAATTTGTGGTTACAAAAATTGTGTTTTTAAAGTAATACAAGAGCAGTATTAGTTGTCATCACATTATATGCTACACCCTCCCAAACCTCACTGCCACATTACAGGAAGCATTTATGTTTGCATTCACGGATCTTTGAGTCAGCTGGGTTTTGGCTGATAGAGGCTCAGGCAGCCATAGCAAGACTTGAGGCCAAAGCCAGATTCAAGGAGTAGAGTTCATCCTACAAAGAAACCATGGCAAGGGTGCAGATACATAATTCTGCTCAAGTAGAGTGAAGAATCTGTCTTGGGCTAAAAATGGAAAATTCAGGAAATGAATGTTAACAGCCTTAGGAGCACCTCTAAGTTATGCAAATTACTCAGAAGCAAATGAATTCTTTTTTAAAAAAGTTAAACTTTACTTAGACTGATACGGAATGCTATTGGAAACCAACTAATAAGCATGGAAAATTGCATTCCTGGAAGGCAGATAGGATTAAAATAGATCTTAATCTGGATTGTTGAAGTATGGTAGTATGCAAATACTTTCTAAAGTATACTGAAAACAAAATGTTATGGGGTTTTGGATTGGTCTTATAGTACTTTAGACAAGTTGTGATATGAAAAAAGGTATTCGTTAATTGCTGCCTTTTAAAATATATGTATACACTTTTTTTTTTAAGTTCACTGAAAACTGAAGCTAATTTGGAAGTGTTGAAGTCAATTCCTAGTGAAAAATTAATGATCGAGACAGGTAAGTTTGTTTTCAGAACTTTGTTTCATATTAAACCATACCAAACACAAAAGAAAAAGAAATTTGACTTCAAATTTTAAGTGGACAAGTATTTTAAAACAGCACACTCAACCTCAACAATTATGCTTTCCAGAAGATCTTTGGGGGTTATTAATGGAAAAATATATGCAAATGATTTTTTTCAATTTTAGTAGTTTGCTATGTCTAAGCACTTAGAAAATGAGATGTTAGAATATAACTCAGGAGGGCTGGGTGTGGTGGCTCACGCCTATAATCCCAGCACTTTGGGAGGCCAAGGTGGGTGGATCACGAGGTCAGGAGATCGAGACCATCCTGGCTAACATGGAGAAACCCCGTCTCTAATAAAAATACAAAAAATTAGCCGGGCATGGTGGCCGGGCACCTGTAGTCCCAGCTTACTCGGGAGGCTGAGGCAGGAGAATGGCATGAACCCAGGAGGTGGAGCTTGCAGTGAGCCGAGATTGTGCACTGCACTCCAGCCTGCGTGACAGAGCGAGACTCCATATCAAAAAAAAAAATATATATATATATATATATATATGTATGTGTAATTCAGGAGGTTGTAGTTACAAGTACATAAACAAGGGGCCTTGACTAAGCACATCACACTTCCAAGTTTCAAAATCTGTTCAGAATTTTGTTTACACAGTGTCTTTGTAATGGCTTAATTCTACAGCACTTTTTACAGTGCAACAATTTATACTGGTTTAGTATAAGAATTTTAGAATCTGTTGCCTCTTAAAACAAGGTGAGGCCGGGCACTGTGGCTCACACCTGTATTCCTAGCACTTTGGGAGGCCGAGGTGGGCGGATCACCTGAGGTCAGAAGTTCAAGACCAGCCTGACCAACATGGAGAAACCACATCTCTACTAAAAATACAAAATTATCCGGGCATGGTGGCACATGCCTGTAATCCCAGCTACTCAGGAGGCTGAGGCATGAGAACCATTTGAACCTGGGAGACAGAGGTTGCAATGAGCCAACATTGCGCCACTGCACTCCACCCTTCGAGACGGTGAGACTCCATCTCAAAAAAATAATAAATAAGGTAAAAAGCTAAAACTTCTATCTAAACCCTGTCAAGGCTGTCCTTATACCATGGACTTTAGGAAAATCAAGACTGAGCCTTTCTGGAGAAATCACGTTCATTTCCTTGGGCAGTCAGGAAAACAAAATGATTTGATTAAAAGTATGATGCTTGTAAAATGTGTAAACTATTGTAATTCTTTATTTAAAAATATTCAAAACCAGTTTCACATTCAGTAGAGATGGAAATTTGTTTAACTTATGCAAACCTCACTACATGCAGAGCAAAAAAGATTTTGAAAACTGAAAAAAAATCTGTTTAAATGTTTTCATGTTGTTATACAATTGTATTTAAGGTTTAGGTCTTTTTTTTAAAGCATGCTGCACACCAACAATGCTAGCAGAAAAAAGGAATAAAAGTGAGTTTTAGAAGGTATTTAAGATGCAATTCAAGATTTTGTGCTTTTCTTAGAACTGTTTTCTGTTGCAATAATTGTGCCATTTTGGAAGCTGAATCATGGTTTATCATTTAGAGGTTATGTATTAGTTCGATAATGGTCATAAAAAATTTTTTTAAATGTAAAGCCCTTAAGAGACACTTTCTTTGCTTAACTAGATGCACCTTGGTGTGGAGTCAAAAGTACACATGCTGGATCAAAATATATAAAAACTGCATTTCCTACCAAAAAGAAGTGGGAAAGTGGGCACTGCTTAAAAGACAGAAATGAACCCTGCCATATAATGTGAGTATTTTGCTTTCATGGTCTTCAAAATCATTAGTCAACCACCAGATGCCACTTACAAAATGAACGCAAGGGACAGAATTAAAATTTTGCAAAATCCAAGTGAAGTTCAGGTTCAAGGCCACCATATTAATGCAGTGATTTGGAGGAATTTGCATACCTAGTTTAAGTCCCATTCTCACTGCAGCTTCCTGCTACTCTTTGGTAACAAGAAAGCCTTAGCAGAATATTTTGGATTTAAATGATTTGACAGCCGCTATAAATCTAAGAAATAACACATTTCTTTAAGCCTCAGAACAAAAGGATAAGTGATCTTAAGGACAAACCCCTTTTTCCAATCGAAGGGGGTGGGACTTCAGCACATTTTATTTCCTAAAAAAGCAGCAGATCAGAATCATCTGTTAAATTGTGATGTATAGCACAGGTGAAAAGAGGGGCTATTATCCATCTGTCAAAGAGCTGTAAAGGTAACCAACAGGAAAAGTGGTTATATCATTTTAATGGGTACTTAATCCAATTTATTTTTTTGCACAGAGAATTTAATCTAGATTATATCAGTCTTATATAATTTACCAGTTCAGACAATTGGGCATACTTATAACACATTCACAAAAACTAATTGGTACTGTGTCTTCATGAGGGGTAAAAGACAAAACAAAATAGAGTGTTGCTTTTAAGACTATTCATTGCATATGCACTATCTTTTTTTTTTCAGTAGTTTTTAACAGGAAAATAGTATTAGAAGATAAGCCAGATCTAATATCCAGCAGGCAGAACAGTGAAGAATTACTCTATAAAAATATGTTTGAAAGGTTCTTTTCCTTTATTAACATGCTTGAGCTGACAAAGACTTTAAAACTGAAGCAGCCAGGCAGGGTGGCCTACGCCTGTATCTCAGCTACTTGGGAAGACTGCTTGAGCTCAGGAGTTCAAGATCAGCTCAGGCAACATAGGGAGACCCCTGTCTCTAAAGAAGTAACAAAAATTTTAAAAAATAAAGAAATGTAAGTACTTGCAAATTCAGTGATGAAACAGTATTTCTAAATAATTCTCTTTTTTTTGGAGACCATCTCGCTCTGTTGCCCATGCTGAAGTGCAGTGGAGTGATCTCGGCTCACTGCAACCTCCGCCCCCTGGGTTCAAGCAATTCTCCTGCCTCAACCTCCCAAGTAGCTGGAACTATAGGCACGTGCCACAACACCCAGTTAATTTTTGTATTTTTAGTAGAGACGGGGTTTTACCATGTTGGCCAGGCTGGTCTCAAACTCCAGACCTCAGCCTCTCAAAGTGCTAGGATTATAGGCGTGAGCCACCACACCCAGCCAATTTTTGGGGAATCTAAGAGGACACTAGAGAAAAGAAACTGTTATTTTGCCAGCAGCCAGCTTACAGGAAGTAGTTGCCAACAGTGTATCCAAGTCAATTTTTTTCTATTTCTTTAATCTTAGATTATAGCTGTTGACTTTAGCTATACATTTGCAAGACAAAATTTCAAGGTGTTTTTAAATGTAGACTGTTTAAGAACTATGAAGGCTGGCCGGGCATGGTGGCTTACATCTGTAATCCCAGCACTTTGGGAGGCTGAAGCAGGCAGATCACCTGAGGTCAGGAGCTCGAGACCAGCCTGGCCAAGATGGTGAAATCCCATCTCTACTAAAAATACAAAATTAGCCAGGCATGGTGGTAGATGCCTGTAATCCCGGCTACTCGGGAGGCTGAGGCAGGAGAATCACTTGAACCCAGGAGGCGGAGGCTGCAGTAAGCAGAGACCGTGCCATTGCACTCCAGCCTGGGTGACAAGAGCGAAACTTCGTTTCAGAAGAAAAAAGAACTGTGAAGGCTTCATGAATACCTGTTGTTCAGTTAGCTGCAGAGCTTAGGAAAATTTAGCATCTGCAAGCTGAAAAGATCTAAACCACATTTCAAAAATACACAATCCTCTGATCTACTGCTAATTATGAGTTGGCAAGTTAATTCCTACTTGCAAAGTCATTTTATCATCCTCCATTCTGTTAACAATTTTACATTCTGTTTATAGAGGTCTTTTAGATATAAATTGTTTGCAACAGGTATTTTGGAGCCCCTGCCATGTCAGGAAAGGTACAAGTTACTAAGGCTACACAGAAGAACCAAGACAGTCCCTGTCTATCCACCCACCAGATGAACAGGTACACTGTGCCTGGCACTTTAAGGCATTCAGTGAGTCAGGTGAGGATCCCTGCCCTCCTGGAGCAAATAAGCAGACAGAGTCCAAGATAGTAGTGCTGTTATACAAGTAGGAATATATGACCAAGACCATAGGGCATATCAGCTGTCTGCTTTGAGGGGAAACAGGAGAGCTATACCAAGGTGACATTTCAGTTGTTTACTAGGCGTGACTGGGAGTTAGGCCAGAGAAAGACAAACACCTGGAGCAAAGGCAGACTGCAGAAGGGCCTGGCTAATCCAGAGGAACAAGTGTGGCAGAAAGTAGGATGCACAGGGTAAGTGGAAGAAGTCAAGTCTGGGAAGGCAGAGTGAGCCCAGACTGTGAGGGCTCTTATATGCCAGCATTTTGCTTAGATTTTAGCACTACCCAAAGGATTTTAAGCAGGACAGTGGCAATTTTTTTTTTTTAAGCTATAACTGGTATCAGTATGGGGAGGGGCTGGAAAGGAAATAGTGGCAGGAATCACACAGATCTTGTAACACTTTAAAAACCTTTGCCTGGCTGGGCTCAGTGGCTCACACCTGTAATCCTACCACTTTGGGAGGCGAGGCAGGCAGATCACTTGAGTTCAGGAGTTCAAAACCAGCCCGGCCAATGTAGAGAAGCCCTGTCTCTACTAAAAATACAAAAAAAATAGCCGGGCATGGTGGTGGGTGCCTGTAATCCCAGCTACTCGGGAGGCTGAGGCAGGAGAATCACTTGAACCTGAGAGGCAGAGGTTGTAGTGAGCCAAGATCACACCACTGCACTCCAGCTTGGGCCACAGTGTGAGACTCTGTCTCAAAAAAAAAAAAAAAGCAAAACCTGTGCCTACTGTAAAAGTGCCACACTAAACAAAAGCTACTAAATTCTCAGGGACATTAAACAACTTTATATTCATTTTGGAGTAACTGCAGCTTTGACCACTGAAGATGTATGGAAACAGCATGGCTTGGCTACAGAAGGGTTATTCAAAGATTTCCATAAACTGCATTATCAAATAGTAAAATAGGATGTCCTAAGCTCCAATAGATTTCCTTTTTTTTTTTTTGTTTGGAGACAGTCTCTCGCTCTGTTGCCCAAGCTGGAGTGCAGTGGCACAATCTCAGCTCACTGCAACCTCCACCTCCCAGGTTCAAGCAATTCTGCCTCAGCCTCCTGAGTAGGTGGGACTATAGGCGTCCACCACCACGCCTGGCTAATTTTTTGTGTTTCAGTAGAAATAGGGTTTCACTGTGTTGCCCAGGCTGATCTTGAACTCTTGAGCTCAGTCTGCCCACCTTGGCCTCCCAAAGTGCTGTGATTACAGGCGTGAGCCACCGCACCCGGCCCAATAGATTTCTTATAAATTAATCTCAATAAAATTAATTTGCTATGCAATATAATCTTAGCAAAGCTGCTGTGACCTTCAAAACTGTGTCAGCAGCAGCACTAATCAAGAGTTCCAATTCTGAGAAGTGCATACAGAGGGAATTTGGTAGTTTCCTAAGAAAAATGGATTTTCACTGTCTTAATTTAAATGTTAATAGATTTGCTTTTAGCATATCTTGACTGTCAGATAAAAATTCAGCATGTTTGCTTAGTATAAACATCAAGCAAGGCTTTTGAAAGTCACTATTACAAAACAATTTTTTAAATTCCCATTAATCTTAGATCTCCATCCTTAATTCCTTTAGGTGTTAACATTTAAGATACCCACTAAGGGAACAAAAAGCTTAGGCAAAGAATATTTAAATGTTCAATTTTGACTTTAGAACTTTCCAGTTCAGTATTTAAAGTGTTATATATAATAATATTGCTAGGAGACACTATGGATCATCATTATTGTAAGCACAGAAACTGAAAAGATGCGGCCAGGCACCCTGGCTCACGCCTGAAATCCCAGCACTTTGGGAGACCCAGGCGGGGTGGATCACGAGGTCAGGAGTTCAAGACCAGCCCGGCCAACATGGTGAAACCTTATCTCTACTAAAAATACAAAAATTAGCTGGGTGTGATGGCAGGCACCTGTAATCCCATCTACTCAGGAGGCTGAAGCAGGAGAATCACTTTAACCCAGATGGCAGAGGTTGCCGTGAGCTGAGGTCGCGCCACTGCACTCCAGCCTGAGTGACAGAGTAAGGCTCCATCTCAAAAAAGAAAAATAAAAAGGAAGCAAAGAAAGGGAAGGGGGAGGGAAGGGAAAGGAAGAAAGAGAGAGAGAAAGAAAAAAAAAAGAAAGAAAGAAACTGATGGACACCTGGACTTTTCTCTCTCGCAGGGGTAGAGGCACAGAAAGCCCTCCCCCTCAATAACCACACATTTTTCCAAGTAAATATTACTTTTGCAGCAACCTAATACCTTCATTTGCTGTCTCTCAAGGACTGGTTCTCTAGCAGTGGCTTTCCAACTGTGGCCGCTGTCCCCCAGTACAGATTACATTGTGACTCAGGACGAACATACATAATAAAATGAAACAAAAAATGGAAGAGTACTTACCCATATTAAGTACAATGTACTTGTCAATGTTTGAAATATTCATCATGACCCACTAATGAACATGCTATGACTCACAATTGAAAAGGACTCTTCATTTCCACTCAGTTAATGCCAGAAGTGGTGTACATAATACAGATGTCTGCTTTAATAATTTACTTGAACCTGGTTCTTAGCTCTAGTTATATGCAGACAGTTCATAAATCTGTTTGTAGTTACTGGCAGTAAGTTTTTCTGTTGATGCTGCTGAAAAACTTAATAAATGTTAAGCTTTATTCTATTAAAGGTGCTCTAGTATTTTCCTTTGTGTGGAAAATTATTGTATAGCTTTAAAACATAATGTATACTTGGAGATTTAACCATTTTTGTTTTTGTTTTGTTTTAGTCAAATATTGGAGATAATGTCAGCAGTGAGAGATGAGGATCCACTGGAATTAGCCAATACACTATACAACAATACTATTAAAGTATTTTTTCCTGGAATATAATTGGTATATGTCTTCCACTTTCCATCATGTATGTAAAATTTCATAGTAAAACTTACTGATAGTTTCAATAAAGAAATTATCTCCAAGTTGTCTAAAGAAATACTATATATTGCTACACACCATTCCCCACCATTCCCCTTCTTCTCATAAAATCAGATCAGGATGTTTTTATATCATTGAGTACCTTAGTTTAAAACAATAATAATAATAAACTATTTTTGTTCTGTAACATCTCCAAAAGAATGAAAGGACAATTTTATGACAATACTGCAGACACAGAATGGCTAACAAATATACCAATTTTATATAAAAAACATTTAGCACATTCTGGTTTATATCAAAGTTTAGTTGATACAGTTTATTTCTCAACCCTAAGTCTCTGAATCATGACTTTCAAACTCAGCTCAATTACACTGCTACTCAAGTTTCAAAAAAGTTCCTCAGTTGCTTCTGGCAGGCCTTTTCTTTAGTTTTAAAATACTCTCTCATGTCCCTTATCCTCTGGTCATATTATTTTATTTCCTTGACTTTAATGTGGTTTCCTGATTTGCATTTTCATTCTCCCACCCATTCTCAAGAAAAACGGAGGTCCAAAGTTAGATACGTTATATGATTTCATTGAAGAATCTTTGGCACAGTTGACGCACCATATGATGATTACAGCTATTAAAAAGCTATTTGTTCAAATTTTGTCATAAAAATGTGAAAACATTTTATTCTATGTACAATAATGTACACAAATTTAAACAGGTCACCAAAGAGACCAGAAGTAATTAAAGAGGTATATTTACAGTAGCACATCACAGTAAACGGAAAACCATTCACAGATTCAACATTGATACTGTTTTTGTGCTTGGTTACACACTGAAGGTGAAGGGTATCACTCCATTTTGGCTGAACTGAATTTTAAACAAATACCTCAATGATTAATAAATGCTATTTTCATCAGTCAGTATCATCATTAAATTCTTCAGCTGCTGCGCCTGTGTGCTGAATCACTCCATTTCTTTCTCTTTGAACATCATCATCACAATCTGTACTGTCATCTTCGTTCACCTCTCTGTCAGATTCAGCAGCAGCTTCTCTTACAGCTTCCTCTGGATTTTCATTGGGTGGAATAAATCCATTGTTGTTAGATACATTTGAATTATCCTTGATATCATCTTCAATGTATACTTTCTGATGGCACATTGGACAAGTATCTTGAATGTACAACCATTTCCGAAGGCAAAGTGCATGGAAATAATGATTACATGGTGTAATACGAGCAGATGTTGTAAACTCATGATAGCAGATTGCACATACATCATTTATTTCTTGTAAGCGGCTCCCTTTTATTTCAGGAAGTGAATTAATTTTCTTCACAGCAGTCCTACGATTCATGAATGTCTTCCAGCCATTTTTGGCTTGTAAGTAGATGTTAAAATATGCATGTAGGCACATCATAAAAGCCCGAATTTTACTTCCTGACTCAAACATCATAGTGTAAGCCCCATTTCCAAACATTACAACTCCAAATATAAATTCAATAATACTGCCTGTTGAACGAACGTAGTAGACATAATCGTCAAGCTTTTCCCAGAGGACATTATAGTAGCCATCAATCATGAATAACGTATAAACAGTGAGAGAAACAATTACTTTTAAGCACAGTTCCACACAAAATGCTGTAACTGCAAACAACCATGTATTGAGTGCATAGTGATGCCAAAGAACGTAACTGAGTAAGACAGGAAGAATAAACAGGCAAGCAGAGACAAACAGCACAGGAAAATGTCTACGAAAAGATGACACATGAGAGGCACTGAGAGACATTAATACAGGGTCTGTCATTCCATGGATGAAATGCAGGACTGCAGTTAATAAAAGGCACATGTTTCTACTTAAGCGAATAAGTCTCTCTTCTGGTCTTAGCCCACTTAACCCAGTCTGAAGAGCCAAAATAAAAAATAAAACAGGTGCAACAAAGCCAAGCCGCCTGTCATCTTCCTCAGTTGATCCAATAAAGGCCAATATTCCAAGCCCCAAGTAATGGGCTACTGAGGAAATTACAGCACTCATGCCCAGTACAGTTAGTGTAGAATCACATCCACTAATTATAAGATTGCAAATGAGGTCCCAAAAGTCATCCCAAGAAATAAAGAAGGAATCAGTTTCATTTGCCATCCTTAAGATGTAGATTAACACTGTAGCCTGAGCTGTAACTCTTGTTAGCCAAAAGACTCGCAGTATGTCTGGGAAACGAATCCTCTTCCATGTGTCCTCCATCAATAACTGTAATCCATAAATTCGATACATGTGCCTCACTAAAAGATAAACGTATCGTGTGGAATAATAAAACCACTTCAGTTTCACTGCCAATACAAGCACTGTATTTAATGTGAGAATCAAGGAAGAAGTAAACACTAAAGTCTCTCTGATGTGTAATGGTAGCTCTGTGATTAAGCCTATTACAGGAACCAAGAGATCCAAAATAATTAATTGTGAATAGATGGAATGAATCTGGAGTAGTGTAATGTATCCAATTCCAAACGTTAGCTGTAGAACGATAAGTGCCATCCACAGCGAGGGACCTTTTCGAGGAAGCAGCTCAATTCCAAAAGCTGATGTGTTGTAGGCACCATAGAAGTCAATGTGCAAAGAAGCATAATAATTCACCAACACTGAAGTTGCAGCTAATAGAAAGGCTGAGCTGTACGTGTAAAACTTGAAAAGTGATCGTTGTGACAAGATCAGAACAATACTGGATACAAATATACCTAAAAAAAAGAGAGAAAAAGTCGTTTGAATGAAGTATTTGTAAGAATGTTTCCCCACTAACAGTTATGATATTCTTTAGTTAGGAAATATGAATATTTTCAGTTATGAACATTAAGCCTCAAGACGATTTAGGCTTAAAGGGCAATAAAGGTTTTGTAAAGTCAGAGTTCAGGAGGACAGACCAAACATAATAAATTATTCTTTAAAATTTCATTCCTTACTTTCTAATTTCCAAAGTATTTCAAGTAACACTGTGTATATGTCCAAGGCACCAAACTACTAAAGTATCTCCTCAAGATGAATGTGTAGAGGTACATACATTTTAACAAGTTTTAAAACTCAAAAGAATATGTCCTTTATCATTTCATAATCATTAAAATTAAGAATAATTTTAAAAATTGGGTTAAAAATAACCCAAATGGAAAACATTTGTTCCTATTAAGTTTTAGATTCATTTATTATTGATTCATTGAGACAGAGTCTCACTCCATTGCCCAAGCTGGAGTGCACTGGCGCAATCTCAGCTCACTGCAACCTCTGCCTCCCAGACTCAAGCAATTCTCCTGCCTCAGCCTCCCAAGTAGCTGGGATTACAGGCACCTGCCACCACGCCCAGCTAATTTTTGTATTTTTAGTAGAGACAGGGTTTCACCATGTTGGCCAGACTGGTCTCTAACTCCTGACCTCAAGTGATCCGACCGCCTTGCCTCCCAAAGTGCTGGGATTACAGGCGTGAGCCACCGCGCCCAGCCGAGTTTTAGATTTTTTTTTTTAAAGCATTCTTTAGGAAATCAAGTTCAAGTTTTATACTTCCACCTAATTCCTCCTTTTCTTCAAACTGTGAACTCATGCCAACTCTTATTTCCTACTCCTTAACTCTGAGCATTCTCCAAAGGATCCAAAATTCAGTTTTTCTTTCCTCCTACATAGTTTCCTTCAGACTTAGAAACACCCTCCAAGTTCCCTTTTTTCCTGTACAATGCTGAATCTGTTTCTTAAAATAGTCATCTTTTTATTGTTCTTCACATTACAAAAGTAACACTCAGAAAACTAAGACATGTTTTTAGAAAATGATAATTCTCCTTCCCCCACTCCATAGACACCATCTTTCTTTGTACTCTGACAGAAATGCACATTTTAAGTAGGATTACAATCAACACATTATTATCCAAGGTTTCAACAATGGGAATGTCATCTGAATACTCACCTGCTTTTCACTCCTACATTACAACTGCAAATTTCCAAAGTTCTGAAACTCAACTTGCCTTAACCTAGAATCAGCTTTTCCTTGTGATTTGCTATTTCAGTTGAAGGTACCATTATTGTTCTCTTAGAGATACTCCCAACCCAGCCCCGCATGCTCAAACTTTGCCAATTAGTTGCCAAATTCTTCTAACACCTCTATCTCCCTTTTCTGTGACACCAATTAGTCTGTCTCAAAAAAAACCCTCATCTTGTCTAAATCCATCTACAAGCCATCACCAAATTGCCTTTCTTCATTCCTCTGCTCAAAATACTTCAGCGGCTCTGAAATTACTATCAACTAAAATCTACATTCTTGCCTCTGGCATTCAAGGATCCAATTTGCTTTACAGTAATATTCCTCCTAACGCACACACACATCAACGCTCCAGACTTGGTTCCCCAAACACATTCCTTTCTCCACTATAGCTACAGCAGTGTTTATATTCTCTTTGCTTGGAATGATGTCCCCACCAACTTCCCAATCCCTGACTGTTCAAATCCTACTTATCCTAGAAACCTACTTTCTTTGATAGAAACTGTTCTTTCAGCATACCTGCAGAATGTAGTGAAACACTTAACACTCATATACCACCTGATACTGTAGTCTGCAGTTATCTAAGCATAATCTACCCTATTATACATGTATCTGTAACAGAAAGCAAGGATCCTACCCTGTCCATCTATGGATCCTACAATATTTTGTACAAAATAAGTACAATTAGTATTCATTGTACTTATTGGGACATTGGGAATGACACTGAGAATGTCTGTCACTTCTGGATGTTTTTAAAGGCAATGACAAAATATAGCCTGCTTGAAAAATAAAATCTATGAAAAAGACAATGAGAAACCACACCCTGGAGTACAGAAAAAGTGACAAACTCCAAGTTAAAAATCCATCTTGGCCGGGCGCGGTGGCTTACACCAGTAATCCCAGCACTTTGGAGGCTGAGGCGGGTGGTGGATCACTTGAGGCCAGAAGTTCAAGACCATGTCAACGTGATGAAACCTTGTCTTTACCAAAAATATAAAAATTTGCCAGGTGTGGTGGCACGTGCCTGTACTCCCAGCTACTCAGGGCGTTGAGGTGGGAGAATCGCTTGAACCTAGGAGGCAGAAGTTGCAGAGAGCTGAGATCACACCACTGCACGCCACAGCCTGGGTGACAGAGGGAGACCCTGTCTCAAAAAAATACATAAATATTAAAGAAAATAAAAATCCATCTATCCACCTTATTTCAGCAGGTAATCAAGACACTGCATATTATTACAGTGGACGCATTTCACAATCCGTTGCACATATAGCCAAGGGCTAGTTCCTTTAAGTGATGACTCTGTCCAGGGATTTAAAATGTATTCTGTGCCAAAGTGTCAAGTCATTTGTGAAAAGGAAAACAAAAGGACACAATAAAGTAGAAGACATATAATAAACCTCTAAATGCAAACCACCTGATTCCCCAAGCAAATCGGCCACTAATCATCTCCCAAAGAGTTGTGAGCTCAGAAGAGGCTCTTTTAACAGGAAATATGTATTTTTTTTTTTTTTTAATGGAGTTTTACTCTTGTTGCCCAGGCTGGAGTGCAATGGCGTGATCTCGGCTCACTGCAACCTCTGCCTCCCAGGTTCAAGCAATTCTCCTGCCTCAGCCTCCCGAGTAGCTGGGATTACAGGCATGTACCACCATGCCCAGCTAATTTGGCATTTTCAATAGAGGCAGGGTTTCTCCACATTGGTCAGGTTAGTCTGGAACTCCTGACCTCAGGTGATCCGCCCGCCTCGGCCTCCCATAGTGCTGGGATTATAGGCGTGAGCCACTGTGCCCCGCCCAGGAAATATTTTTTTTATTAGAAACTTCTTCCATGGAAGGTAACAAGGAAATGGAATTAATTCAGCCTACCAGATGCCATATGTAATCTTACATTCTCTACATGGAAAACAACCTTATTTTCCTGAGACAAAACTTCAGAAACTTTAAAACAAATCTTCTAAGTTGGGTCAAAACCAAAACAAAAAAACTCTAGTTCTACTTTATGCCACTTAGAGGGAAGAAAGTCAAGCAGGAACTGTAAATTATTTTTGTCAACTTGCTATTCACAAAGTAGTAAATTAATCTTCAGTAACAATTCATGAGCTTTGCTATAATTTTATAACAATTTTTTAAAATTCTAATAACTTTTTTCCTGAAGTTTTTTTTACCACACACAAATGAAGAAATGATTTGGGTTTTAGAAACATTTCTAGTGAAAAAGTACCATTGTGCTTTATGCAAATGTATCAAAGAAAAAAGGGGAAGGCATCAAATAGACAAATAATGTAGTAAGACTACAACCTCAAAATTTGGATGTGTCCCAGCAAGTAACAATCTGACAATACTCCATCCTGATTAAAATCACACTCCCCAAGATGTAACGGTGAGTTAACATTTCAAGAACAGTCCACGTTTTAATTCCTACCCAAAGTTTGTAGGTATATGGGGTTCACAGATTTTCCTTTTATATTCACGTTCCTACTTATGGAGTTTTGGAAGAATCTGCTCTCATTTTCAAAGCAAACATCCCAAGTAATAAGTCTCCAAAGTAATCATCTTTCTCATGGCCTTTGCAGAATAATATCAAAGTTTCAGTGCACTTTTACATTAGATATGAAACACTTTCTTGGTATTTACACTGTAGATCTAAGAAAATATAAAAGTCCAGAGACAGTTTCTCATTAGGATTTGGAAGTGACTTGCACAAGTAATCAAGGCTGTATATGAATGCTGCTTCATAAAAAATTAAAAGAGAACAGAATTTACTGAAATCACAACTCAGAGATCCCAGTCCAATTCTCCTGTGATTAAGAGAGTTCACTAGAATTTTCAAGGTAGTCAAAAAGAGGCAGGTATCCAAATCAATTCAGGAACTTTGAAACTATATATGAACTCAACTCATGAAAGTTCAGGCCTTCTCAATTTGGATTACCAAAAACAGGCAAATAAAAACAAAGGAAAAAATAAAAAACTTACTATACATGTTACATAACAAAGTGTTTCACTCTTTTATGTGTAAAGTCTATTCATACCCTTACCCTCTTTTGGAAACTTATGACTAAAAATCAGGGTACAAAACATAATATTTTTTTTTTTTTTTTTTTTT
>NW_012116210.1:428438-434750 GCF_000951035.1 Colobus angolensis palliatus
GGATGGTCTCGATCTCCTGACCTCGTGATCCGCCCGTCTCGGCCTCCCAAAGTGCTGGGATTACAGGCTTGAGCCACCGCGCCCGGCCCTACAAAACATAATATTTACAATTCTCCAAGTACCCGAAATACCTTTAAAACAAAAAGTAACTTGTGGAAAAACATTTCAATACCTGATAGAATAATATGGAAAAGCACAGAAATAAATATTACTACCACCTTACTCCCAAGGGAGCCTTCTGCAATGAAGTTTACAACAAAGTGTCTTGAATGTTGTTAATCTGTTGGCATACTTGATAAATTATAAAGAAAAAATTTCTATTGGATTCTTATTTTAGGTAAAAAAAAAAAAAAAAAAGGTATTCTAAGTAGTAATAACACAAAATTAAACTTTTGCTTTTAACCTAAAATTATAACAAGTATGCTTTTATCAAAAGTATATGAACATGGATTTTAAAAAGCCAAACCCTACAGAGAGGTGTTAAATGAAGAGTTAAAGCAAGTTTTTCTAGTTTGTCTTTCCCATCTGTGATATCATAAAAAAAAAATTAATATTTGGTCTTTATCCCATTTTCTGACATAGCTTCTAAAATCCTTGGAATCTCTGGAGTGATGACTGTTTTGTACAATAATCAGATGAATGGTGCCTGGGGGCCCCTAGATAGCTTCAGGATGGGGGCTAGGTAGCCAGGAGAATCAACCCAGTGATTAAGGGTTATACCTTTGATTCCTACCCCCAGCCCCCACTTTTGGGGAGGGGAAAGAAGCTGAAGCTTGAGTCCATAAACCAATGACTAGCGATTTAATCAATCATGCCTATTTAAGGAAGCTTCCATAAAAACCCAAAAGGACTGAGTTCTGTGAGCTCTCAGCTGAACACTGAGGCTCCACGCCCCTTCTCCCCTTCTCTCCTTCTTTGCCTCACTTAGTACATCTCCTTCCATCTGGTTAATTCATCTGTGTCCTTTGTAATTGCCTTTATAATAAATGGGTAAATGTAAGTACAGTAGTTCCCCCTTACCCGAGATTTCACTTCCTTTTTTTTTAGTGAGGGAGTCTCGCTCTGTCGCCCAGGCTGGAGTGCAGTGGTGCGATCTTTTGATTAACATAGGTTTTTAACCTCAATATCATTCAGTTTATCAATCTTCATTATGTATTTGCTTTTATATATTTTTACGGAATTTCTTCCTTAATCTAAGATTGGAAAAATAAGATATTCCATATTTTTTCTAAAAATTTAAAGTTCTTCATTTCATATTTACATATACATCTAGGTAAGAATACACTTAGAAATGACTATTTTTTAAGAGACAGGGTCTTGCTCTGTCACCCAGGCTGGAGTGCAGTTATGCAATCATAGCTCACTGCAGCCTTCAACTCCTGGGCCCAAGCGATCTTCTCACCCCAGCCTCCTGAGTAGATAGGACTACAGGCGCCCACTGCCAAGTATGGCTATTTTTTTAAACTTTTATTTTTGCAGAGACAGGGTCTCACTACACTGCCCAGTCTAGAAGTGACTGTTTATATATTGACATGAGGTAGACATCTAGTATAATTTATTTCCAAAGGTGTAACAAAATGATCATTAATTCAACAGTCCATGTTTACCTCAATGTACTTCAATTCTCTCTCTGAAACACATTATATCTATATATACATTTGTGTCTGTTTCTGAGCTATGTACTTAATTATAAATAAGGCTAAGTACTAATCTATTTGTCTATCTCAGTGGTTCTCAACCAGGATTTGGCAATATCTAGAGACAGCTCTGGCTGTCACACTGGGTTGTGGGGATGCAACGTGCTCCTGCATCTAATGGGCAGGGGATAGGGACGCTGCTAAAAATCTTACAGTGCATTCAGAAGAGCTCCCATCCGCAAACAAAGAATTATCCTGTCCAAAATGTCAATATTGCCACTGTTGAGACATCTCTGTCTATTCCTCTGCTAGTTTATAATTACTTCGGCTTTGTTTTTTCACTTCATAGGTTTTCTGAGGTCTTTTTCGGCACCAAAAAAGCTATCTCATTCCTTTCAGGAACTTTATTGCATGGCTGGACCTAATACAATGAACAGATTTGTATCAATACATATTTAGATTAAGTTTGTTGCTTTGTTATTTCCAGTAGTGTTTGCCCATAGTCTTTTTGTACAACTAAATCTCTAGGCCAATTCCCTAGAATTGAAATTGTGAATCCAAAGTTGTACGAGCCAGGCATCCCAGCTACTCGTGAGGCTGAGGCAGGAAAATCACTTGAACCTGGGAGGTGGAGGTTGCAGTGAGCCGAGATTACGCCACTGCACTCCAGCCTTGGTGACAGAGCGAGACTCTGTCTCTAAAACAAAACAAACAAAAAAGTCAGTTGTAAATGACAGTTGATAGTTCCAAATGGTTTTACACTGAAATTAACAGTTTTCCGGGCCGGGCACGGTGGCTCACGCCTGTAATCCCAGCACTTTGGGAGACCGAGGAGGGCAGATCACCTGCGGTCGGGAGTTGAAGACCAAACTGACCAACATGGAGAAACCCCGTCTCTACTAAAATTAGGAAAAAAAATTAGCCGGGGGTGGTGGCGCTTGCCTGTAATCCCAGCTACTTGGGAGGCTGAGGCCGGAGAATCGCCCGAACTGGGGAGGCGGAGGTTGTGATGAGCGGAGATCGCGCCATTGCACTCCGGCCTGGGCAACAAGAGTGAAACTCCGTCTCAAAAAAAAAAAAAAAGAGTCTTCCAAAATTGTACAAATTTACCTATTTCAAAAAGGTAAATGCCTTTGCAAAACTATTCAAACTTTGAACTTTTCACCAATCTGATAAATTTTTTTTGACTTATCTTTTTTTTTTTTTTTTTTTGAGACAGTCTCGCTCTATCGCCCAGGCTGGAGTGCAGTGGCGCGATCTTGGCTCACTGCAACCTCCACCTCCCTGGTTCAAATGATTCTCGTGCCTCAGCCTCCAGAGTAGCTGGGACTACGGGCAGGAGTCACTGCGCCCGACTAATGTTTTGGTAGACACGGGTTGCGCCATTTGGCCAGGCTGGTGTCAAACTCCTGGCCTCAAGCGATCTGCCCGCCTCGGCCTCCCAAAGTACTGGGATTACAGGTGTGATCCACCATACCTCGTCTTGACTGTATTTAATTATAAGTAAGGCTAAGTCCTTTTTTTCCCCCCATAAAATCAAGCTCCTGCAGGAAGGGCTAAATACTTTTTCTCTTGCTTATTGAACATCTGCATTTTGTTAATTGTGAATTGCTTGTCTTAGGGATTTTCCTAAGGGAGTATAAATTTTTGCTTGTTTTTTTTTTTTTTTTTAGACAGTCTTGCTCTGTCGCCAGGCTGGAGTGCAGTAGTGCGATCTCGGCTCACTGCAACTTGCAACTCCCTGGTTCAAGTGATTCTCCTGCCTCAACTTCCCTGGCAGAGTAAAACACTTACTAGAACGTGAATCACTTATGATACAAGTATTTTCTCTCAGTTTGTCATTTAAGGATTTTTAAAGTTTGCCATAAAAAAGCTTTTCATTTTTATGTACTGAAATTTATCAGATTTTTCGTTGGATCTTCTGGGTTTGCTGTTATGTTTAAAGACTTTTCCCACCTCAATGAATTATCACCATGAGTAATACTATTAAATTCCTAGGTTTGCATTTTCTGCCTTGGTTAAAAATTTAAATTTGTTAACTCAGCATGATGTTGCTCTGGGTTGAGTTTCATTTAGTATTTAACATCCCTTAAGACATGGCTTTATGTTCTTAAATATTCTATATATTGTCATAGAATTTTATTTGGATCTCCAAAAGGAGTTGCTTTATTTTCCAACCGGTTGAAATCTCAAATTAGTTTTGGTATCAAATGAAGGTACAGTTGTAGCACCACTTTGTAGGTAGAGGGGAGTAAATACTTCTACCACCATACATAAAACTGGTAATGCTTTTCACTTAGAGATAGATTTCCATTTTTACACATTAATTTTAAAGAAAATGGTGAGGTTGACAAGCGGTAAGACTTATACACAGTAGTACTGAGAAGTCTACAACTACAAAAAAACTAACAAGGCAGAACGATTAATTTCAACTATCCATTGGCATATTTTACACATAAACCCGTGTCTTTTAGTAACATATAATTTTTTAGCACCAAAACCAGTTTTTTCATTCTTATCATCCTCACAAATGTGAAAAATTAGCATAATTACATGACACAATATAAGAAGAGTCAGATGATAGATTTGAAAAATATTTCGTATTTCTCAAAGTCTGATCCAGAGATTCTGGGATCAAAATTTTCAAATAAACAGCACCAATACTTTGCTGATGATTTCAAAAGACCAAAATATCTAACAAAATATGGTATTAAATGAAGCATTAAAATAGTTTTATTGTCTTTAACACCCTATGAAACAGATGTCATCATTGTCCATTTTTTTAAAAGGTAAAAATAAGAAACCAAAGCACTGAGCAGTCGCCTTAAGTCACGCTCTGTCAAACACAAACTTCCAAGACTTATTACAAAAGAAGCATGGCTAGTACAAGGAAAATACCAGATTACTTAGTTCAATGTTCTTAAACTACAAATTATTTAATTAAAGAAAATACTTCTTTTCCTTGAAGCTGCCTAGCCTGAAGCTCAACAGAGTATTGCATTAAAGCACCAGGTCCCAAAGGGATTCTCAGAGAATCTGCAGTCATCATGCTGTAAGAATATTCAAAGCAGTCACTACACTATTTCTGGGCTGAATATGCAGAATCCTCTCAAACAGAGTCCAATTTCTAACACAAATTGTGGTGGTGGTACACGTTAGCCGTGGCAAGTAGGAGCGGCTGGAATCAGGTAGCCGGTGGGTTACAAGCAGCTTGAGCTGACACGTTCACATCTTTAGTTTTAAGATCTAGCATATGATCATTACTATAGCATTCTGTATCTGGACTGCAGCTGTTAGGGAGAAAAGTAAACCATACTTAATGTCAAAAGATTTTTAAGCCCCAGGCTCTGGCAACCACTTACCGGCTGCCTACCAAGAGCAACACTTAACCTCTATGACCCTGTTTCCTGGTTTGTAAAATGAGAATACCACCGCCCACCTCTGGGGGAGGTTTCAAGGTTAGGTTAGATAATACCAGTGAAAATGCTTTGCAAAAGGAAAGTACCAGAGAAATGTAAAATATGGCTATTCATTGCTAGGAACAAAATTCGGCCTTTATTGCCACTCCTCTTTTGAAGGAATAAAGCAACAGATGGCTTGTAATTCAGAAAGGCTTGGTAAAGACCTCACCCTCAGTCTGCCCTCAGCAACACTTCAAAAGCACCAGCCTACTTAAGACCGATCACCAGAATGACCTCATCAACAAAAATTGCCAAGTTGCAATTACTTGAAAAATTATTTTACGCATAAATGCATCTCACTCTGATGATGTAAGTGAAGACGGAGAGGAAGAAATGAAATATAAGATACTTTTAACACTCCATCCATACGAAACAAAGAATGATTTTCAGAAGTTTCTTTGGCAAATGTCTCATCACTTTTTACAGTCATCTTCAATACCTTCTCGTTTATTCATGGAAAATTTTAGGACTCGATTTAAGCATCGCGCTTTCATGAGAATTTTTGGTAATGGTTTCAAGGTCTGACATTCGAAACCCTGTCTCCTTCGCTTGGATGTCATTTACTACAGACACTTCACGATCCTGTGGACCCTTGGGTGTAGCAGAAGTGACAACATACAAGTACTCTGCATTTTGTAATAAACGGAAACTGAGGCCCACGCCTTGACAGCAGTCCAAGGTCACACACGACAAGACTGGGATACAGTTGTTTTTTCGAAGGCTGTCGCATAGGACGCGGTAAGCCAGTACTCATTTCCCAAGAGAAACGGGCAAAGAGCTGCATGCTCACGCATCCTTGCTTTCTTCCCCCCTCACTGAGGTACAACACTGAGTCCTCGCTAGGGGGACCGCTCCGCTGTCAACTCAGACAAGTATCATCTCCTTCCCCCTCCTACCCCGTAAAGACGACTCTTTCAGGGATGAAAATGTAGTTCCCAAAGATCGACCCACGGCCTCGCACGCCTGCCCGCTCCTCGGGGCACATCTCGGCCCGCAGAGCGGTCCCGAGACGCAGGGTACCCTGTTCCCTTACCAAGGAGCCGGAGGAAGATCTGGAGCACGATGCAGAACCGGCTTTGGCTGGAATCGGGGTAGGAGTTGAAGATGGCGTCGATGATGTAAAGGCAGGGCACCCGGAGCGCCACCTCGAGCGCCGCCCAGACCTGCTGATGGGCCATCCGCACCTGCTGCTGCGGGGGCCCCACCGCCGCCAT
>NW_012116210.1:434985-450570 GCF_000951035.1 Colobus angolensis palliatus
GCCGAGAGGGCGGCGGCGGCGGCAGCGGCTCCCCAGGAGGTCTCTGGGTTTCGGTGTTTCCGGCAGGCTAAGGTCTGACTCCTCCTCCCTCCACCGCCTCCCCCGCCCGCGGAGCTACCATCTTGACCTCGCCCGCTGGCCTCTGCCGTTGCTGCTGTGGAGAGGCCCCGCGGCTGCCCAGTCAGTCAAGCGAACCGCAGAGTCCGCGCCCACTGCCTGCGTCATAATCCAGCGCTAGGGACGGTCACCACGTCGTCATCACGCAGGGTTGCCATGGTTTCCGCCCATCTCCGCGGCTTTCTCTCTAGCTTCATGCCACCCCGTGGCGCATGCGCTTTTCCGTAGCCGCGCTTCCGGCCTTGGGGTTGCAGCCTCACACTCGCAGAGTCGACTTAGCGAATCAGTAGGTGCTTCCGCTGGGCAAAATATTAGCCGTTTTATTAGAGCCCATTAAACGTTGCATAAACATGGTTCAGAGCTTCCAGGGAGAAGAAAAGCCAAAAGATGCCGCCCTCTCGACCTATCCCACCCGCGGGAGTCTGAAAGCCGACGCCAGGAGAAATGCCGGGAAGGCCGCCCGGGATCCTGCGGGGGTCGACGCTGGGTGCGTTTATGGAGCGCTTGCGGTGCGTGGCACTGGGCTGGGTGTGGTGGGCGCTGCCGAGAAAAAGGTTCCTCCCATCCATCTGCACATCAGCCTTCCCACCTCCTGCTCAGATGGGGATGTCCAGAAGTGAGGACATTCATCGGCCGCATTTTACTAATGGCAAGGAGATAACGACTGAAGGGCAAGAACCTAGGGTTTCCTGTCTTTGATGTTTCTTATCTTTGAGGTAAGTACACCTGGACAGTCCTTTCCTTCCTCGTCAGGGCTCATGCTTTCTTGCCTATCCATGTAATTAATATGATCTGGCTATCTTTTTGTTCCTAAACTTCAGCAGCAAATGAAAGTGTAAGTTAGACCTTGCTATCCTAGTTTAAGGAAGATAAAATAGGAATCAAGAAGCCTGGCCCACTTGGGCTCCCAGCCCAAGTGCATTCTGCAATCCAGTTTATATTAGTCCTCCATGTGGGTGGCTATACTTTATCAAGATACCCCCCAAGGGGAGGAGGATTATTAGTCACATTATCAAACTCCCCTCCAACCCCTTTCTCTGCTTAGAGATATGTGTAACGTGTAGTAGAAAGATAGAATCCCCACACAAAAGTCCGTGCTGCTACTCATTTTTTAAACTTTCTGTTCTTATCGTCTATCCTAATCCCTATCAATGACCGCCATTTATCTGCTGCTTAATGGATACTAGGCACTGTCCTAAGGGTTTTGTATGTTACTTCAATCTTT
This sequence comes from Colobus angolensis palliatus, assembly GCF_000951035.1. Taxonomy (NCBI): domain Eukaryota; kingdom Metazoa; phylum Chordata; class Mammalia; order Primates; family Cercopithecidae; genus Colobus; species Colobus angolensis. Next base: position 436,328 of record NW_012116210.1, read on the forward strand.
TCGTCAGCTTTATTTTGGTAGTTTGTTTTACAGAGGAGGAAACTGAGACTTAGGTAAGTTACAAGATGACAGGGTTACTACCTTGTTCAGTTAGTAGTCAGCAGCGAGTATATCTAAAGATAGTGCGAGTCAGAACTAGGATAATAAACCCAGAGCTACCTGAAACTCACAACTTCAGGCATCTTTGATTTCTTCTTTTCACCCACAGCCAATTCTTCGACTAAATTGTATCCATTCTGTTTTCACTGTCTCTTGTACTGGTCTCCTTTCTATTGTAACTGTCATCATCCTAACTCAAGATTCTTCTGTAGCTTTCCCCGGTTATTGCAATATCCTCATTACGATTGCCACCTTTTCTAACCCAGTCTGTTTACTACTGCCAGGTTAATTTCCCCAAACTGCATATCTGGGGAATAACCTTGTGGTTATGACGAAATTCCCAAAGGAAAGCAAACTTGGCAAGGTGCAAAGACTATGAAGACTTAGAATTTAAGAGTTCTATGGAGATCTTCAGAGATATAAATTAGCTACTCAACATATCTGTTATTCTGCCCTGACTGCACTGTACAGCAAAAGGAGAGAGGCCATTATGGGGGAAAAGATCCAAAAGGACTCCTAAAACACAAGTTGGGTAGAGGAGATAGGTGACTACTATTGTATTATGTTCATGGAAAATAAGTTCATGGGCTTTCCTCTAATTTTTATTTTAAAAGTAAATATAGTAAATATTAAATAAAATTGTTTTAAGTGAACAAATGCTTCAGTCTTTATTAATGTTTTAACTGTTGCTGATCTTAATTTGATGTACAAATTTTATTAGTATAAGAGTTTCTGAGACTAAATTCCATCTTGGGCCGAGAACTTTCAGGAGTGGTGGCAGTCTTTCTTATCTTTTTCATATAGCTTCTCCAAGCAGGCTCTCTGCCAAGCTTGTCCAACCCACCTTATTTTGTTACTGTTGTTCTGTTTTGTTTTAGGCTTTTAACAGTTTGAAGCCATGGTTTTTAGCTTCTGTTTCTAGTGATAAGCAGAAAAGAGGGATGAGGAAGTATTTACTGGCCCAACCAGAAATGGAAACTAAGAACCCAAGACTATATTCTCTCCCTTGGACACACCTGTGTGAGCTCTGTTTTTCCATCTATAAAATGAAGGTTTGAATAAGATCCTGGCAACTGTGTTAAAATATTACATTAAAATTAAATTTATAGTAATGAGGTAATTGATAGGATGCTTAGGAATTTTTAAGATAAAAGATACTTCCAGCTGGGTGTGGTGGCTCATGCCTGAAATCCTAGCACTTTGAGAGGCCAAGGAGGGTGGATCGCTTGAGCCTAGAAGTTCAAGACGAGCCTGGCCAACAAAGCAAAACTACATCTTTACAAAAAAATTGTAAAAATAGCTGGGTGTGGGCCGGGCGCGGTGGCTAACACCTGTAATCCCAGCACTTTGGGAGGCCAAGGCGGGCGGATCACAAGGTCAAGAGTTCAAGATCAGCCTGGCCCACATGGTAAAACCCCATCTCTATTAAATATACAAAAATTAGTCAGGTGTGGTGGCAGGCACCTGTAATGCCAGCTACTCAGGAGGCTAAGGCAGGAGAATTGCTTAAACCCGAGAGGTGGAGGTTGCAGTGAGCCAAGATGGTGCCACTGCACTCCAGCCTGGGTGACAGAGTGAGACTCTGTCTTGGAGGGGGAAGAAAAATAGCTGGACGTGGTGGCACACGCCTGTGGTCCCAGCTGCTCAGGAGGCTGAGGTGGGAGGATCACTTGAGCCTGGGTAGCAGAGGTTGCAGTGAGCCAAGATCACACCACTGTACTCTAGCCTGGGTGACAGAGTGAGACCCTGTCTCAAAAAATAGGTAATGTTTCCAAGAAATAACTACAGTTAACTGAATCTAATCTTTACTTGATTTCTGCATTGATTTGAATGTTGCACAACTCAGGTGTACATTTATATTGAGTCTGCATAAACAGTGTGGTTCATGAGTGTGTGTGTATTCACACAAACATACAAACTGTATACATAGAGTACCTGTGTTCGAAAATAACAATCTGTTATAAATCCTTCAGATTTAACAGCTCAGAAAGCCTTTTAGTAGCTTTCAAAACGTTTAGAGGAAGGTTGTTCAAAAATTAGTTTGAATTTTCTCTTGACATTTGCATTAATGAAGTCTTTTTTTCCTACAACAGAAACTGATTCTTCTGGGTTATCTTAAGCAAGAAAGGAATTTATTAAAGCGTTATTTTCATTATTCCTCAAGATTTCAAGTCCCAGGAGAGACCATCTATATTAGGCCATTCTTGCATTGCTCTAAGTACTGAACTTTATAAGAAAAAGAAGTTTAATTGGCTCACGGTTCTGCAGGCTGTACAGGAAGCCTAGTGCCTGCATCTGCTTCTGGGGAGGCCTCAGGAAGCTTTTGCTCATGGCAGAAGGTGAAGTAGGATCAGGCACTTCACATGGCAAAAACAGGAGCAAGGGGATGGGGGTAGGTGTCACACGCTTTTAAACAATCAGATCTCATGAGAACTCACTACAGTGAGGACAGCACCAAGCCATGAGGGATCAGTCCCCATGACCCAGACACCACCAGGCCCTACCTCTAACTGGGAATTACATCTCCACATGAGATGTGCAGGGGAAATCCAAACTACATCACCATCCAATTGGTCAAGCTTATTGGATCATGTATCTGCACCCTAGCTTCCTTCGTGGGAGGAAGCAGTAGGAAACGTGCACTTAGATTTAACCCCTTCACTCCCCACTTCTACTAATATGTATTTTCTTCAAGTAGAAGATAGGGATACTGGTAGGAAGGGTAGTGTCCTAGTCTGTGTTCTGTGGTTTATAACAGAATACCTGTAACTGGGTAATTTATAAAGAAAAGGAATTCATTTCTTGCAGTTAGGGAAGAGACTGAGAACTTCAAGGTGGAGGGACCACGTCTGGGGAGAGCCTTGTTGTTGGTGGGGACTGCAGGGAATCATATGGTGAAGGGGCTGAGCATGCCCACTCAGGCCTGTCCTCCTTTTTTTATGAAGCTACCAGTCCCAGGCCAGGCGTGGTGGCTCACGCCTGTAATCCCAGCACTTTGGGAGGCCGAGGTGGGCAGATCACCTAAGGTCAGGAGTTTGAAACAAGCCTAGCCAACGTGGTGAAACCCCATCTCTACTAAAAATACAAAAAATTAGCCTGGCGTGGTGGGAGGCTGAGGCAGAACAATCACTTGAACCAGGAAGGCAGAGGTTTCAGTGAGCCGAGATCACACCACTGCACTTCAGCCTGGGCGACAGAGCAAGACTCTGTCTCAAAAAAAAAAAAAAAAAAAGAAAGAAAGAAAGAAAGAAAGAAAAGTCACCAGTCCCACTCTCACAGTAACCCATTAATCTATTAACCCATTAGTCCATGAATGGATCACCAGCCCTCATGACCCAATCACTTCTTAAAGGTCCCACCTTTCAGTACTGCCATATTGGGGATTAAGTTTCCAATACATGTAATTTGGGGGACACATTCCAACCAAAGCAGGTAAGATTGATAGTGAAAATATATACCATAACTTTTTCTCAGACACTGGGAATTACTGTAAAAATGATCTCTTATCCTAAATTACTTTATGGTTTTTCTCTTCTCATTAAAGTAAACTCAGATGTGCCCATCAAAATTCTATTTGAATTTTCTGGTTTTGTAGATGCCAAATAAATAGGAAGAGTTTGTTGTTGCTAGTTCTACACTGCTGTGTATGTAGAAGTGGGAATGTAAACTAGTACAACCACTATGGAAAACTGTGTGGAGATTCCTTAAAGAACTAAAACTAGAATTACCATTTGATCCAGCAATCGCACTACTGGGTATCTACCCAGAGGAAAAGAAGTCATTATATGAAAAAGATACTTGCACATGCATGTTTATAGCAGCACAGTTCGTAATTGCAAAAATGTGGAACCAACCCAAATGCCTATCAATTGATGAGTGGATAAAGAAACTGTGGTATAAATATATGACAGAATACTACTCCGCCATAAAAAGGAATGAATTAATGGCATTCGCAGCAACCTGAATGAGATAGGAGACTACTATTATTCTAGGTGAAGTAACTCAAGAATGGAAAGCCAAACATCGTATGTTCTCACTCATAAGTGGGAGCTAAGCTATGAGGATGCAAAGGCATAAGAATGACACGATAGACTTTGGGGACTCAGGGAAAGGGTCGGAAGAGGGTAAGGGATAAAAGACTACAAATTGGGTTCAGTGTATACTGCTTGGGTGATGGGCAGACCAAAATCTCACAAATCACCACTAAAGAACTTACTTGTGTAACCAAATACTACCTGTTCCCCAAAAAAACCTATGGAAATAAAAAAATTTTAAGTTTGTGTGTAAGTTAAAGGAAACAACAGAGAATATAGTGATATTTGAAGTACATGTTGAGTCTATACTGACTGACTGTGGTTTGTTCATTCAGCAGACATTTACTGAGTACTTTCTGTGTGCTTGACAGTATGGTAGCCCTCTTCTGCCTCTGTCTAGTTCTGTGTCTCTAGGCAAAGTATTTAAGCTGTCTAATCTTTAATATCATTTGGGGAAAAGAATATTGCCAGGTAAGATATGAAATGCATGACATGCACTATCCAATTTAGCCCTCACCAAACTTGTCCAAGGACACAGAACTAATCAGTCAATAGTAGTGGCAGAGCCAAGTTTCTGATTCATATTTTTCTGATTCCAGAGCCTCAGCTCTGATCCTCTGCAAGTACGTTATCATGCTTTTTACAAGAATTAAAGCAATACATCTTAAATACGTAGTATAGCATGTAGTAAACAAATTGTAGGAGATACACTCATTGGAACCCCTGTTACTATGCACAGCGCTTTGCACTGATTCCATTTATGGCTCAGGAGTGCTGTGAAGATGTTAGTTGGAATTATTATATGAAATAAGTAGGACTTCATTTACATTAGAATGTGAATGAATGATAAAATATGTTAATCTTGGGTGACGGTCAAGCATAATCTGAGGACTGAGATACTGCTGAGAGGAAGAGTATAGGTAATACTTAAGTTGAAAACATCTGTCAAAGCAGAGAGCCCAGAGAAGATGGCTATAGTATCCTACTGATGGGAAGGATAGGACCTTTCACCTTAGGTGGGATCCTGTAATCCGGGTTTCTGATCATTGCTTCTCATTTCACAGTTACACCCAACTGGATACAATAAAAGCTTCAAGATGGAAGATTCAGTATTGAAAGGTGTTGACCTATAGATTCTATGTAATCTCAATTTTAAAACTCAGCAGGTTGTTTTTTCCAAAAATCAAAAAGCCCTTTTCAAAATCGGCTTAAAATCCAGTTTTAAGAAACTGGAAAAGGTCAAGAATAGCTAAGGCAGTCTTAAAAAACAAAGTCGAAGGATTTATACTGTGAGACATGAGTATCTATTCTAAACTATAGTAATGAAGACAAGATAGTATTGGTACATGGATAGAAAAACACTGACCCATGGAACAGAACAGAAAGTCTAGAAAAACTCCACACATATAGGGTCACTTGATTCATTAGAAAAGTGACACTAGAGTGCAGTGGGAAACGGATAAGCCAACAATATAATAGGACTCTGGATACTGCTTAACAAAGAACAGCATATCACTTAATGGTGAGACACGCTGGAAGCATTCTCCCTAAAGTTACGAGTAAGGGTAAGGTTGCTCACTGTCACCATTACTATTTATCATTGTATTAGAGGTGGGGGCTGGGAATGAGGCAAGTTAAAATGCTTCCCTGTTTACTAAGATTTAGCTGGTTTTCTCGAATAAAGGCACCTCAGATTATTTCAAGCTTTTAGTTACTTTCTAGAGTTCTGAAAAAGTTGACTGACCATTTTTGCCTGTGTTCTCATTGCTTTTATAAAGGGGCCGATATTTGGAGATGTTTACCCTGCTGTTTTGGAAGTTGTCCATTTTACTTGATATTGGGACGTATCAAGAGACCACTATACCTTGAATGTAAAATACAGGTACATTCCTTCCTGCCGTTATCGTGTAGCAATAACGCTACTTCCTCCTGATAATTGGATTCAATTACCCCAACTAACATGGTGACTCTTCCTTGCCTGCTGGTGTCCTGGCACAAGGACCCTGAACTGGGAAACCTCAGCAAGTTAAAGTTTAAAGGATCTATTATTGTGTCTCTTGATGAAAAGGTTCCTTTCTTGGGAATCAGGACTTCTAGACTCAAAGTTGTGGGGATGAGAAGTACACACTTCCCACATGGGTCAGTGGGAATGAGAGTATGTGGTTATATTAATTTCCTATTGTGCTATGACAAACTTAGTGGTTTCAAACAACACAAATTTATTTTCTTACAGTTCTGGAAGCCTAAAATCAAGGTATCAACAGGACTGCTTTTCCTGAAGGCTTCAAGAAAAAGTCTGTTTCCTTGCCTTTTTCAATTTCTAGAGGCTACATACATTTCTTGGCTATGGCCCCTTACTCAATGACTTAAGCAATGCTTAAGTCATTGCATCTACTAAGCAAACCTGCCTCTGTCTTGTAAGAATCTTTATGATTATATTGGGCCCATTGGATAGTCAAGGATAATCTCTGTATCTTGAGGTCCTTAACTTAGTCATATCCACAAAGTTTCTTTTATCATGAAGGTAAAATATTTGTAGAATCCAGGTATTAGGATCTGAACATATTTGGGGGCCATTATTCAGCCTACTACACAGTGGGAATTCTATTTATATCCTTCCATCCCCAAACATGCATGCTATGTATATATGAGACACAGCACCATACAATGAGGATTGATTTCGAGTATATGCTGTACCCTGGTGGACAGGGTCATTCCATCTCACAGGCTATTATCTTCAAGCTTTTGCTTCAGTTTCACTTTCAAAAGGGTTTTCCATCATTCCATCAGGCCAGCACTTTCTAGGTTGTATAGTATGTGATAGGACCAGTGGATCCCATGGTTATGTACCTGCTGACATACCTCCTTTGCTGTAAAGTAGGTCCCTAAATCAAAGGCAATATTACACAGGATACATGTTGATGGATCAAATACCTGTAAACGTTTGAATAGTAGAGCTGGCCAACAACTTATAGGCAAGGGAGTCAAACTCATAAATGCAGATGGGCAGTTTCTAGTCAAGGAGAATCACTGCCCATTCTAGGATGGAAGGAATCCAACATAAGTCAACTTGCTGCCCAAGTAGCTATTGGGTATCCTTGAGGGCTGGGGCTGTATCGGGAACTTGGTGTTTAACATTGGGGAGTGGCTGGTTTTTTTGTTGTTGTTTTTTGAGACACAGTTTCACTCATTGCCCAGGCTGGAGTGCAGTGGTGCCATCTTGGCTCACTGCAACCTCTGCCTCCTGGGTTCAAAGGATTCTCCTGCCTCAGCCTCGCGAGTAGCTGGGATTACAGGCATGCGCCACCACGGCCAGCTAATTTTGTATTTTTAGTAGGGACAGGTTTCTCCATGTTGGGCAGACTGGTCTTGAACTCCAGACCTCAGGTGATCCACCCACCTTGGCCTCCCAAAGTGCTGGGATTACAGGTGTGAGCCACCGCGCCCAGCCTGGGGTGTAGCTGTTGGATAAGTGGAGGCTGTCTATTGGCCTCTTGCTCACTTGCATTCCTGCAAGATGACTACTTTGTCATGAGCCCCCTATGCCATTCCTGGGGACGGAGGGAGGGGACGGTGGAGCTGATGGCTGTAGCTGCTGAAGTTAACTGGCTAAATCTGTCTACTTAGTTATTTAATGCTGCTTACATGTTGGATTGTCTCTGGCAGGTAAAGATTGTGTTATACAATACCAAACCCCTCCTTATGTGCCATATGTCATATATTTCTCCACTGCTTCTCCAGACTTCTTGTCCTTGATATGCCAGTCTTATACCAGACCCCTGATCAACTAGCCAACTTATTTGCCATTTGCCATGAAAATATGTTTTACTTCAAGACACTTTCTTTCCATACAAAGTTGATGACCAGGAATACTGCCCTACATTATGCCGTTTGGAAGGGTTCTCCTCACTGCTGTCTTTTAAGGCCTGTCCTGTATAGGCCTGTAGGGCAGTAGCAGTCCATTTTAGTTTTGAACCTATATTCCAAGAAAACTCAGTGAATTCAGCTCAGGCTTTTTTGTCCTCCATAAGCTAGACGTGAGAGCCTCCCAAGTGGCCATAATTGTGAGCTGAGGAAGGGACATCAGTAAAGAATCAGATATGACATGGGAGCCTGACCACCTGCCTGTGCCCAGCTCATGATGGGCATCTCTCTGGCTACATCGTCACTTGATGTCCATAATCAGTTCTTACCAAGGCACATTAGTATGGATAGAGTTGTTTTTGGGGTTTTGCACTGCAGATGGCCCAGCCTTGCCACAGAATGCCAGGAGTTGACCTTGTGATTCTCCCATTGGAGCTTGCCATCAACTTTCATGGTTTCTTACCTCATTTACTCGTCCCATAAAATATCCTGAATTGGTCCATGCAAGAGGGCTAAATACACCATACCTGCTAGAGAACTTTTACGTGCTATGGATCCCACTGAAAACTGGCAGACTTCTCTATCTCACCCAGTTTACAAGTCAGAACAGTATTGCCAGCTTCTGAATTCCCACAGAGGCCTACACAACTTTGTATGCTTCCCTGGTGGCAGAATAATTTTGGTGAAATGAGTGGGTGAGAAGCAGTAATTTGTCCTTTACTGTGAAGGGTATATCTTAGCATTCAAGCAGCCTACTGGGCCCTAAAAATTTCACTGACGTAACAGCTTGCTGGGTCTTAAGGATTATTTCCCATCCTCCAGTGTACAGTATGCTAGCTGCTTATTATTTACCTCACCCAGCTAGCATGATGTCATCAATGTGGTAGGTCATTGTGACATTATGTGGGATGTTCAGATGGTCTAGATCTCTGGATTATGATGCAATGTGGAATAGTTAACATAACCCTAGGGCAATACTATAAATGGGTACTGCTGTCCTATATAAACACAAACTTAATTCTTATCCAGCACCCTCAGGACCCAGTTCCATACATGTGCTCATGGTTCCTGTTGGTACATGTTGGTTAGGTCCTGCATCTCTTTGGTCATATAAGCCCATTTGGAATTGAAAGTGGACACACAGAATGAGGGCAAAACACCTGCAGAATAGCTGCTTCATCATGGTGTTGTGGGAGTTTTTCATATCAGGTTTTGTTACCTTTGAGTTTTTAAATTATATGTAAAGCTTTGATTTAAAAAAAAAAACCTCAATTATTAAAAAGATACTGAGACAGTCTGTCTATCCACATATCTCTATTTACCTAATGCTATTGTGTGTGTTAATAAAATTCAATTTTAGCTTCATATTCATGCAATATTTTCATTTACCTTTGATTCAACCTTGACCTTTAAAAAGCCAAAAAGACAAATACCGATTTTGACACTGGTTCTGATCTGTCTGAAATTCTGTGTGACCAATGGTCAAGTAACCTTGCAGGCTATTTATCATGTCTAATCTGAAAAAAGTCATTGTATTTACTAACATTTTAATATTCCCCTTATAATATAGGTAAGCATTCTAAACATGATTGTGGCAAGAAATTCTTATATGCTTTACATGTTGAAATTCTGTGTCAACTGAAGTACATACGTATATTATTGCAAGAGTGAATTTCTTCAATAATGATTGTGACAGCTAGTAAATTTAAGTAGAAAGTAATTATAAACGTCCAGATACTTTTTTAAATGGGCAAAATATATGAAACAATGGCCCTGAAGGCATTGGACATAGGCTGTGAAGGACAGTGATCCATGAGAGACGGAATGCAAACAAGATGCGCAATACAATTGCTCCAACTTGCTGTCTGAAGAAAGGCTTTGGCATGGGGAAAGGGAACCCAGAAGACTCCATGAGGTGAGGAGATACAGGTGGGAGTCCTGAGAACCCAAGGCAACTAGAGTTCACAGGGTAGAATACTAGAGAGGACAGAGCGACACAGAGAGAACTCCAGAGATCTGCTGACCATTCCTCTAAAGTATTAAGCTAAATGATCAGTACATGCATAAGAGGAAATAACCAAAGGCTTGGCAAAGAACCATCAGAAAGGATTAGAGGAAACAATACTCAAAGCTCACACAGGATGGTGAATGATTCCTGATCCCGTCAGCAAGAGTGGAAAAGGTCATAATTCACAAGGTGCCAGTTAGAGTACTAAGAAAGGTCTTGCTTCAGTAGTGGGAAAAAATATCCCTTGACTAAATGCTCTAGAATAACCTAACAAAGCTTAAAAGCAAGACCCAAAAACATTCAAACTGTGTCCAAATAACTTAATCATACTCCAGAAGAAAGTTGAAACTGTTTTAGGGATATGAAAATAATCTACAAAGTAAAATTCACAATGGCTGGCATCCAATCAAAAATTACCAGGCATGCAACAGAAAAATACAACCCATAATAAGAAAAATAAAACATTCTAGGCTGAGTGCGGTGGCTCACGCCTGTAATCCCAGCACTTTCAGAGGCCAAGGTAGGTGGATGACCTGAGGTCAGCAGTTCAAGACCAGCCTGGCCAACATGGTGAAACCCTGTCTCTACTAAAAATACAAAAATTAGCAGGGTGTGGTGGCACTCATCTATAGTCCCAGCTATTCAGGAGGCTAAGGCAGGAGAATCGCTTGAACCAAAGAGGCGGAGGTTGCAGTGAGATCGTGCCACTGCACTCCAGCCTAGGCAACAGAGCGAGACTCCATCTCAAAACAAACAAAAAATAAAATAAAACATTCTGTCAAAACTGACTCAGAAATTACAGATGATGAAGATTATTAGACAAGGACATTAAAACAATTATTATAATTGTATTCCATATATTCAAGAAACCAGAGGAAAGACTGAAGATATTACAGACAAGGTATAAAAAGACCCATATCAAACTTCTAGAGATGAAAACTCCAATGTCTGAGATGCAAAATATGTTACATGAGATTAATGGCAGATTAGATATTGCAGAAAGATTAGTGAACTTGAAGACACAGCAGTAGAACCTCCCTGAAACAGAGTAAAAAGAACAAAATAAGACACACACCTCCTACCAAAATAAAAAGAGCATCAGTAAAGGGTGGGACAACTTCAGGCAGCCAAATGCATGGTGTATAATTGCAGCCCTTGAAGGAGAAGAGTGGGGAGCAAAAAATGGTGGTGGTCTAGTCCAAAGTAAGTAGAAAAAAAAAGAAATATGAGAGCAGAAATCAAAAGAAAAGGTAGGCCGGGCGCGGTGACTCATGCCTGTAATCCCAGCACTTTGGGAGGCCCAGGAGAGTGGATCATGAGGTCAGGAGTTGAAGACTAGCCTAGCCAAGATGATGAAACCCCGTATCTACTAAAAATATAAAAAATTAGCTGGGCTTGGTGGCACGTACCTGTAATTCCAGCTACTTGGGAGGCTGAGGAAGGAGAATAGCTGAAACCCAGGAAGGGGAGGTTGCAGTGAGCCGAGATCACGCCACTGTACTCCAGCCTGGGTGACAGAACAAGACTCCGTCTCAAAAAAAAAAAAAAAAAGTAGAAATACAATAGAGAAAATCAGTGAAACCAAAAGCTAATTCTTTGAGAAGCTAAGTAAGTTTGATAAACTTCTAGGCCGAATGATCAGGAAAGAGATAGAGAAGACAAATTATCAGTATAGGTAACAAGAGGTGATAATACTACAGATTCTACAGTTGTTAAAAGGGAACATTTTGAACACTTTGTATCAGTATATTTGGCAAATTAGATAAAACAGAAAAATTCCTTGAAGATGCAAACCACTAAAGCTCAGCCAAGAAATAGATACCCTAAAAAACTCTTAAAGAAATTGAATTTATAGTTACAAATCTTCCCATAAAGAAAAAAATCCAGGCCCAGATAGCTTCATTGGGGATTTCTAACAAACATTAAGGAAGTAATAACAATTTTACACAAACTTTTCCAGAAAATGGAAGAATACATCCCAACTGAGTCAACTAACTCTATGAGCCAGCCTTTTTCCCATGAAGGTAAACACAAAATTTTGTTTACCTATTGACTATGAATTATGTATATGAAGCCAACTCCTTGTACAATCCCATGTCACCACAGTTGTTGGAAATGAGGGTGGGCAGATTAAGGAATATTGGGGATTAATGTATGTGTTGAGTATATTTTAAAATGTTTTAGAATACTAGGATTTTGATGAACTGAATTTGCAAGACATCACATATTTAACCATGTTACATTTTTGCTTAGACCCTTCAATGACATCCCATTGCTGTTGGGATAGTCTTCTTAATATAGACTACATTGCCTCCTGCCTGATCTGACTATCACTTAACTCTGCAGCCTAATTAACATTCCTTCACCCCTTACTCTTTCTTCTCTATCCACCCTACCCTTCATTTTGGCCCCTCAAACTCCTCCATGGCACTTGCACACACTGTCAGAGCCTGGAAAGCTGTTCCCCATTTTAGCCACTCATTAATTCCTACTCACCATTCAGCTCACAGCTAAGTCATCAAATTCTCAGGGAAGACTTCCCTGACCTTCCTGATGAGGCCAACCCCTGTCATAGGTTCCAATTGTACCCTGAGAATCTCTCCTCCCAGCATTTACTAGAATGCAAGTTGTTACATGAAATGTTGTATGTGGTGTATGATTACTGGATAAATGTCTATCCCTCTCCTTAGAGTATAAGGTCCATGGAGTCTGGGATTGAGTCTCGTTTTGCTGGCTATTTTACTCTCAATGGTTGCCACAGTGTCTGGCACATTATGGGGCCCCAAAAACACGTATGAAAGGGCAAGAAGAGAGAGAAGGGAAAAGAAACAAAACAAAACACTCCAGCCTGTGGTCTAGTAGCTAAGCTTCTGTGCTTTTATGGCTACAGCCTGAGTTAGATTCCTGTTCAGGGAACGAATCCCATTATTATCTATTACTTCGATTTTAAAAAAAAGAAAAAAAAAAAAGACCAAAGGCAGGCAGTCCTTGGAGTCATGGATAAATTAATTTCAAGAATGAATGAAGTTTTTATTTCCACAGCATTTTCACTGGATGGAAGCATTAACAGTTGAAACATCTGAAAAAAAGAATTGATTTCAAGATGCCCTGTTTTGGGTCGTATGAGCTCTGTGAGCATTCCTGCTCAGTTTTTATTTACTCACCTCTATTACATATGTCTCATTTATTTGGTTAATCTAGTACTCAGAATATCAGGTAGAAATATTTGTTTGTAAGTTAAAAAAAAAAAATTCCCACAGTGACTTAAATAGACTTGGGGGTGGGGTTGCAAGTTATTTTACTTATTTTTTTTCACATGACAAGTTCAGAGATAGACCTATTTCAGGGCTGTGTAGCTGATCAGAGAGATCCCCCTAAGAAATCAGAGTCCTACAATGCTGCTCTGCCAGTCTTAGCATGCTTGGAGAGATGGCTGCTACATCTCCAGGGTCAGAGACCCAAAGCCCTCCCTGGGGACCTCTGCCTGCAGCTCCTTGTCAGAACTGGTTCACATGGCCACCACCTGTGCAAGAGAGGCTGGGAAATTTAGTACTTGAGTTTTCCAGCTTCTCCTTTTTAAGAGAAAGGGGAATTGGGATGGATACTGTGAGTCAATTCTGGGCTCATTGAAAAGGTTGGATCAACTTGGAGAATCCAGGGAAGGGCCTACAGGAAACACACAATGGTAACTATAAGATTCAAGAGAAAGTTTCAGTGAGACAAATAGCTTATCTTGGAGAAGAAGTTAAGGGGCCCTCACTTTCTCTGCCTTTACCTGGTTGATCCTATTCAAAATTCAGCTCTAGGACAGGCACCATGGCTCATGCCTGTGATCCCAGCACTTTGGGAGGCTGAGATTAGAGGATCACTTGAGCCCTAGAGTTCAAGACCAGCCTGGGCAACATAGTGAGACCCTATATCTATAAAAAAATTAAAAAATTATGACTGAGCACAGTGGCTCACACTTGTATTCCCAGCACTTTGGGAGGCTGAGGTGGGTGGATCGGATCACTTGAGGTCAGGAGTCCAAGACCAGCCTGGCCAACATGGTGAAACCCTGTCTCCACTAAAAACACAAAAATTAGCTGGGCATGGTGGTGTATGCCTGTAATCCCAGCTACTTGGGAGGGTGAGGCAGGAGAATTGCTTGAACTCAGGGGATGGGGGCAGGTGGGGGAGGTTGCTACTCGGGAGGTTGGGGCAGGAGGATCATTTGAGCCCAGAAGGTCAAAGCTGCA
>NW_012116210.1:450990-463525 GCF_000951035.1 Colobus angolensis palliatus
CCCAAAGTGCTGGGATTATAGGTGTGAGCCACTGCACCCGGCCAATTTTTGTATTTTTAGTAGAGACAGCGTTTTACCATGTTGGCCAGGCTAGTCTCAAACTCCTGACCTTAGGTGATCCACCCACCTTGGCCTCCCAAAGTTTACAGGCGTGAACTGTGATTACAGGTGTGAGCCACCGTGCCTAGGCTGCAGTGAACCTTGATTGCGCCACTGCACTCCAGCCTGGACAACAAAGCAAGACCCTGAAAATAATAAAATGCACCTCTGGTGTTCCTTCCTGTAGGAAGTGTTTCAAAGTTCTTTCCCTTTTTTTTTTTTTTTAACAGCTTTGTTGAGATATCATTCACATACTACAAAATTCACCCTTTTAGTATATATGTTGCTGAAGCAAGTAGGGAAATTCACCCTTTAAAAATATACAATTAAATGGCTGGTTCATATATTACAGAGTTGTGCAGTCATCACCACCGTCTATTTTCAGAACATTTTCATCTTCCCACAAAAGAAACCCAGTACCTATTAGCAGTCATTCTCCATTCTCCACTCCCCCTAGCACCTGGGAACTTCCTTTCTGTTTCTATAGATTTGCCTATTCTGGCCAATAAATGACCTTTTGCAACTGGATTCTTTCACTCAGCATAATGTTTTCAAGGTTCATCCAGAAACCGTGTATCAGTACTGCATTCCTTTTTAGATTCCACTGTATAGATACGACATTTTGTTTAACCATTCATCAGTTGATGAACTTTGGGTTGTTTCCACATTTTGGTTATGAATAATGCTGCTACAAATACTCATGTACAAGTCTTTGTGTGGACATATGTTTGCATTCTCTTGGGTATATATACCTCTATCACATGTCTTATTTATTTGGTTAATTCACTGCTGGGTCATATGATAACCCTATGTTCAACATTTTAAGGAACTGCCAAACTGTTTCCCAAGTGAACAGAGTTGGATCTTTATTTTAAACATTTGAAATACTTGTAATCATTTTAAGTAACAGTTTAGTTTGAAAATGACTACTTTTACAGCTTGTGCAATATAAAATGGCTGTACCCTGTGGCTGTTCAGAACGATATACATTGGATTTTGTCACATGTGTGCCCAGGGTAGGAGAAAATGAAATTTAAATTCTATTTGTTTCTTACCATTTTTAATTTCTGCTCGTGTATGGTTTTGTTTGTTTATTGTTTTTGAGACGGAGTCTTGCTCTGTCGCCCAGGCTGGAGTGCAGTGGTGCGATCTCGGCTCACTGCAACCTCCGCCTCCCAGGTTCAAGCCATTCTCCTGCCTCAGCCTCCCAAGTAGCTGGGATTATAGGCACCTGCCACCACACCCAGCTAATTTTTGTATTTTTAGTAGAGACAGGGTTTCACCATGTTGCCCAGGCTAGTCTCAAACTCCTGACCTCAGGTGATCCATCCGCCACAGCCTCCCAAAGTGCTGGCATCACAGGCATGAGCCACCACACCTGGCCTATTTGTGTATTTCAAAGGCACATATTGTACTCATATATTAGTGAACTCATATAATTTTTTAAAATTACAAAGTTAATAAAGCAGCTCAAGTTTGAGGGAGTTTTAAAAAATTACTATTTTTTTAAAAATCACAAATATCACTATCAAGTGGCTGCACTGACTGGCAACTAATATTGCAGCTTGCATGGGAAGCCTTTAGAGCTTATACAGATTGCTGGACTGAGAAGACAAGGACCCCATGAGCCTCCTGAACCCTTCAGTCTTTTTTCCTTGGTTCCATAAGACTGCTCTTCCCAACCAGGGCAACCCAGCAAGTCCTCAAAGAAAACTGCAATGTAAATGAACATGCTTAAGTAGAGAAAAAGCTTAAGGGAGGCTTCTGTTCTTCCATTCACACATTAGCTCCTGCTCATTTTTTAACACTCCCTTAGGCATTCCTGCTCCCACCTTCCCAGTCACCCTGTCCAATCCTCAACCCACATCCTCAAATGAGGGTGGCTGCCTCTCCTATGTGTGCCCATAAGAACCCGTGTTTCTATCTAAACACTTAGTAAACAGCACTGACGTTGTTTTCTCTGTATCCATGTCACCAGAGAGTGATCCCATTGTGGGCAGGACTCAGTTTTATTCATCTCTATGTCACTGGCTCCCAAGCACAGTACTTAATGGAGACTACACAGTATCTCCTAATTAATCAGTGAATGGCTTTTTAAAATAATGACATTCTGCCTTGAGTAGGCCAGACATACAGCAACCCCTCACAGCCAAATTGGGAAATGGTGGTTCATCGTATACAAAGACTGACTGATAGAATGAAGTGTGAAAGGAAAATAAAATGTCGGGCGCAGTGGCTCACACCTGTAATCCTAGCACTTTGGGAGGTGGATCACCTGAGGTCAGGAGTTCGAGACCAGCCTGACCATGGAGAAACCCTGTCTCTACTAAAAATACAAAAATTAGCCAGGCATGGTGGCACATGCCTATAATCCTAGCTACTCGGGAGGCTGAGGCAGGAGAATCGCTTGAACCTGGGAGGCAGAGGTTGCGGTGAGCCGATATCACGCCATTGCACTCCAGCCTGGGCAACAAGAGTGAAACTCCATCTCAACCACAACAACAATAAAGGGAGACCCCAAACTTTCTCTGCCAAAGGGAAAAGTGAAGCTTGGAAACTCCGTCATGCAAAAAAACTGCCTTTTCTTTTTCCTAAACACAGCTGCAAGATAGAAGGTTACATATCTCCTCAGTTGGTCTCCCTTACCTTGACAATGTAAACAGCTTATCTTCACAGATACAGCACAAAGACAAGACTAGAAACCATCCCTCTGCCCACCCCAGACATATGCAGATGTACTGAGTCCAGACAAATGCATAACTGACTTTTCCTTTACCCCACTTCACATGTAACATATGGATTCAGTGAGCACTAATCAAAGCCTCACAAGAATATGACCACTTAACTCACTACCTACACTCCTTTTTGGTTTTTTCCTCTACCGCTACCCTTCCTACCCTCACTTTCCCCTTTAAATACTGAAGCCCTCAAAATCCTCTTTGGAAAAAGTGCGGGCCACAGATCCTACTGTGACTTGTGTCTTTTTCCCCTATGTGTCCTCAACCTTGGCAAAATAAGCCTCTAAACTGATTGAGACCTGTCTCAGATACTTTTTATTTCACAAAAGTATTCACCACTCAGTGAGTCATGATGACAGTTTAACATATATTCATTAACACCTAAGAACTACCCTACAGGACATGTACAATTGTTAACCTTAATGTACAGATGAGGAAACTAAATCTTGAGAGATTCATGACTTGCCTGAGGTCACACAGAAAGTAGAGGAGTCAGGAGTTGAATGAGTGGAATCTAAATTCTATGAAGGCATTTGGGAGGCCGAGGCGGGTGGATCACTTGATGTCAGGAGTTCGAGACCAGCCTGACCAACATGGTGAAACCCTGTCTCTACCACAAATACAAAAATTAGCTGGGCATGGTGGCAGATACCTTAATCCCAGCTACTCGGGAGGCTGAGACAGGAGAATTGCTTGAATCTGGGAGGTGGAGGTTGGAGTGAGCTGAGATCGCTCCACTGCACTCCAGCCTGGGCGACAGAGTGAGACTCCATCTCCAAAAAATAAAAATTAAAATAAATAAAGAAATAATATGAAGGCAGAGCCATGTCAGTCTTTCATCACTGCACACACAGGGCCCATATATGTTTACATTTTATATATATTATATATATATATATGAGAGAGGGAGAGCACAAGCATGCAGGAGTCCAACAACTGTTGGTCGAATGAATTCAACTGGCCACACCTGACATCGGCTGACTATCCAGAGCTTATGGCAAAAAGGCAAATCCTCAGTCCCCAGACTGACTCTCTGGCTCATCTTCCCCATTGTTTCTCCTTGTTCCCTTCCCAGATTGGCTCAACCTCCAGGTTGCTATCTTTAGCATTAGTTTGAGGACAGCAAGCCATGGGCACACAAGTGAGGAAAAACCCATTATGTAAAAGAGGAGATGATTAGCTGGGCATGGTGGCTCACGCCTGTAATCTCAGCACTTTGGGAGGCCGAGCTGGGCAGATCACAAAGTCAGGAGATCAAGACAATCCTGGCTAATTCAGTGAAACCCCTCTCTACTAAAAGTACAAACAATTAGCCAGGCGTGGTGGCATACGCCTGTAGTTCCAGCTACTTGGGAGGCTCAGGCAGGAGAATCATTTGAACCCAGGAGGCGGAGGTTTCAGTGAGCAGAGATTGCGCCACTGCACTCCAGCCTGGCCGACAGAGCGAGACTCTGTCTCGAAAAAACAAAACAAAACAAGAAACAAGAGAAGATGATTAAGGTAACACAGGAGGGCCACTCTGAGATGGGAATGGAAATAAGCAAGCTGTTTGCTTTTGTGGTGGGATCACATGCTGGCCACCATCTCCCTAGGGGATTACCGTGTGTAAGACACAGTGCTTTTTAATTCCTTACAACAGCCCCCATCTTCAACACATCTCTCACTGCTTCCTCTGTTCCAAACTTATCTAATGACAACATACCATTTTCTGAGGATTCAAACTTTTGCATCTGTTAGTCTCTTCTACTAGTGCCTGTTTCTACCTGCAACCTACCCATCAAAATCTTACCCAGTTTTCATAAGCCAATTCAAACACTACCTCTGAAGACTTCCCTATTCAGTTCTGAGAACTCTTCTTTCCCACCTTTGCATTCCTACAACATGCTACCACTCACATGGCACCTATCTTACTGCACTCCAAGTCTTTCTTTGAGTACTTGTGTTATTTCTGCTGCTATGTTGTGGGTTCCTCAGAGACAGGAACTCTTATCTAATGGATCGTTATGTTTCCTGTGGCTTTTGTATATAATAGGCACTTAATATTTGTTGGATAACACAAACAGCACCAACCTGTCCTTACTGCTACTGTTGCAAGAGAAGGATGAGTAGCCATGCCCAAATCCAGTCAGCCAAATATCAGGTACAATCATGTAAGGCCACACTTTTCTATATTTCCTTCACCTAGCAAATCAGCCTAGATAGCTTTAAAATACACCAAAACAAAGCTCTGAGTGATAATCAACAATTAGTCACCCAGGGCCATGCGTGGTGGCTCACACCTGTAATCCTAGCACTTTGGGAGGTCAAGGTGGGCAGATCACTTGAGGTCAGGAGTTCCAAAACAGCCTGGCCAACATGGTGAAACCCCATCTCTACTAAATATACAAAAACTACCTGGGCATGGTGGTGCACACCTGTAATCCCAGCTACTTGGGAGGCTGAGGCTTGAGAATCGCTTGAGCCTGGGAGGCAGAGGTTGCAGTGAGCTGAGATAGTGCCACTGCACTCCAGCCTGGGTGACAGAGCAAGACTCTTGTCTCAAAAAAACAAAAAAGCAAACAAACAAAAACCAACAATTAGTCACTCCAATGGCAAACCACCTTTTATGGCAGACAGCCATAAAATAAGGTGAGGCCGGAAATGCTCTGCAGAATATCTCACATTCCCTATAGCTTCTTAGGTTGTCCCTCGTGTTCTCAGCCACGGTAGGAAGATGAAGAGGGAGTATGAGGCCTATACAAATCTAAGATTTTAATAGGAACTTTAATAGCTATTAATTGGCAGCTATTGTACAAGCTTGAGGCTAGAAATCTAGATTCCCTATGATTTAGAATAGTGATTCGTCCTCAGCAGATGAGCTTTTAAAAAAAAGAAAAATAGACTGGTGAGTCTTAACCATATTTCTACCACAACAAATCAAGTTTATAAGACATCCCCCCACAATCATTTAGGAATGCCACAGTAAGGGAATGTAAATACACTAAAATATTTTTTGTTCCCTTCTCTAACTTAGTCATAATAACAAAGCAGCATCATGTTAAGGACTTAATTCTGATTCCATTGCTTGGTCTGTCAATTTTATTTATCATATCCATCTACGTCCCATTACCACCACCCCAGTCCCAGTTACCATCACCTCAGACCTAGACAACCACAGAAGCCTCCTCACTGGTCTCCGTGTTTCCATCTTGGCCCTCCTCCAGTCAATTTGCTATATGGTAGCCAGAGCAATTTGGAAAAAGTACTGTGTCTTTCACTCTAAAATAATCAATGTCCTGTGTATAGCTGCTTAATAAATAGCCATGTGAGACAATTCAAAGAAAATCTCCTTTTGCAAATAACAAAACCTGAGGCCAAAACATACTGAAACTTCAATTCCAGAACTGAGGTCAGAATTTGGAATTCATAATTGCACAACTGAGCCTCATTTCAATGGGCCATGCTGCTTCTCCCAAATAGGTATTTCATTTTCTATGTTATCAGTGGAAGACAAATGAGATAATTTGAATTGATCTAGAGCCTGCTTTCAGAGCTACAAAATATGAAAAAAAATGATCACCGGGGATAAAAGGGATGACAACCTCGACTGAACTGATACAGTAAGGACCACTCGCACATGGATCCCATGTGTCCCAGGGTCCACCTCCTCTAGCCAACTGAAGGACAGGGGCAACATTCCAGATCCAGGACTATGTGATCCACATGGGGAGCATAGGATTTCACTGGTTGGATGTGCAGAATTTGTGTCTTCCATGGTTTCCCATGCATCTGCTGAAGAAGAGTGGCGATTCGAGTCTCTACAGATTCTGCCCACCTTTGCCACTCTGGCTTGGTGGCTGGTGACAACATTTTTCCCCTAGTATTCCTGGTAGCTCCATTTTTCCATTGGTTGGTGGTAATTTGCTGAGGATACAGCCAATGTTCTTTCTCTATTTTGCTGACTTCAGGAGGCTGAAGATTCTTCCCTGGGAAAGATTCCACATTTTGGTGGATATGCAAAATGCCTCCAGCATCTTGCCGTAACAGTTGGCAGGCAATGGGCCAGCCTTCTTCAGAGCTGGGAATCAGCCCCAGGATCACCCTATCTGCAATATTTGAGAGCTTCAGTTTTCTGTTATCTCCAAAGTGTATTTGGCACCGATCTGCTACTCCATTGATCTCAAGGTTATTTCTTAGAGCAACTACAGCATGGGGATTCCACTCACAAGCATGGACGAAGGCAGCACCAGCATGAACTAGGAAAGGCAACGTAAAATAACCAATCCCTGCATAGAGATCCACCAGCACTTCTCCAGCACAGGACAACGATGCCACTCGAAGCTTCTCAGTGATGTTTCCGAAGGAGAACATACACTGGGTCACATCAAACTTATAAAGGATACCATTATCCACATGCTCTACCCAGCCATGGTCACCCAGCAGCAGTGTCACTGCAGGCGTTCGAGTGCCATCCGGTGATACCCGCCCGCGTTTTGCCAAACGCCGGACGCCAAGTGCGGAGGCAACGGTCTCCCAGAGTTCCGGTCCCAGATTTTTCCACTGATTGGCTTGGAAACAGTCTTCACTCAGCAACAAGAGATTACCATGCCGTTGCCATGATCGGGGCAAATCAGCCTCCAACTCGGCTGACCACTTGACTCCCCGGCCCTCCATCCAGCGACTCACCTCAAGACACAATTTTTGGGCAGGTGAACAACCCTGGGCCCTCTTTGAAGGAACAGGATCCGGGAGCTGCGTCAGCATACAGTCACTGCCTGGGGCAACACGATTTCTCAGCTCCTGCAGGTGCTGCTCTGGAAGCGTCTCTCCCAGCACTGGTAGCGCCACCCAGCCATCCGGCATCTTTTCCACACGGTGCTGTGTATCAAAGAGTTTCTGCCCCTCGAGATATTCTCTGTATCGCTGGGTAAACCGAGGCTCAGTCACAACTGCGACAACAGCCACGGGCTTCCCACTTTCTCTCTCCATGTTGCTAACGACTAACATTCTCTCCCATCACCTCAGCGATACTCCATCTCCTCAGAGTGGGCTCACCAGGCTTATTAAATTCCGAGTCTTAATAAGGGAGCCGGCGGCTCACCCCGCCATGCCGGTGCCGGAAATGACGTGCAAACAGGCAGGGCACTAAATGTATGATGCGATTGCTGGAGAATGGTGTCGCGTTGCCGGGGAGAAGCTGCGGCCGCCATCTTTTTTATGGTCAACCATTACTTTTCTTCAGCCTGGGAGGAAATTTATAACAGGGAATCTTGTGGACTAAAAGACTTCAAATTGGTATTTTCCAGAAACCTCATACACTCTCTTCAGTGCTGCTCATGAATTCAAAGAGAAAAATGAACATGAAATTGTCAGAGGCGCGTGAACCAGAGCAACTCCATCTTAAATAGCAGCTAGGTAAAATGAGGCTGAAACCTACTGGGCAGCATTCCCAGATGGTTAAGGCATTCTGAGTCACCGGATGAGATAGGAGGTCAGCACAAAATACAAGTCATAAAGACCTTGCTGATAAAACAGGTTGCAGTGAAGGAGCGGCCAAAACCCAGCAAAACCAAAACGGCCAGGAGAGTGACCTCTGGTCCTGCTCACTGCTGCACTCCCACCAGCGCCATGACAGTTTACAAATGCCATGGAAACGTCAGGAAGTTACCCTATATGGTCTAAAAAGGGGAGGCATGAATAATGCACCCCTCGTTTAGCATATCATCTAGAAATAACCATAAAAATGGGCAATAAGCAGCCCTCATGGCTGCTCTGTCTTATAGAGTAGCCATTCTTTTATTCCTTCACTTTCTTAATAAACTTGCTTTTCACTTTGCACGGCAGACTTGTCCTGAATTTTTTCTTGCATGAGATCCAGGGACCCCCTGTTGTAGTGGATTGGAACCCCTTTCCTGTAACAAAATGATTATTTGAATTTGGAGAAAGCGTTCCCATAGCCTAATGCGCTCAGGTTAGCATCAGCAGCCACCTTATTTGCTGAAAGTGAAGAGTCAGACAGCTTCTTTGTTCCCTTTTCATGCAGATATAGTCATCACCATTTCACTGTCCTTTGGTCCAAGAAACAACTATTTGAAAGTCAGAAGGATCTGAGTTCCAATAAATCATACCACCCCTCAAAATTGTATTCTTCACTTATAAAATAGAATCTAATCTTCAGAAGATTGCTATAGCGAGTAGAGATGTTATAGTGTCTCAGACAATAACTAGTGAAGAGTAGATACTTAAAAAGATACAAAGTAACAAGTTGGCTAGCTCACAGGTACTAAATACCTGTTGAAATGCTTTGATATACCTAAAGAAATGGGGAATTCCCTATAGACTAAATCAAATAGTTGGATATAAGAGCTGTAAAGAAACCCTATCACTTCTGCTTCACTCCCACTGTCAGAGGAGTCCAAACCGGAGTGACTCCGTCTTGAATAAAATCTAAATAAAGCAAAACCTGCTGGGTTACATTCCCAGAAAGTTAAGTACTCTCCATCATAAGACTGAGGCAGGAGAATAGCGTCTGGAGGCAGGAAACCTAAGGCTGATTCACACTGACTTCCTAGAACTAAATCAAAAGGAAAACCTCAACTTTCTACGCCTAAGTAACAAAAGGACCAGAGGTTACTTCCTTTGCAAACCTGCTTTTCTGCAGGGCAGATGGAAAATTGAAAGTACCTCTCTGATTGGTTGCAGAAAGCCGCCAATCAATCCAAATACCCACTAGAGGTTTCCCATTGGCCACTTGGTGTGCACGCCATGCAAATGACATAATGGCCTGTGATGAGACATTTGCATAGGAGTGCAACTCTGTAACTTTACTTCAGCCTCTGATTGCAGGCCACTACTTCACTTGCATGGGGTGAACACCAGGTCACCAATGGGAAACCTCTAGTGGGTATTTGGACCCCAGAAGATTCTGTAACCTGGCTATTGAGCCCCTAGACAGGGGCTGCTCTCATCCTGTGGAGTGTACTTTCATTTTCAATAAATCTGGTTTCGTTGCTTCATCCTTTCCTTGGTTTGTACATTTTGTCCAATTCTTTGTTCAAGATGCCATGAACCTGGACACCCTCTACCCGTAACAAGACCTTTTGGTTGAGGGAACAAGCTAATAATTCTTACTCACTAAACAAGACCCAGAACTTAAGGAAATATCCTAATGTCCTGATATCTTGAGAACAGAAAGCATTCTTAGTTTAAGAATAGGTTTCTCTTCAAAGATAATAATGTATTCATAAATTTTTGCTGAAATCAATAGTTACACAGAGAATAACACTACTAATACTCTGTCACAAGCGGATCACAAGCTGTTGTACTAAAGCACATGAGACCATTATTCTTAACTAGCTACATAATTTTTGGTGTGGGGTCCTCCTCTTGCTTTCTGAGAACACCTTACTCTGTAATAGAGTAGTCTTTAATAAACTTGCTTCTTTCACTGTGCTCTGTGACTGGCCCTAAATTCTTTCCTGCCTGAGGTCCAAGAACCTGCTTTTTGGGTCTGGAACAAAATTCCTTTTTTTTTTTTTTTTTTGAGACGGAGTCTTGCTCTGTCGCCCGGGCTGGAGTGCAGTGGCTGGATCTCAGCTCACTGCAAGCTCCGCCTCCCGGGTTTACGCCATTCTCCTGCCTCAGCCTCCCGAGTAGCTGGGACTACAGGCGCCCGCCACCTCGCCCAGCTAGCTTTTTGTATTTTTCAGTAGAGACGGGGTTTCACCGTGTTAGCCAGGATGGTCTCAAACTCCTGACCTCGTGATCCGCTCGTCTCGGCCTCCCAAAGTGCTGGGATTACAGGCTTGAGCCACCGCGCCCGGCCCAGAATTCCTTTTAAGTAACATTTCCTGTGGCAACTTCCAAGGACTTT
The DNA here is from genome assembly GCF_000951035.1 of Colobus angolensis palliatus. Lineage (NCBI taxonomy): Eukaryota > Metazoa > Chordata > Mammalia > Primates > Cercopithecidae > Colobus > Colobus angolensis. Next base: position 461,680 of record NW_012116210.1, read on the forward strand.
ATTGAGGTGAGACTTTCAACCCTAAAGAAACAGACTGCGCAGGACCAACTGACTGACTTTGGGTAAGTAGGGGAATACATTTTTATACCAATGAAGGACAAGGACTTATCTAAGATTGGCTTTGAGGCCTACTTGGGAGGGTTAAAGGCCTGTCACAGCTGAAAATGGGTTTAGCACAATGGGATGTTAACCATTATTCACTGTGGATCCGTCCTCCTTGTGCTCTCTGTAAGAGCTTTCCAAAGGCTGCCACTTGGCAGTTTCCTGATTGCTTTCTACGCTCTACTGCTGCTTTATAAGAGAGGTCTCGTTGAACCCGTCCTGAGGTTTTTAACTTTCCTTTTCCTTGTTTGCCTTTGGGTTATGGGCCATTTGCCTGTCTGTGCTGGCATGTTGCTAGAAGACATTGGGGACAAATGACTCTGCAATATTTACTTTCCCTAGATCTAGACAACTTAAATGAATTGTTTATTGTCTCTCCTTTTTTGCAAAGATTACCTGGAATTTCGCATTTACAAGTTTTAAATGAAAAGGTCTAATGTGAAAGATTAAGGCTGGCAGTAATGATACCTGTCCCCTGTAGGTGAACTGCTCCAGGAAGGAAAACCGGAGATTGCTTTTCGGCAGTTCTTTTCCATCTCCTTGCTAATAGAATGACTTTTACTTTTGGTTACAAATGGCAAGGCCATGTGAATCTTGTCCTGCTTGCCACTACTGGCCTGAACTTGGACATTCCTTTCTAGACCTTTGTCATTTCCCTTCCCCAGTGAAACATTTCTTTTTCTGAGTCCCCTATTGTGGTCTTACTTGGTTTCTGTGTTAACTTGGACAATTCTTCCCTGTGGGTTTAGGGACAGCCTTTACTTTCTTCCTTTATGTGGCTGAGAAACAAGGAACAGCCCTGAGGGTTCTTGTCTAGAAACAGGGATACATCCCTTGACCCATGGCATATTTTTCTAACCAATTGGCCATGTGGCTTCAGGATGACTCAGATGTTTCAGGGAAGTTGCAACAACTGCTCTTCTTGTAGATGAAGACAATAAATTAACTTTGGGACAACATCTGGAGGTTTTGACCCCACACCAAATAACAAGAGGCCCTGGAAGCTAAACGGCACCAATAGATGAGTAGGGGGTAGTTATTAAAGTATCAGGCTTTATTGCTAAATACTCTTGATATAACTCTTAAAGTATAACCGAAGACCTTAATCCTGGCTACCTATCTACTTGGATCCACAGGCACCCTAGATCATTCATGTACACAAGCTATGGAACAAATTTATTCCAGCTGGCCAGATTTAAAAGATGGGCCACTGGGGCCGGTGTAGTGGCTCACACTTGTAATCCCAGCACTTTGGGAGGCTGAGGCAGGCAGATCACTTGAGGTCAGGAGTTCCAGAACAGCCTGGCCAACATTGTGAAACCCCATCTCTACTAAAAATATAAAAATTACCTGGACGTGGTGGTGTACACTTGTAGTCCCAACTACTCGGGAGGCTGAGGGAGGAGAATTACTTGAACCCAGGAGGCAGAAGTTGCAGTGAGTCAAGATTGTGCCGCTGCACTCCAGCCTAGAGACAGAGTGACACTCCGTCTCAAAAAATAATAATAATTTAAAAAAAGAATTAACATGTACATAAACTCCAAGTATGGCTCCCTGGTGTTCACGCTCATGCTGCTATTTGGAAATAATGGGGACTTTTTAACTGCTAAGGGCTTCCCTATAGAACATTATTTGGGAATTTTAAATCTACTAGATGCTTCCTCGCTGCCTAAGGAAGTTGCTGTGATTCACTGCAGGGGACATCAAAAGGAAAACTCCAAAACAGGCCACGTGCGGTGGCTCA
>NW_012116210.1:464355-470554 GCF_000951035.1 Colobus angolensis palliatus
GATTACAGGCATCTGCCACTACGCCCAGCTAATTTTTGTATTTTTAGTAGAGACGGGGTTTCACCATGTTGGCCAGGCTGGCCTTGAACTCCTGACCTTGTGATCCAACCACCTCAGCCTCCCAAAGTGCTGGGGATTACAGAAGTGAGCCACCGCGCCTGGCCGAAAACACTTTCTTAGAACAGTAAAACAAGTGACTTGGGCCTGTGAATTGTGTGCCCCCCCAAAAACTCAAAGAACCAACCTTTACCTACTCCACTAGTAAAGCGTGTTCAGCGTAGGGGGTCATACCCAGAAGAAGACTGGCAAACACACTATACCCAAATGCCCCCATGTAAAGGATTCCAGTATTTATTAGTGTTGGTTGATACCTTTCTTTACCTGTTGGATTGAAGCTTTTCCTATTTGGCCTGAAGAGTCAATCAAGGTTTCTAAATTTTCATTCAAGGAAATGATTCCCAGATGCGGGTTGCCTAAAAGCTTATAGAGTGATAATGGCCCATCTTTCACAGCAACAATAACCCAAGACACAGCATCCGCTCTAGGAATTCAATATGGTTTTTATTCTGCATGGCGGCCAGTCTTAGGAAAAATAGAAAGGGCCAATCAGACTCTAAAGAGGACCCTTGCCAAGCTCTGACAGGAAACATCAGAAGCCTGGCTGTGTCTATTGCCTGTGGCCTTGCTGCAAGTTTGGGCTGCCCCAGTGGAAGGCTGTAGCTCAGCCCTTTTGAAATAATGTATGGAAAGGCCTTTCTGAAAGAATTGCAGATTTCCTAGTAGATATAGATACTTTCAAATAACAGAATTATGTTGCCAACTTAGGTTAGGTGCAAAAAGCTCTTCTTGAATACAGAAATGAGAGAGTTCCTTCCTTCACTAAGGAAAAAAATCCTATTGTAATCCAGCCAGGAAATGGGGTCCTGTTAATGACTTGAAAAGAATGGTCCCCAGTAGATCAACTTTCCTACAATGGAAAGGACCCTACCGAGTAAGTACTCCTTACTACCTCAACCACAGTTACACTTCAAGGAAGAAGCAGCTGGATTCATTGATCTTGAATTAAGCCTGTTTCTTATGAAGTCCCACAGGCTGCTGGAACATAAGAGACTAATTCCACTTATTCCTGTGAACCAACCAGTGATCTCTGGTTCCTGCTCAGAAGAAACAAGAAAGATGAATAACATAAAAATCTGGATTAGTATCCCAGTTCTGGACATATATTGGTATTAGCTAAGAGGCAATCTCTTTGCTGAATGGGCACAAACTCCAGCCTCCCTACACAACAAAATGGATCACCAGGTGTGCGGAGAACTACAGCTCTCCTCCACCGTGGTGCTGCCATAACACATCCCACCAGCCAATATGAGTTCATGGGATCATCATTATGATTGGAATGAACATCCATCATGTTTTCCCATGTACTATAAAAACAAAGAGTCCAACCCTTTCATTTCTCACAATGAAACAAGGAAGCATCTTTTTGGTTTAATGAGGAAACAGCTAAATTCCACCCTGCCCTGTCATGCTGTGCATGATGGGCTTGGGTGGATGACAGCTGTCCAAGTGCTGGTATCAAGCATAGTACCTCTATGCTTTGAAAGAGACAAAAACAGTTACGAAGAGACTGAGACCCATAATATGGGAAGGTTACCACCCCAACAATGTAATCACACCCTTGTAAATGACCAAGTGTGGATGAGATGGCAGAATAAGTCCTAGCCACTGCTTGCCTGTCTTTCTCCTTGGGGTTGGTTATGGGCATGTCGGTCTAATGGCTGGCCGTATTTACCTTGTAATTGGATTGGAAGATGTACATGGGGTCATCCTTATCTCCCAGGGCATATCCTCACTAAATGAGACTCTCTCCCATCTAACTGGAAAGTTGGGATATCTCACCATAGGTGACCAAAGCAGTCTCCTTGGTGATTTTTTTTTTTTTTCCCCAACAGTGAGTTTCACCCTTATACCCAGGCTGGAGTGAAGTAGTGTGATCTCGGCTCACTGCAACCTCCGCTCCCCCCGGGTTCAAGCAGTTCTCTGCCTCAGCCTCCAGAGTAGCTGGGATTACAGGCAGTCACCACCATGTCCAGCTAATTTTTTGTATTTTTAGTAGAGATGAGGTTTCACCATGTTGGCCAGGCTGGTCTCGAACTCCTGAACCCAGGCTATCAACCCGCCTTGGCCTCCCAAAGTGCTAGGATTATAGGCATGAGCCACTGTGCCCAACCCTCCTTGGTGGTTTTACTCGAGGGCTATATTACTGCCAGAGGCAGCTGTAATGGATGTCAAGTGGCAAGTCGAATCCCTATTCCAACATACAGCTACAGCTTTCAATACGACACAGCATGCCATTATCCTACTAACTGAAGAGACTTCTCAAATTAGACAGGTAGCCTTACAAAACGGCGTGGCTTTGGGCATTTTAACAGCAGCTCAAGGGGGATCTTGTGCTATCATCAAAATGGAATGTTGTTTGTATATTCTATACCATTCACATAATATTACTCAGGCCATGAAGGACTTAGACACCCTTATCTCTGCTATTGACACACTGTCAGTTGACCTCATATCAGGGTGGTTCCAGCAATTGTCTGGTTCATAGAAAACCTTGTTGTTTTTTTTTCAGATGATTGGAACAGATTCTGTTTTGTTGCTATGGAATGTATTGCTGTTGTAATTTTTGTGCAAGAAAACAAGGTAAACCTGGCTGGGCACAGTGGCTCACACCTGTAATCCCAGCACTTTGGGAGGCAGAGGCAAGCAGATCACCTGAGGTCAGGAGTTTAAGACCAGCCTGGCCAACATAGTGAAACTCCATCTCTACTAAAAATACAAAATTAGCAGGGCATAGTGGGACACAGCTGTAATCTCAGCTACTTGGGAGGCTGAAGCAGAAGAATCGCTTGAACCTAGGAGGCGGAGGTTGCAGTGAGCCAAGATCATGCCATTGCACTCCAGCCTGTGTGACAAGAGCAAAATGCCGTCTAAAAAAAATAAAATAAAAAAGGAAAAAGAAAACAAGGTAAACCTATTAAATAGCTTCTTTAAATTGAACACGTACTAATTTTCCAGATTTCACCTTTTGTTGAAAGTCACAATAATGATTGGTCCTCACCATGCCAACACTTGCTGAGTGAACTCCTCTCCAATCTAAATACAAGGGATCCCAGTGGTTAGGGAGGAATATCATTGCCCCTGTTCAGCTTGAAGACATTTCTGAAGATGGACCTCTGTTCCTCTGTACTCCTTAGAATTAAGGATCCCCTTATAACAGGGAGGAGGAAAATATATCAGAGGTGTCCAAACCAGAGTGACTCCATCTTGAATAAGGCCAAATGAAGTGAAACGCTGGATTCCATTCCCAGGAAGTTAGGCACTCTCCTTCACAAGACCTTTATGGTTGAGAGAATAAGTTAATGATATTTGCTAAGTAAACAAGATGCAGAACTTAACAAAAAGTCTTGATGCCCTGATATCTCAAGACCAAAAAGTATTCTTAGTCTAAGAATAGGCTTCTTCTACTAATAGATAATAGGTTTCTTATACTAATAGATAATAGTATATCCCTAAAATCCTGCCGAACTCAATAGTTACACAAGAGGATAACATCAGCCTGTCACAAGCTGATCACAAGCATTTATAATAAAGCACATAAGTTCATTATTCTTAGCTTTCTTTCTTTTTCTTTTTCTTTTTTTTTTTTCTGAGACAGAGTCCTGTGTTGTCACCCAGGCTGTAGTGCAGTGGTATGATCTCTCCTCACTGCAACCTCTGCCTCCCAGGTTCAAATGATTCTCCTGCCTCAGCGTCCCGAGTAGCTGGGATTATGGGTGCATGCCACCACACCTGGCTAATTTTTTACATTTTTGGTGGAGACAGGGTTTCACCATCTTGGCCAGGCTGTCTTGAACTCCTGATCTCAAGTGATCCACCTGCCTTGGCCTCCCAAAGTGTTGGGATTACAGGTGTGAGCCACTGCTCCTGGCCAGCTCCCTTTTTTATATAGCATTTTATTTGTGTTCAGAGTCCTACTCTTGCTTTTTTTTCTTTTCCTTTTTTTTTTTCTTCTTTTGAGGCAGGCCTTATCTATCACCCAGGCAGGAGTGCAGTGGCGTGATAATGGCTCACTGCAGCCTTAACATCTCAGACTCATGAGATCCTACGGCCTAGTCTCTCTAGCAGCTGGGACTGCAGGTATGCTACCACTCAGGGCTAATCTTTTTATTTTTAGTAGAGATGGAGTCTCATTATGTTGCCCAGGCTGGTCTTGAACTCCTGGGCTCAAGCAATTGTCACACCTCACCCTCCAAAGTGCTGGGATTATAGGTGTGAGCCACCGTGTCTGGCCTCCTCTTCTTGTTTTCTGAGGATGCCCTACTCTGTAATAGAGTAGTCTTTAATAAACCTGCTTTTTCACTGTGCTCTGTGACTGACCCAGAATTTTTTCCTGCGAGAGACCCAAGAACTCACTCTGTGATCAGTTCCAGACCCCTTTCCAGCAACAGTTTGAGCAATAAAAGTAGCCCAGGCTGGTACCAAGCACTGATGGCAGATTTGTCAAGGTCAGGGCCACCTCCACTCAGAGTCCCTTCTGTTGGATGCCGATTTGTCAACCAAAATTGGCACAAGTCTCAGTCAATGTGGAAGTTTGTAAAGTTTAGAAGCCAATGTAAGGCACATACCAAAAGAAGGCAACACAGAAACCACAGAAACAGTCCGTGAGCTGTGCCTTTCTCCAAAGGTGATTTTGTGGGCTTCAGTATCTAAAGGGGAAGAGCAGGCTGGAGGGGAAAGAGGGAAGGTCCAGTCACATCACAGAATCCACATGTTGCAAGAGACAAGGAGCAGGTGGGGGAATAGTCAGTTATGTATTTGTCTCATGCTCAGTAAATCGGCACTTGATAGATAAGGTGGACATTGAGCAGCTGGAGATATCTGGCCTTTTATCTGTAGCATCTGCTTAGGAACAAAAGAAAAGGCAGCTTCTTGCATGACTCGGCTTTTGGCTTATTCTTTTTCCTTTTGGCAGGCTAAATTGAGGTCCTGAGACTTTATTTTCCTTTCATAAATGAACAAATGAATGAATGAATGAACGAGTGATAGAAAGAAAGAAGAAAATGCTGAGGGAAAAATAGTTCGCGTCCCAAAGCAGTGGTGTAGTTTTAAAGTATGGACACTAGATGGAAGCAGGCACCTGCGCCGAGGCAGCTGAGGGTGGTGAGGAATGTGCGGTACTTGGCCTTCAGATGGAAGGGATGTCCAGGGCTCCTCAAGGGCCCCACAGGCTTTTGTCCATGCATCTCCATTAAACATCCCTTACGGCTGGGCGTGGTGGCTCATGCCTCTAATCCCAGAACTTTGGGAGGCCGAGGAGGGCGGATCACCTGAGGTCAGGAGTTCCAGACCAACCTGACCAACATGGAGAAACCCCGTCTCTACTAAAAATACAAAATTAGGAGGGCATGGTGGGACATGCCTGTAATCCCAGCTACTCGGGAGGCTGAGGGAGGAGAATCGGGAAGTGGAGGCGGAGGTTGAGGTGAGCCAGGATCGCGCCATTGCACTCTAGCCTGGGCAACAAGAGTGAAGCTCCATCTCAAAAACAAACAAACAAACAAAAACAAACAAACAAAACCCCAAAAACATCCCTTACTGACAGGACAGTCAGGTTCGTGAGTGTGTTTGGCAACAAGTAATGGAAACTGCAACACAATTTCCCTTTGCAGCAACACCAGCCCTGGACCCCTTTTTACTGGGTTGGTGCAAAAGTAATCACGGTTTTTGCCAATACTTTTCATTAAAGGGGTCCAGGGCTAGTGTTGCTTCAAAGGGAAATCCTCAGTCTGCCAGGTTCCTTCTCAGCCTCAGTGGGGCCCTTTATTTTTGTGGTTTTGAGACAGCTGCTGGACTTCTGGGCTTCCTGAGCAATTAAGACAGAGCAGAAAGACATTAGAAGCATCTGCCCCATGGACTTCCGCCCGCCTCTCCAGCGCAAAATGGGTTCCCATGGCTACTCCTGACTACTGGGGAGGCTGGAAAATGGTTTGATTTTACCTCTCGGTCCCTGTAATCAAGGACACATGAGGGAGAGTGGTGAACACTAGTCAGTAAGTGGCCTTTCTCTAGGCAGTGCATGAAAGGCCCTGAGAACAACAGAGCCTCTGGAGAGGGGTTTACATTAAAGACAGAGAGGAGA
>NW_012116210.1:474431-474986 GCF_000951035.1 Colobus angolensis palliatus
AAAAAAAAAAAAAAAAAAAAAAAGGGGGTTGGGGGCTGCTGGGCAGACTCTTGCTACCTTCACCTTTACCCAGGAGATATATTTCTGAAAATTTGGATTCAGATTTAGGATCGCCTTCTTCAAGAAGACCTTCCAGGGTTTTCTTTCCTTTCTATCCCATCTCAGTTGACTTCTAGGACAGTTAAAAAATAAGAAAAAAGAAAAGAAAGCTTTAAAATTATGTAAAATAGTGGCACTGAGGAAAACAATGAATATTCAACAAGTGTTTACCATGTGCCTGGCCCTGATTCCGATGCTTTATATTAATTAAGTTTTCTAAGGTTTCTGTGAGGTGTAGACTATTCCTAGTCTTCTCTTGGAAATATTCATTTACTTATTTTTAAATATATTATTAAGTTTATTTCAATTACAAAATATGTCAAATGTACTGAAAATAATATAGTAGACACTTATGTATTTACATTTCAAGTTTTAAAGCATTTTCTTTTTTAAGACAGAGTCTCACTCTGTCACCCAAGCCGGAGTGCAATGGTGCAATTTCAGCTCACTGCAACC
>NW_012116210.1:476189-476591 GCF_000951035.1 Colobus angolensis palliatus
GCTGGGATTACAAGCATGAGTCATTGCACCTGGCCTGACCTCATTGCTGGACTTCTCTCCACTGAGGGCTGGGCCATAGTTATGCAAGCCCTCCTGATACCTGAGATTTTGCTGTGATTTTAAGATTTTGATGATGCCAAACTGTGGAAGGATGGTGGGTGATCAGCTGTGATTACCACTGTCTACATCTGCATGGCCTTTAAGCGTTCCTCACTGCACTTGGGTCAAGGGACTTTCGAAGGAGTTTTCCTGCATTTCTGCCTGCCCAGATAAACCCAGAGACTATATTGGGATGTAGGACCTGCTTCCCTCTTCAGCCAGGACCTATAGACCTTTCTCACCCCTCGTTTCCCCCATCCCAAATCTCAAATCCCCATCCCATCAGAATTTTCCTTTCTTCAC
>NW_012116210.1:477426-480900 GCF_000951035.1 Colobus angolensis palliatus
CCCTCTTCAGCCAGGACCTATAGACCTTTCTCACCCCTCGTTTCCCCCATCCCAAATCTCAAATCCCCATCCCATCAGAATTTTCCTTTCTTCACTCTCTTCAGTCAGGACCTATAGACTTTTCTCACCCCTCATTTCCCCCATCCCAAATCTCAAATCCCCATCCCAAGCAGAATTTTCCTTTCTTCATTTTGTCCCCAGGCTTCTTGTCAAGACTTTTAGTTTGTCCCTGGGATTCCTTCCTGATCCTGGGGATTAGGCTTCTGGGAAAAATTTTCAGGAAGGTGGGCAGGCTATTTCTAATTTCTCCTGTTACATCCATCCTGGGGTGACGAGCAGGGAGCAGGCCACAAACATGCATGGCAACAAAGGGAAAAGGAATAACTGGGAAAAAGAAAACAATGTAAATTAATACTCCAAAATATAGCCCAAAGCATACGTTTATTCTCAGTATTTTTCTCAGGCCTTGTCCCATGAAAAACCTTGCATTTTATTTCACTTAATCTGCATTACAGCTATATTAGTCCGTTTTCATGCTGCTGATAAAGACATACCCGAGACTGGATAATTTATAAAGAAAAAGAGGTTTAATGGCCTCACAGTTCCACATGGTTGGAGAGGTCTCATGATCACAGCAAAGGCAAGAGACACGTCTTACATGGCAGCAGGCAAGAGAGAATGAGAGCCAGGCAAAAGGGGTTTTCCTCTTATAAAAACATCAGATCCTGTGGGACTTATTCACTACCACAAAAAGAGCATAGGGAAACTGCCCCCATGATTCAATTATCTCCCACTTGGTCCCTCCAACAACATGTGGGGATTATGGGAGCCACAACTGAAGATGAGATTTGGGTGGGTGGGGACACAGCCAAACCATATCAACAGCCCTGTGAGCTGAGCTTTACATCTGCTCTATTAACAGTGAAACTGAGCCTAAGAGAGACCAGGTAACTTGCACAAGACCACACAACTCATGTGTGGGTCTTAACCCAGCCTAGGCAATCCTCCTGTGGTGATGGTGGTGTATTGTGTGGTTAGGGCAGGGTTTGGGGCTTATTGCTATGGAATCTAGGGAAAATCTTGTGTCAGAGAAAGACAGAGCTGGGATTGTGGCTGTACCAGCTCAGCCAATTCATAACTGTGTGATCCTGGGCACATCACTTAAATTATCTGGGCCTCAGTTTCTGCATTAGTAAATTTACAAGGTAGAGCTACATTCTCTGGGCCCCAGTTTCCTCACAAGAAAATTTATAATGCAGAACTGGATGGCTTCAAATGCTCTTTCTAGTCCAGAGGTCTTCTGGCCGCCAGTCATCTTTTAAATTCCCATTACCAAAGCAATTTCCCTCAAAATGATCCCACCACCTACCTACTTACATGTAAACACACACACACACACACACACACACACACACACACATACACACTGTCAGAATCTGGGGAGCATGCTTAAAAAGTTAATTCCTGGAATCACCCAAGATTTAAGCAAGTCTGAACACAAATCTCTGGGGGTAGGAAACAAGAACCTGTGTTTAACAAGCTACATCTCAGACAATCTAAAATGTACCTTGTGTTACTGACTTGAAGCAAGGTAAGATTTTGTGTTACTGACTTGAAGCAAGGTAAGATTTCGATAAGGGGAGAGAGAAAAAGAACATCCTAGGAAGATAACTGGTTTGAGAAAAAGCCCAGAAATGGGTGTTTTGGGGGAAGTGAATAGACTAGTCTGGCTAGAGAGATAGTATTAGACAGTTGCAGAAGTTAATCTGGGAAAACAAATTGACCAAATCCTGGGAGAGAATGTACTTTTTTAGTAATGGGAGTGTTCATGTCCATTAGATAAAATGTCCTTACCTTGGCAAGGATAAAGAAGCAATTGCATAATCTAGGCCATTCTCCAGGCTCTAAGCCTTTCTCTTGGTTGTGACAGGAATATAACTTTATTTCAACCATTAAAAAAGCAACAGGCAGACATTTTTCTCTTGCAAAGTTGCATTTTCATGAGCATATTTTAGTGTGGCTTCTCCTCAGTGCCGATTATTGAAGAGTTATCTCACCCACAGTACATGCCTTCCAGATTCTGGTGTAATGGTCATGAGCAGAGGGACTGCCTGGATTTGAGCCCCAGTTGTGCCAACTACCAGGGTGCCTTAGAGAGGTCATTCAACCTCTCCTTCTTGCAATTTCCTTTTTTTTTTTTTTTTTTTTGAGACAGAGTCTCACTCTGTCGCCCAGGCTGGAGTGATGCCATCTTGGCTCAGTGCAACCTCCACCTCCCAGGTTCAAGCAATTCTCAGGTCTCACCCTCCTGAGTAGCTGGGATTACAGGTACCCACCACCACCCCCAGCTAATTTTTGTATTTTTAGTAGAGACGGGGTTTCACCACATTGGCCAGGCTGGTCTTGAACTCCTGACCTCATGATCCACCCACCTCGACCTCCCAATGTGCTGGGATTACAGGTGTGAGCCACTTTGCCCAGCCTACCTTCCTGCAGTTTCTACACCTATAAAATAGTGATAATATTACTAATCCCCAACTCATACATTTTTGTGATTAATTGAATAGAGCAGATGAGCTCTTAGAAGATGTTACTTGCTATTATCATCTCTTCATAGAGAAGTCTAGTTTATTTTCAGCTCTATCTTAGGAAATAGCTCTCCCTGGATATTCTCATAATCATCTCTTCTCCTGCCCAGTGGGTCCTCTTTCATATAGGTGCCTGCAGCACTCTCTTCTCTAACCAAAATCATGAAGATGCTTCACTGTGCCTGACCTAAAGCAGAAAGGGAGATAGAGGAGGGGGAAATAGGTGAGCCAGGGAGCCATGACTTCACTAGTGGTTTTATATTATTTTCTTGCCACATCTGTGTGGATGGACATCGTGGTGTGTGGACTTGGTATCAGGCACACCTAGCCATATCCTTACAATCAACACTGATTGAGTTCCTACTCTATGACAGGCACTGTGTTAGGCAATGGGGACACAGAGGAAACAAGGTAGTCATGAACTTGAATTTTTAGGGAGGTTTTTGTGGGTAGGTTTCCATTTCTGCCTTCATTTCTCTCTCTCTCTTATTTTTTAAGAGACGGGGTCTTGCTATGTTGTCCAGACTGGCCTCAAACTCCTGTGCTCAAGTGATCCTCTTGTTTCAGCCCCCTGAGTAGCTGGGACTACAGATGTGAGCCACTGAGTCCAGCTTTCTGTCCTTGTTGCTTTCTATTGTGTTATCTGGGAAAAGTCACATAAACACTTTGTGCTTCAGCTTCATTTTTACATTGGTGTTAATAATTGAGCTGATATTATAGTGTTATAGGAGAGTTAAAAATGGTAATGTATGAAGTCTTCTGTATAGTTCCTGGCACATTAGTGAATGATCAAAAATTTCTGGCCACTTCTCTGTTCCTCAGAGGTTACAAAAAATATTCTGCCTATTATTGCTTCATCATCATCATCATCAACAGCATCACGGTC
>NW_012116210.1:485645-487604 GCF_000951035.1 Colobus angolensis palliatus
AAACTCAACTTTTAGTTTTGTTGATTTTTTTTCCCATTGCTTTTCATTTTCTATTCCGTTTATTTCTGCTCTAATGTTTATTATTTCTTTCCTTCTCCTAACTTTGGGCTTAGATTTGTTTTTCTTTTCCTAGTTCCTTGAAATGTAAAGTTAGGTTGCTTATTCGAGATCTTTCTTCTCTTTTAATGTAGGTATTTATTGCCCTGAATTTCTCTTTCAGTAGTGCTTTTGCTGCATCCTGTCAGTTTTGGTATCTTCTCTTTTCATTTTTGTCTCAAGATATTTTGTAATTTCTCTTCGATTTCTTCTTTGACCCCTTGGTTGCCCAGATTTTAAAAAAGTTATAAGAGTCATCCTTGCATCTTTCCTTTCCTAATTCTCTACAACCGTTCTGTCACAAGGTTTGCTTACTCTAATCTAAAGCATATCTTGAATGTGTCCACAACTCTCCACACCTATTTCTTCACTCTAGTACAGTCATCATTATCTCTGGTCCAGATTTCTAATCAGAAACCGCAATCCTCATTTGTACCTGGAATTCATTCTCCATGCACTTAAAACCCTCCACTGTCTTCCCATTGTACTTAGGCCATTGTCCACATGCCCCCTCTAAGTCCAGCACAGTCTGGCCCCTGCCCAGCCTTATAAACTCATCTCACATCAATCTCACCCTTGCTCACTCTCCTCCAGCCACATTGGTCTGCAGTTTGTTCTTAAAATGATCCAGATCTTCTGCTGTCCGACAGCATTTATCCCTGCTTCCCCTCTTGGGGATGCTGTCCTTCAGATCTTCACAGGGCTCCCTTTTCATTCATGAGTCTCACCTCAAATGTCACCTCCTCATTCAGAGCGGCCTCATCTGCCCACCTAAAGTGCCTTTCCCAAGCTGATTTTTCTCGGTATCCTCTTTATTTCCTTAGTGCATTCTTATAACCTGCTCACTTCTTTACTTGCTCATTACTTACATATTATATATTTCCATTTTCTTCCAGCAAGTCAAGGAAGGAAACAGAATGGCCTTATTCATCACTGTCTTATTTAACCTTATTCATCACTATCTCTTCCAGAGCTTAGCACAGTGACCAGTACATAGCAAACATTCAGTAAATACTTCCTGATTGAGTGAATACATGAAAAAAGGAAGACACAAGGGAATGAATGATGAAATAACTAGTGTTTGGTCCTGCTAATCTCCCATTGTCCTAGATCCAGTCCTGGATAAAAATCTTTGCTCCATTTTGTGTATGGTGGGGTTGAGAGACCCAGCCCATGAGATGGGGTATTCTCATTTAAGGACACAACCTGACAGCAACAGAGATTTATCTTACCATACTTCCTAACAATGCCCTTGAGGCTACACCAGAGGAATTCATTCCAGACAAGGGGCATTGGTAACACTGGGGCAGCAAAGCAGTTCCAGTCTACAGCCCATTTCAGGGAAATAAATCTTGAGAGAAAAGACAAGAACCATCAGTTCCCTACAAATAAATCCACCACAAACTAGCATGGTTGATTGATTGAGGGGCTGCCACATCTTCTGCTGCACTTGGAGGAAACAGGGGAAGGGGTGGCAAGGTGGAACAAGACAGCACGGATGCCCGCAGAACTCTATTGGCATTAGGTGACTCAAAAGTCAGTCTTTCTCCTTTTTCTTTTCTTTTCTCTTTTCTTTCCTTACCTTTCTCCTTCCTTCCTTTCTTTCTTTTTCTTTCTTTCTTTCTCTTTCTTTCCTTTCTTTCTTTTCCTTCCTTCCTTCCTCTCCTCTTCTTCTTCCTTTCTCTTTCTTTCTTCTTTCTTTTTTCTTTCTTCTCTTTCTTTTTCTCCTTCCGTCCTTCCTTTCTCTTCCTTCCTCTTTTCCTTCCTTCCTTCCTTTCCTCCTCCTCCTTCTTCTTCTTCCTTTCTCTTTCTTTCTCTCTTTTCTTTCTTTTCCTTCCTTCCTTTCTTTTTCTTTTCTTTCTT
>NW_012116210.1:488849-492547 GCF_000951035.1 Colobus angolensis palliatus
ACCACATCTAAAAATTTTTAGTTCCCCAGGTTATACTTCATTGATTATACATGCCTCTTTACAGCCTGTATGGTTTTATGGATCCTTCGAGGTTCCCTTGGCAAATAAAATTAAGTTACAAGTCACATCATTGTTAAACATATATCAGCGACAAATACCCTTGGGGCGTTCTGAAGAATATCCCATTAACAAATGTAGTGGGTTGAATCGTGAGTGGCCACCCTCAAATTCACGTTCATCTGGAATCTCAGAATGTGATCTTATTTGGAAATGGGGGTCTTTACAGATGTAAATAGTTAAGATGAGGTTATACTGGATTCAGGTGGGCATTAAATTTAATGATTGGTGCCCTTATAAGAAGAGGAGATGCCTGAAGATACACGCAGAGGGAAGAATATCATATGAAAGTGGAGTCAGAGATGGGAGTGATGTGGTTGCAATCTAAGGAACACCAAGGATAGCCAGAGCTGCCAGAATCTAGGAAGAGGCAAGGAAGGATTCTTTTCTAGAGCCTCCAGAGGGAGAGTAGCCCTACCAGCACCTTCACTTTGGACTTCTAGCCTCCAGAACTACGGGAAAATAAAGTTCTGTTGTTTTAAGCCACTGAGTTGTGGCCATTTGTTATAGCAGCCTTAGAAAACTACTACATACATACGGTCTTCTGTAGAATAAAAACTATCTTCAACATTGCTCATTCATTCATTTGTACATCCACTCAGCTGTTATTTTTGTGTCTATGTGTGTGTGTGTGCAGGGGTTGGGAGGCACTGACCAAGGCCTGGAGAACGCATGGATCACAGATGCAGTTTCTGTCCTTGTCCTTAGTATACACACGCTAGGGTCAGGGCTGGCGTCATGGGTGTGCAAGCTGGGCAGTCGTACATGCACGGGGCTCAGGAGGACCCTGTGCTCAGTTTAATGCTCTTCTGTTGCTGTCTTGAAATGCTTAATAGTTTTTGAACTAGAGACTCCTCATTTTTTTTTGAAAGAGGAATACAGATAAATGTATTAGTTAAATACTGATTTTACAGCCATTTCACCTGAAGACAATGTTAACAGGTTTGTGGGTTAGGGAGGGTATATGAGGGGGCCTTCGGAAAGAAAACAATGTAAATGATGATTAAAACAGAATCTTGGTTCAAAGGTATCCTCTGTTACAGCCAGTAGGATTTTGGAGTGAGGGGGCTGGGCATGGGGGGAGGCATGGTAATGCCAGAGTCAGCTACAGCTCCGTTGAGAACCAGGACAAGGAAGTCGTCTCTGTGAGCTCCAACGTCAGGGGCAGAAACCAAGCAACGTGCAAGGAGAAGGCGGCCCATCCCAGGGCAGGTCAGAGCCGGAGGCTCCCTCCAGGCCCCTATGCCATATCTTAGCAGTCATCTACTTTCCATGAATTTTGTTTTGTTGTGTTTGCTTTGAATTCTTGTTGCAGAATCTCTGGCTTTTTGCCCCCTGGACAAAAGACTTCTGCTGGGGCGAGGATGCAGGTCCAGAGGGACTCCAGCTGCCGCCTGACCAGGGGCCAGGAGGAGCAGGCAGCAGGCGGGTCAGCCCTTGGACCACCCCTGCCTCACGAGCAGGATACTGTCTACCTACGCTCTCCCTGGAAGGATCTTGAGGCTTGGCTGAGTGTTTGCCACACTGGCTTGAGCAGCAGAACGTTTTCTTTTTACTCAGAACCCCTCTGTATGTGACGGGGTGAATAAAGGATCTGCAGTGGACTCGAGGGGGTGCCGCTTGGCTAAACTACCCAGCTCTTGTTTTGCCAGGGGAGAGACATGTACAAGCTGCAGACAGAGCTGAATCGCTCCGAGCGGGAGGAGGGATTTTAATTTTGAGAGATGTTGGAAGTGAAGGAGCAAAGGCCCGCAGCAGTGGGAAGACACCTGGGGGAGAAGCTGCGAGCTGCATTTTGACGAAGCTGTGCTGTGTGGTGACTGAAGTGTCCCCCGCCAGCTCCCCAGGAAGTGTTCAGTCACTTCTATGTCACACCCCACAGGTTTGGAGTCAGATTTGGTATTGGGGATGCAGGGCCGTGCCATGGCTTAAGAGGATGGGGCAAGGGCAGCTCCCCAGGGGCCGGCTGCATCCAGGTACATGGCAAACAGATGCCGTCACCCTGGAGCAGGGGGACCCCTCATTTTTATTTTGCACTGGACCCCACAAATTATGTAGCTGGTTCTCACTTGAATAATTACAGAATCACGGGTGCTGTAGAGCAGATAGAGAGGAGAACCCATAATCTGGGGGCATGTTTTACTAAGGCAGTGAGGTAGGATACATTAAAGGAAACGTTTGCTCGCAGACAAGGTTCATTTGCCAGATGGTCATTTAGGCAGAGGGAACAATGTGTCCGTAAGCATGGTAGGTGGGGGAGTGGGGGTGGAGAGAATATGGGTGATTGGACATCAACAGGACTTTGGTAGTGCTAGTACCTAACGTACCACTAGGGGGTGCTCAGGGAGAATTGATGATAGACATGGGTCAGATCTCAAAAGGCTTCGGAAGGACTATGCAGGCCTTGGGCTTAGTCCAGAAGGTGATAGGGAACCATAGAAGATACTGATCAACAGATGACAAGATTGGATCCCCCAATTCTGTTCCTCCAGGATTCCAGGAAAGGCACCCTGTGCTCAGAGACCCAGGCCACAGACTTGTATATCAGGAAAGAATTCAAAGGGAAGCTGGGCATGGTGGTGCACACCTGTAATCCCAGCACTTTAGGAGGCTGAGGCTGGCAGATCATGAGGTCAGGAGACCGAGACCATCCTGGCTCACATGGTGGAGCCCTATCTCTACTAAAATAAATAAATAAATAGCCAGGCCTGGCATGCACCTGTAGTCCCAGCTACTCGGGAGGCTAAGGCAGGAAAATTGCTTGAACCCGGGAGGCGGAGCTTGCAGTCAGCCAAGATTGCGCCACTGCACTCCAGCCTGGGCAACAGAGCGAGACTCTGTCTCAAAAAAAAACAAAACAGAACAAAACAAAAAGAAAACAAAGGGAGTAAGAATAAATCGATCCTCTTTTCTAGTGTCCACTGCTTTTTTCCTGAATACTAATAAAGTATATGAATAACAATATTTGTTTAGAGCCTGTCAGGATTTGCTAGCCTGAAATGAGATGGTCCAGGAGGCTTTTCTAGTGAAGCACTGTGGGCTTGGCCTCTTGGGGATGTTCAGATTGGTCACCTTCAAAATAAGGTTCATGCAACACAGGAGATTTTCAGGAACATTAGACCTTATGGTAGGCTGAATAATGGTTCTCCGAAGATGTCCACAGTCTAACTCCCGGAACTGTGAATGTGTTGCCTTACACAGTGAAAGGGCCTTCACAGTTGTTATTAAATTGAGGATTTTGAGATGGGGAGATTAGCCTTGATTACTTGTGTGGGCCCAGTGTAATCACAGGGTTATTATGAGAGAAAGGCAGGAGCAACAAAGTGAGTGGTAGGAGGTGTGACTACAGAAGCAAGAGGCTGGAATGAGGCAAAGAAACAACCACTAGCCAAGGAATGCAGGAAGTTTCTAGAAGCTATGAAAGGGAAGGAAATGGATTCTCCTCTGAAGCCGTCAGAAGGAATGTAGCCATAGCATCATTTTTTGTTTGATTTTTTTCGTTTTTTTGAGACAGAGTTTCGCTCTTGTTGCCCAGGCTGGAGTGCAGTGGCACGATCTTGGCTCTCTGCAACCTCCTCCTC
>NW_012116210.1:493361-500524 GCF_000951035.1 Colobus angolensis palliatus
AGTCTTGCTCTGTCACCCAGGCTGGAGTGCAGTGGCGCTATCTCTGCTCACTGAAACCTGGGGTTGTACTTCCTGGGGTGATTCTCCTGCCTCAGCCTCCCCAGTAGCTGGGATTACAGGCGCCTGCCACCAAGCCAAGCTAATTTTTGTATTTTTAGTAGAGACAAGGTTTCACCATGTTGGCCAGGCTGGTCTTGAACTCCTAACCTCAAGTGATCTGCCTGCCTTGGCCTCCCAAAGTGCTGGGATTACATGTGGCCACTGCACCTGGCCTTGCATTGATTAAAAAAAGAAAAAATTCAGAGAGAAGTCTCCAAGGGTCAAAATCAGAACACTACATAGAGGTACATGGGAAGTTGTTGTATTTTGTGTGCTAATTTCAGAGGAAATATAAAGAAATTAGAGTGGTTATGTTAAGAGGTCAATTTCCTTACCAAGGTTCTCATACTGACCGATATACAAAAAGGACTGTAAACAACAAATATAATCAGAGGAAATTTTCTAACATGCGTATCTGGTCAATTCATTTTCCTGCTGGATATCCTTCAATGGCTGCCCATTATTTACAGAATAAAGTTAAAATTTCTTGGCATTGTGTTTGAGAGGTATTGCACTGTGGGCTTAATCTTTCTGACATGACATCTCGCCCCTCTTCAAAAACACCCTGTGCTTTGGCCTTGGGAAATGATCCCTGCCCCACGTCACGCCCTTCCTCTGTCCGAGCAGCACACACAGACTTATTTTTGCCATCCTTTATAATCTGGCTCCCATGCCAGTACGTCCTCTCAGATGTCTTCCCGAGCTGCCTCCCCTTCTCCCTGGCTCAAACTCACAGCTTTCTCCTTTACGGGCCTGTGATACAGCCACTATAATTACTTGTTTACAAGCTGTCATCCCCAACAGACTGAACCGCTGCAGGGCCGTGACTTCCTTCTTTTCCTCTGAATGTCCTGCCCTTGGCAGATATGGGTAGTCTGGACCTGTTAGTCAGGTATTCTTAGTTGCTTTTTAGCTCTGAAAGTGTGAAAGTATGGATTCTGTATTTAAGGATTCATATCTTTGAAGACCAGTGACAACTATTATTTGTATTACACTGCATGGATAATTTAAGACACTTATAAAGTTAATTTCTGTCTATACCTGAGCACATTTAAGTGGCTAACTCTTGTATAAGAAAGAATTCTGGCCAGGTGCAGTGGCTCATGCCTGTAATCCCAGCACTTTCGGAGGCTGAGACGGGCAGATCACCTGAGGTCAGGAGTTTGAGACTAGCCTGGCCAACATAGTGAAACCGCATCTCTACTAAAAATACAAAAATTAGCTGGGCATGGTGGTGGTGGGCACCTGTAGTCCCAGCTACTCGGGAGGCTAAGGCAGGAAAATTGCTTGAACCCGGGAGGCGGAGCTTGCAGTCAGCCAAGATTGCGCCACTGCACTCCAGCCTGGGCAACAGAGCGAGACTCTGTCTCAAAAAAAAACAAAACAGAACAAAACAAAAAGAAAACAAAGGGAGTAAGAATAAATCGATCCTCTTTTCTAGTGTCCACTGCTTTTTTCCTGAATACTAATAAAGTATATGAATAACAATATTTGTTTAGAGCCTGTCAGGATTTGCTAGCCTGAAATGAGATGGTCCAGGAGGCTTTTCTAGTGAAGCACTGTGGGCTTGGCCTCTTGGGGATGTTCAGATTGGTCACCTTCAAAATAAGGTTCATGCAACACAGGAGATTTTCAGGAACATTAGACCTTATGGTAGGCTGAATAATGGTTCTCCGAAGATGTCCACAGTCTAACTCCCGGAACTGTGAATGTGTTGCCTTACACAGTGAAAGGGCCTTCACAGTTGTTATTAAATTGAGGATTTTGAGATGGGGAGATTAGCCTTGATTACTTGTGTGGGCCCAGTGTAATCACAGGGTTATTATGAGAGAAAGGCAGGAGCAACAAAGTGAGTGGTAGGAGGTGTGACTACAGAAGCAAGAGGCTGGAATGAGGCAAAGAAACAACCACTAGCCAAGGAATGCAGGAAGTTTCTAGAAGCTATGAAAGGGAAGGAAATGGATTCTCCTCTGAAGCCGTCAGAAGGAATGTAGCCATAGCATCATTTTTTGTTTGATTTTTTTCGTTTTTTTGAGACAGAGTTTCGCTCTTGTTGCCCAGGCTGGAGTGCAGTGGCACGATCTTGGCTCTCTGCAACCTCCTCCTCGTTCAAGCGATTCTCCTGCCTCAGCCTCCCGGGTAGCTGGGATTACAGGCGCATCATCACGCCCAGCTAATTTTTGTATTTTTAGTAGAGACGGGATTTCACCCTGTTGGCGAGGATGGTCTTGATCTCCTCACCTCAAGTGATCTGCCCGCTTTGGCCTCCCAAAGTGCTGGCGTGAGCCATCGCGTCCGGTCGAGACCCCATCTTTAAAAACAAATTAGCTGGGCATAGTGGCACACACATGTAGTCCCCAGGTACTCCAGAGGCTGAGGTGGGAGGATCCTTTGAGCCCAGGACTTTGAGGCTGCAGTGAGCCATGACAGCACCTCTGCACTCCAGCCTGGGATACAGAACCAGATCCTGAGTCAATACATAAATAAATAAAATGGGTTAATGTCTAAATAAGATAATCTCAGGAAGAAACAAATTGAAGTTTTTGGCATTGATGTTGACAATGAAAACCATTTATCCATTTAAACTGGTGTGGCATCCATTTATTATATTTAGTATTGCCTTTTAGAAACAGAACTGCCTGAACTGCATTTCTGTGAATCAAATAGATCTTATATTTCTTGGTATAAGTCACCCAAGACAATATTTTATAGAGCAACTGTCCTCAGGAAGAAATACTCTGGTTTCAGTTATTCAATGGGATTTCATAATAAAGTTAAACCAGGATTGAAGGACTTAATCTGCTGCTGCAAACAGTTTACAGTTTTACCATCAGCATTCATTGCTCTGTGACATAGCATAATTCAGAAAATTCAAGGAAAATGTTAGTGAATCATAACATCAAGCCTAAGCGGTCATTTGTAAACCTTTGTATGCCACTGGCAATTTATCATTTGACTTGCTACCCCTCCATCCAAGTTCATAATCCTCTTGACTCCCCAGTTAACATTAAATTTCCAATTCACACCTACCAAAGGAGAGTTTCTGTAGGATAATCCTGGCATTACTGGCACGGGAATCATCTGGGGTTCATGTGAAAGATGTAAGTTCCTGGATCCTACCTCCAATCCACTGAATCAGAAATCTTGATGGCGAGGACCTTCCCGACATAGTTGATTAACCAAAAGGTTTTAGTCTTTTTCTTTTCCTCATAGAAACAGGTCCGGAAGTAGGTAAACTAGGGTAGTAATGGCAGCTACATGCGGCCATCTGAGACCAGAGATCCTTCTGGCTTTCTTATATGTTTTTATTCTCATGGTGTCAAAATGGCTGCTTCATCTCTAAGTACTGAGCTACATTCTGGGAAGGAAACAGGGAAAAGAGTAAGGGAGAAACTCAAAAGGCCTGGTGCTGAGTCGGCCATCTGTAATATACTTCCTTAGGAGTTCCACCCAGTGAATTCCACTTGATTCTCATTGGCCAGAGGTGGGTTACTGGTCACCAATAGCTAGGGAGTCTGGGGAGGTACACTTTCACAGGGAACATTGACACCCACACTAATCAGAGCTGTATAGGCCGGTCACGGTGGCTCACGGCTGTAATCCCAGCACTTTGGGAGGCCGAGGCAAGCGGATCACTTGAGGTCAGGAGTTCGAGACCAGTCTGGCCAACATAGCGAAACCCCGTCTCTACTAAAAATATAAAAAGTAGCCAGGTGGTGGCGTACGCCTTTAGTCCCAGCTACTCCAGAGGCTGGGTTGGGAGAATCGCTTGAATCCAGGGAGCGGAGGTTCCAGTGAACCCATATTGCGACACTGCACTCCAGCCTGGGCGATAGAGCGAGACTCTGTCTCAAAGCCAACCAACCAACCAACAAACGGTATTAATAAGAAAGCAGGGAAGAATGGATTTTTAGTAGGCAATTAATATCTGCCACACACGTCTTTTTCTTTTTAATAACTTTTTGAAATAAGTAGGCAATCTGGTGCTTTAACTTTATGTTACTTTTTATAGTATTTAAATTATATTATAATGTTATTAGTTACCTTTTGGATGTTTAAGAATGTTTTTGCATCTTTTCGTATGGCTTTGTTTTGAAAACCAAAATATTCTTGAAGAACTGTCTTCAATTTTATAATAGTTACCAGTGGTAAAATTAAATTTGGTATATTAAATTTTCCTTTGTATCTGGAATAAAAAACTATCAGACGAGAGTACAACTAGCTAGCTATTATGAATCATATGTCTTATCACTGATTGCTAGTATAAAATCAATTATATTCTGATACAAAATCTTCTGGTTTCATGTCTTAACAAAAAATTATGGTCATAATAAGGGAATTCATATTTTCAACTGTGTCTCTATGCAAATATTTTTCCCCTCTTTCTTTACCGCAGCAACACTTTTCAAGTTTTAAGAAAGTCTCTAAAACTGAGAGTTTCATATTTGATGGTTAAAAACATTTATATGTTATCTAATGTGATGTTCAATATATGTAAATACTTAAAAGAATTATATTTGGCCGGGCGCGGTGGCTCAAGACTGTAATCCCAGCACTTTGGGAGGCCGAGATGGGCGGATCATGAGGTCAGGAGATCGAGACCATCCTGGCTAACACGGTGAAACCCTGTCTCTACTAAAAAATACAAAAAACTAGCCGGGCGAGGTGGCGGGTGCCTGTAGTCTCAGCTACTCGGGAGGCTGAGGCAGGAGAATGGCATAAATCCGGGAAACAGAGCTTGCAGTGAGCTGAGATCCGGCCACTGCACTCTAGCCTGGGCGACAGAGAGAGACTCCATCTCAAAAAAAAAAAAGAATTATATTTTAAAAAGGGAAAGGTAAAGAAACTTAAATGGAATGAAAATTTTTAAATAATTAATAATTGCATCAGAAACACAAAATACTATGGGATACATCTAATGGAGGTGTATAAGACCTCTACACTGAAAAGTACAAAACATTGCTGAGAAATTAGAGCTAGATATGTCCCTAGCATAGGAAACTGCCCTGTGTGCCCAAGGACATCCTATATATCAGTGCTTTATGTCTGTGGCTGGGATGCATCTTTGAAGCTTATGAATGTTGGCAGACACCCATCATCCATTAGGCACAGGTATCTGCTATCAAATGTGGGCCACATTGTCATATTTCCTATTTATCTTTAGTGTTTATTATAAACTACCAAATACAAAATTTCTCATTCTGATCCTGAATACTTGTCAAACCATCAGATGTTTACTGATTATAGAATGGAATCAATTCTTCTTCTTTTTTTTTAGAGACATAGTCTTGCTCTGTCGCCTAGGTTGGAGTGCAGTGGTGGGTTCAAGCAACTCTCCTGCCTCAGCCTCCTGAGTAGCTGGGATTACAGGCATACACCACCATGCCTGGCTAATTTTTGTATTTTTTTTTAAGTAGAGAAGAGGTTTCACTATGTTGGCCAGCCTGGTCTCGAACTCCTGACCTCAGGTGATCTGCCTGCCTCGGCCTCCCAAAGCACTAGGATTACAGACATGAGCCACCTTGCCTGGCCTAGAAATCAATTCTTTCTTAATTGTGTAAACCCATGATGACGTTCCTCCATTGGCTAGTGCCTCTTCTGTGATGCTCCTCTACTCAGGTACCTTAGTGTGGATTCTCAAGGCCCAAACCCCCTCAGGCTCCACCTGTCCCGTCTTACTTCTCACTACTCTCCAACACAGCAGCATAGAGTAGTGGAAAATCTTAATTCTGGGAATCAAGAATGCTGAGTGTATTGCTGAATGTGCCACTTTGTATGTGGATGTGCCTTTATGCAAATCATCTTCCCCCTCACACAGGAGTTTGAACTCCCTGAATTTCTTTTCCTTTCTTTCCCTTCCCTCCCCTCCCCTTCCTTTCCTTTCCTTTCCTTTGAGACAGAGTCTCGCTCTGTTGCCCAGGCTGGAGTGCAGTGACACGATCTCAGCTCACTGCAACCTCTGCCTCCCAGGTTCAAGTGATTCTCTCACCTCAGCTTCCCAAATAGCTGGGATTACAGGCATAAGCCACCACACCTGACTAATTTTTGTATTTTTAGTAGAGATGGGGTTTTACCGTGTTGGTCAGGCTGATCTCAAACTCCTGACCTCAGGTGACCCTCCCACCTCGGCCTCCCAAAATGCTGGATGTGAGCCATCATGTACAGCCAACTCCCTGAATTTTAATCAGAATAATAGCACCACTGCTTGCAGTATTTATCTACACATTCATTTGACTGCATCTTTGCTTCAAAAAAAATTGCCCGATTTTTTTGTGCATCAATCATTAATTAACCATTAACTAATGATGCAAACAATTAATTTGATTTTAATGTATTGTTTATTATAAATAATTATAATATACAATATAACATATACTTATTATTTATAATAATGGATATAATAATTTATTATTGTTTATTATTATAACCATAATATATCATTTTAAAATTTTATTTTTCTCCTCATAGTGGCTGCTGTGAACATAATATACAAACAAAATACTTATTGAGCCCCTAATTGTACACTGAGATAAATACTGTGAGATATGGCAAGATCTATAAAATGGCACTTACCTTTAGTCAACTTATAGTGTTACGCACTTAACCCAACTTTATTTATTTATTTATTTATGAAATGGAGTCTTGCTCTGTCACCCAGGCTGGAGTGCAGTGGCCCTGTAATCTGCAACCTCCACCTCTCAGATTCAAGCAATTCTCCTGTCTCTGCCTCCCAACTAGCTGGGACTACAGGCGCACGCCACCACGCCCAGCTAACTTTTTGTATTTTAGTAGAGATGGGGTTCCACTGTGTTGCTCAGGCTGGTCGTGAACTCCTGAGCTCATGTGATCCGCCCGCCTCGGCCTCCCAAAGTGCCTGAATTACAGGCATGAGCCACCGCA
The DNA here is from genome assembly GCF_000951035.1 of Colobus angolensis palliatus. Classification (NCBI taxonomy): domain Eukaryota; kingdom Metazoa; phylum Chordata; class Mammalia; order Primates; family Cercopithecidae; genus Colobus; species Colobus angolensis. Next base: position 500,361 of record NW_012116210.1, read on the forward strand.
CCTGCTCTTTTTTTAGTTTTTTTTTTGAGATGGAGTCTCCCTTTGTCACCCAGGCTGGAGTGCAGTGGCACTATCTCAGCTCACTGCAGCCTCAGCCTCCCAGGTTCAAGCAATTCTCCTGCCTCAGCCTCCCTAGCAGCTGGGATTAGAGGTGTGTGCCACCA
>NW_012116210.1:502789-523353 GCF_000951035.1 Colobus angolensis palliatus
TATATAAAGATATATAGAAAGAGAGAGAGAGTAATATGTTACATATTACTAATATGTTTTTATTACCATTTCATTTATATAGTTATTTCTATAAAAAGTATGCATTTGTATAGAAATACACATATGCATACAGTTCTATAGAAAACTATGTTAAGGAAAGGGAAACCATTGTAAAAAAAAATTTGTAATTTTTGTATCTTCCTTATAAATCCTTGAAGACAAGCTACTAAATTTAATACATCTCTGATAATGGTGATTCATAAATGGTAGGGGATGAAAAATATATGGCTGCTGCTCTCAAGGAATTTATAGAAAAGTAGGCATTTCATAAGTACTTGGTGATATATGCACTGATCTTTGGAGCCTGGGTAACCTGGCTACTTAATATGTCACACCTTGCTGATATCAAATAGACACCCAAAGGTAATGATTTCAAAGGTTATTCTAATTAACAAGGGACTACTTCAGACTCTGACAGAATATGGTTCATTAAGCACAATTTAATCATTAAGGCAATAATATTAATTACGCATGCTTTCTGAGAAAATGCCTTGTCTCTTTATTCTTATTAATAACCATCTCAATTTTATAAATTACATTCAAACTTATGTACTGAAGGTTATGCAAAGGCAAGGGAACATTGTTATAGATAGAAACAATAAATTATTTACCCAAAGCTATTCAGAAAACACTAGTCAAAACTGAAACTAGGCTTCCAAACACCCTGTCAGTATTTAAATATGTCAAGGTCAAAGTCAGATTAAGCAACCGGTCTTAGATATTTTTAGCAGTAGCTACAATTAAGATTTAATAACACTACTCGGGTCTGGAAATGTCATAATGTCATACACTGATTATTGTCTTGAAATTCATTAAGAAGTCCGTAATCAGAAGGATTTGGGGAGACAGGCAATGGAAAGAATATCTCGTTAGGTACCTACTATGGGTCTGGTGCTCTATGGTTCGTTATGAAAATCATCTCAGTGAATTCTCGTAACAACCCTGTGATGCACATTTTTAAATCTTCATTTCATCGATGAGGAAACGGAGGGGAGGTAATTTACTCTGGCTCATCCTGCTAGTAAATGGAAGAGCTGCACAAGTTTAAATTCATAAAATAAAATGCAGAGAAGTACAAAGACAGTTGTATTTAATGACTATAAAATGTATTAGAATGTAAATAAATAGTACCTATCTAAGTCTTTTCCCGCTTATTGATGAAGGTCAATATTTTGAATACTTGGTGAATATCATGACTTTTATTTATTTATTTATGAGATAGGATCTTGCTCTGTCACCCAGGCTGGAGCACAGTGGTTCTATCTTGACTCATTGCAAACTCCACCTCCCAGGTTCAAGTGATTCTCTTGTCTCAGCCTCCCAAGTAGCTAGGATTATAGACTTGCACTAGCACACTCGGCTAATTTTTGGAATATCATGGCTTTTATGTGATGTCATTGCTGGCCCCAATCCATTCACTTTAGTGATTGTTCTTCAAGCTGAGGCCACTATAACAAGATCTTTTTTTTGTAGGGGGGAGGGGGCGGGGGGGAAGCTAATGTGACTTCTACTTTTCATCTTTCCAAATATCTTTCCATATTTGGGGACCTACCTATCTTGATTATGCAAAAAAAAAAAAAAAATGCAAAGAGAACAGCTGTACTTGATTCTGGGGCTGAAATCAGTAAATATTTATTGAAAATCTACTTTGGTGCCAGGCACTAGGCTAGGTACTGGGGGTGCAATGGGGTATTGGACAGTCAGACTAGGTCCAAGACTACCTGGGCTTGAGTGTTTGGGAAAGGCCGCTCTCAGGAGGTAACATCTGTGCTGAATTTGAATGATAAAGAGGAGCCAGTGATGCGAAGATCTGGGCTCAGAATAACCCAGGTGGTGGGAATAATACAAGCTCCATTCTGATGCAGCAACACGCCTGGCATGTTATAAAAACAGACAGAGGCAGAGGTTGAGATCAGGTGGAGAAGTAAGCAGGGGCTAGATTATGCCAATTGTATAATCAGCATAGGAAGTCTAGGTTTTCTTTTAAGTACAAATAGAAGCATTGGGAATTTTTAAGCACAGGAATTACATGCTCACGTTTACAACCTTTTACAGTATCTTGGATCACAGGTCTTCAAAACTTAAAGGGAGTTTAGAGATTGCTTAGCTGAATTTACTTAAGAGTGAAAAAAAATTAAATCTCATAGGAATTCCATGATGTGGCCAAGGTGATACAAATAGTGCAAGTAGAGCGAGGACGTGTCCCAGTTCTGGCTCCAGAACCAATGTTCTTTCTATTTCAGTACTTGGCCTTGACATCTTAAGCTAGTACTTTTGAGGAAGAATTAAAGCATTCTTGGTCTCTTTGAAAAACTGTTCCTAAGCCACAAGATAACCTATTAATATGAACACTGTAGTCATCAAGCTTTAAAGACAGTTGGCACAAAGTCCTTGCTAATGCCCTGAGAAAAGCCAATACTTAGTTGGGGTGTCAGTTACACTAGTGTCCCATGAACCCAATTACTTCTCAGTAACTTCAGACACCACCTATACCAAATGCCCAACATGTAATCTTGGAATCAAAATAGTCTAATGAAAGGAAACTTTGGGCTCATTTAGTCTAATCTTTTTAACAATAAGGAAATTGACTTACCTGTATTCCTCCAAAGACTCTTCCAGTGGTTTTTCTTCCTATTGAAATACCATCTCAGCCAGGCCTGGTGGCTCATGCCTGTAATCCCAGCACTTTGGAAACCCTAGGCAAGAGGATCGCTTAGGGCAAGGAGTTCAAGACCAGCCTGGGCAACATAGGGAGACCCTATCTCTACAAAAATAAATTAAAAAAAAAATTAGCTGGGCTTGGTGGGATGCCCCTATGGTCCCGGAAGGCTGAAGTGGGAGAATGACTTGGGCCTGGGAGGTTGAGGCTACAGTGAGCCATGATTACACTACTGCACTCCAGTCTGGGCAACAAAGGAAGACCCTGCCTCAAAATAAACAAATAAATAATAAAACAATAAAAAGTAAACAAAAATACAAATAAATGATTTCCGATAACTAAAATAGCTATTTTAAATAATAAAGTGAAATGACATTCTCTAGAGTAAATTTGGGAGAGGTAACTCTATGTAGGCTGGTCAGAAAAGGTTTTGACAAGAGTGCAATTTTGGGGAGGTGGAGAAACAGCCTGTTGCCTGCAGAAGAAACAACAGCTGCAAAGGCCCTGAAATAGGAACAAGTTTGATCTGTTCTGGAAACCTAAGAGAAGCCTGTATGGCTGAAGTGAAGAGCAAAAGGGAGCATGTAGGAGAGGAATCTCAGTGTGGACAGGGGCCAGAGAGGCCATGGGAGGCCCAGTGGAGCTTGGTGAGCTTGCTCTGTCACCCAGGCCAAGTGTGGTGGCACGATCGCGGCTCACTGCAATCATGACCTCCTGGACTCAAGTGATCCTCCTGCCTCAGCCTCCCAAGTAGCTGGGACTACAGGCACAAACCACTGCACCCAGCTAATTTTTTATTTTTTGTAGCAATGGGGGTCTTGCTATGTTGCCAAGGCAGGTCGTGAACTCCTGGACCCAAGTGATGCTCCTGCCTTACCTCCCAAAGTGCTGGGATTACAGGTGTGAGCCATTGTGCCAGCCTAGACCCTATCTCTCTAAAAAAAAATAAATAAAAAATGAAAAGAAGAAAAGGTAGATGAAGAAATAGCCTTCTTCCTAGATAGATAGTAGGAAAATCAGGAGAGTGTCTCCCCAGATGTCAAGAAAAGAGAGTATTTCTAGAGTGAAGAATGAGGGAGTAATTCACTATTTCACATATGTTCAAGATTTGAAGGAAAATCGGAACAGAAGAAATAAACGCTAGGTTTGGCAACTGTACTAGTCAGGGTTCTCCAGGGAAACACAACCAACAGGATATGTAGAGATATATAAGAGAAGATTTATTATGGGAATCGGCTCATGTGGTTACAGAGGGCAAATCCTACAACATGCCATCAGCAAGCTGGAAAACCCAGAAGGTGCGGGTATACTTAGTATAAGCCTTAAGGCCTGAGAACCAAGAGCGCCAATGTCCAAGAACTGGAGAAGATAGATGTCCCAGTGCAAAAAGACAACAAATTTGCCCTTCATCTACCTTATTTATTTGTTTTTGTGTTTTGTTTTGTTTTGTTTTTGAGACAGAGTCTTGCTTTGTTGCCCAGGCTAAAGTGCAGTGGCATGATCTTGGCTCACTGCAACCTCCGCTTTCCAGACTCAAGTGATTCTCGTGCCTGAGCGTCCTGACTAGCTGGGATTACAGGAGCATGCCACCACACCAGGCTAATGTTTGTGTTTTTAGTAGAAACGGGTTTTCACCATGTTGGCCAGGCTGGTCTCAAACTCCTGGTCTCAAGTGATCCACCTGTCTTGGCCTCCCAAAGTGCTAGAATTACAGGTGGGAACCACCACACCCAGCCCCTCTACTTTTTAAATTATTTATTTATTTTTGGAGAGACAGGGTCTCACTATGTTGCCCAGGCTGGTCTTTAACTCCCGGGCTCAAGCAATCCTCCCACCACAGCTTCTCAAAGTTCTGGTATTATAGGCATGACCCACTTTGCCTGGCATTTTTAATTCTATTCTGACCCTTAACTGATTACATAATGCCTACCTACATTAGTAAGGGTGGGCCCTCTTTGCTTAGTCTGCTGATTCAAATGCTTCTCACAGGCATACTAAGAACAGGCATACTAAGAACTAAGCTGTTTCATCAGCTATCTGGGCATCCAGATTTATTTGTCAAGGTGACAAATAAAATTAACCACCACAGAAACACTGACCTCATTAATCGTCTGATAAAGCAGTTTTTATGGAGTAGTTAGGGTGGAAGTCCAGCTGAGGGGGTTAAAGAGTAAAGGGGAAAAGAGGAAGTAAAAATGCTAACCAGTAATACCTTTTCCCAGAAGTTTTTCCGTGAAGTGGAAAAAATAGGGCTGTAGCTTTATGTGAATGTGTGTTCAAGGGAAGATCTATTTTTGTTTTGAAGATGGTTTTATGCTTGTGGAAGTATTCAGTAGAAGAACTGGAAGATGCCAAAGACTGAGAGTTAATTCTAGAAGTTGTCTTCCTAAGCAGACAAGATTGAATGAACGAGCCTCTGATAAGAACAGAAACTGTGGCTGGGTGCAGTAGCTCATCACGCCTGTAAATCCCAGCACTTTGGGAGGCTGAGCCGGGTGAATCACCTGAGGTTGGGAGTTCGAGACCAGCCTGACCAATATGGACAAACCCTGTCTCTACTAAAAATACAAAATTAGCCGGGCATGATGGAGCATGCCTGTAAGCCCAGCTATTCAGGAGGCTGAGGCAGGAGAATCACTTGAACCCAGGAGGCGGAGGTTGCGGTGAGCCAAGATTGTGCCATTCCACTCCAGCCTGGGCAACAAGAGCGAAACACCATCTCAAAACAAAACAAAACAAAGCAAAAAAACCAGAAACCATTTACCTATTGTAAAGCATGAGAAGGCCCAGAGAGGTAGAGAAAGTTGTGATAAAGGGCCAGGTGGTGGCTCACACCTGTAATCCCAGCGATTTGGGAGGCTGAGGTGGTGGATCACCTGAGGTCAGGAGTTCAAGACTAGCCTGGCCAACATGGTGAAACCCTGCCTCTAGTAGAAAGACAAAAATTAGCTGGGCGTGGTGGCATGCACCCGTAATCCCAGCTACTTGGGAGGCTGAGGCAGGAGAATAGCTTGAATCCCAGAGGTGGGGGTTGTGGTGAGCCAAGATCACACCATTGCACTCCAGCCTGAGCAACAGAGCGAGACTCTGTCTCAAAAAAAAAAAAAGAAAAAAAAAGTTGTGATAATAAAGAAGATCGCGCCAGGTGCGGGGGCTCATGCCTGTGATTCCAGCAATTTGGGAGGCCAAGGAGGGCAGGTCACGTGAGTCCAGGAGTTCAAGACCAGCCTAGGCAAAATGGCAAAACCCTATCTCTACACAAAGCCAAAAATTAGCCAGGCACAGTGGAGCATGTCTGTAGTTCTAGCTACTCAGGAAGCTAAGGTGGGAGGATCGTTTGAGCTCGGGAGGCAAGGTTGCAGTGAGCCGTGATCGCACTATTGCACTCTAGCCTGTGTAAGAGAGCAAGATCCTGTTGAAAGAAGAAAGAAAGAAAGAAAGAGAGAGAGAGAGAGAAAGAAAGAAAGAGAAAGGAAGAAAGAAAGGAAGGAAGGAAGGAAGGAAGGAAGGAAGGAAGGAAGGAAGGAAGGAAAATAAAAGATTGTGATCGCGATGCTCTTTACTCGCAGGCTTCTGCTCAGGAACAGGTGTGGATAATCTGCCAATTATCCACAACTGGGTTTAGCTAGAGTTGATATTTTGTCAAACAAGCAAAACAGAGAGTGAGGACAGCAAGCAAATTAATAGTGTTTCAAAGATAGTAATTATAAGGCCATGGGATTTAGACGGGGCTCAAAGGGAGGGGAGGACCTAAGAGGGTTGATGGGTAATGAAAAAGTTATATGAGTCAATAGGTTAGAGACCCTGATAGGGTCAAACAATCGTAGATGTTGAGGAGTAAGAATAAGTCATCTAGAAGGATAGGAAGTGGTGGTCAGGGTACAGAGCTATGATTGAATTTGAAGCTGTTGAAATTATTTGTGCTGACCAGGCCACGTATGACCATGAGGAAAGTGGCCGAAATACCAGGAGTAAATGATCACTGCAGGGAGAGGAGAGATCAGGATGCTTTGCACTGAGCTAGGTAGAGAGAAAGTTACCAATACCAATAAATAGGCGCAAATGAAAAAGACTGGGCTGGGCGCAGTGGCTCACACCTGTAATCCCAACACTTTGGGAGGCTGAGGTGGGTGGATCACCTGAGGTCAGGAGTTTGAGACCAGCCTGGCCAACATGGCAAAACCCCATCTCTACTAAAAATACAAAACTTAGCCAGGCTTGGTGGCACATGCCTTTAATCCCAGCTACACAGGAGGCTGAGGCAGGAGAATCTCTCGAACCTGAGAGGCGGAGATTGCAGTGAGCCAAGATTGTGCCCCTGCATTCCAGCCTGGGCGACAAAGCAAGACTACGTCTAAAACAAAACAAAGCTACATTAATCCTTTATGACACTTTTTGTATTTTGGTTTTTTTTTTTTTTTTTTTTGAGACAGAGTCTCTGTTGCCCAGACTGGAGTGCAGTGGCACAATCTCGGCTCACTGCAACCTCCGCCTCCCAGGCTCAAGGGATTCTCCTGCCTCAGCCTCCTGAGTAGCTGGGATTAAAGGCGCATGCCACTACAACTGGCTAATTTTTGTATTTCTAGTAGAGATGGGGTTTTGCCTTGTTGGCCAGACTGGTCTTTAACTCCTCACCACAGGTGATCTGCCCACCTTGGCCTCCCATAGTGTTGGGATTACAGGCATGAGCCACCGCGCCCAGCCCCAAATGGTTCATTGTAATTACATTTGCATTTCTCAATCTCTCTCTGTCCCTCTTTTTCTTTTTGAGGTAGAGTCTCACTCTGTCATCCAGGCTGCAATGCAGTAGAACGATCTCATCTCACTGCAACCTCCATCTCCTGGATCCAAGCAATTCTCCTGTCTCAGCCTCCCGAGTAGCTGGGATTACAGGCATGCACCACCATACCTGGCTATTTTTTTTTTTTTTTTTGAGACAGAGCCTCCCTCTGTTGCCCAGGCTGGAGTGAGTGGTGCGACTTCGGCTCACTGCAACCTCCACCTCCTGGGTTCAAACGATTCTCCTGCCTCAGCCTCCCAAGTAGCTGGGATTACAGGCATGCGCCACCACACCCAGCTAATTTTTGTATTTTTAGTAGAGACGAGGTTTTAACATGTTGACCAGGCTGGTCTTGAACTCCTGACCTCAGGTGATCCACCCGCCTCAGCCTCCCAAAGTACTGGCAATACAAGCATGAGCCACCACGCTGTCATTGGTCTTAATGGACCTCGTATTTAGTGCATTTATGTTATAGAACTTTTCCTCAAATGATATGTTTTCTAATGCTTCAGGGATAACATTGCAGGAACGAATTATTTTGGATGATTAAGAAGGGTAGTGAGAATAGGAAATTCAAACTGGAGAGTAATAAAGTCATTAAATATGGAGCTAGTCAGGCAACAGATAATTTATTGAGTGAAGTTGCTACTGGAGCTATGAAGAGGATAAATAGACTTTTGATTTTGAGAAAACTTGAAACTCATGCGGAAAGGTTGCAATGACTCAGTGTCTCTCAGCTGTAAAAACATGTCCATGCTTGAACTTGTTGGGCCTTTGAGGAGAAAAAGCTTTGAACTCTGGAGCCACAGAGACCAGAGATTTGAATCCTGTTCATTGTTTATTAGCTGTGTGACCTTGGGCAAGTTACTGAATCTATCTGCACCTCTAGTTTCTTATCTAAAAAATGGAGATTAAAAATAGTTCCTACCTGATAGAGTTATTAATGAAGATAAAGAGACATTATCTGTATTGAGGGTTTAATACTGTAACTGAATCATGGTAAGCACTTGATAATAGTGAGTTATAATCACTGTTATTACGGTTAAATATTATCTATAAATTGGAGACACCAAAAGCCACTTTTCAAGGCTAACAGAATTAAATGAGATGACGAATACAAAATACGCAGCACAGTATCTGCCATGCATTGAATTCTAACTGTTAGCTATTTCTATGAAATTGATCAGCAAATCTAATGATCTAATCATTTAACTGAGAAGTGATAGAGCAATTGAGAAGTAAATAGAGGGAAAAAGTAGAGAGAGCCCTCCCTCTCTTGAACCACTTACTCATTAACGTTAGCCTTTGACATTCTTTCCGGGCCGAGTGCGGTGGCTCATGCGTGTAATCCTAGCACTTTGGTAGGCCGAGGAAGGTGGATTGCCTGAGCTCAGGAGTTCAAGACCAGCCTGGGTAACATGGTGAAACCCTGTCGCTACTAAAATACAAAAAAGTTAGCCAGGTGTGGTGGCGTGTACTTGTAATCCCAGCTACTCAGGAGGCTGACACAAGAATTGGTTGAACTGGAGGTGGAGGTTCAATGAGCCAAGATTGTGCCACTGCACTCCAGCCTGGGCAACAGGGCCAGACTCTGTCTCAAAGAAAGAAAGAAAGAAAGTCTTTCCAAATGGTAAAGCAGAAACTCTGATGGAAATAGCTTCAGGATATAGGAGTCTTGATGTGTCTGAAGCCATGAGGAAGATTTAAGCAAGCACAACTTCAATTAGCCACATTCTTTTTGAGAGCCTACATCTGTTCTCTATCTGCAGATCAAAGTGTTATGAGCATTTCAATGAATAACTCTCATTTTTTTTCATCATAAGAACTCTGCAGCTCTGTTTAATTCCAAAGCCAATGTTCTTGGCAACTTTGTAATAGGGATGTCACCACTGAAAAGAAAGCTTTCACTTATTGAATTTATGTGATGTACTCCAGGCATTATGAAAAACTGTTATATACATTATCTTATTTGAGTACAGTCATGTGCCACACAATGACATTTCAGTCAACCACAGACCACATGTTTATGTGCTGGTGGTCCTGAAAGATTATAATCTTTATAATCTAACCTATAAGCTGAAAAATTCTTATTGCCTGCTGATGTTGGAGACATTATAACCTCACAGCACAAAGCATTACTCACATGGTTATAGTGATGCTGGTGTAAACAAAGCTACTGCACTGCCAGTCATAAAAAGTATAGCACATACAGTTGTAACCGCCCAAGGGGTTCACCTTGCCCGCCACCTAGACAGAGCCAATTCATCTAGACAGGGGAATTGCAATAGAGAAAGAGTAATTCACGCAGAGCCGGCTGTGTGGGAAACCAGAGTTTTATTATTACTCAAGTCAGTCTCTCAAACATTTATTTGGGGAGCAGAGGTTTTTTTTTTGAGACAAAGTCTTGCTCTGTCGCCAGGCTGGAGTGCAGTGGTGTGGCTCACTGTAACATCTGCCCCCCAGGTTCAAGCGATTCTCTTGCCTCAGCCTCCCAAGTAGCTGGGACTACAGGCACCTACCACCACGCCCAGCTAATTTTTGTTTTTAGTAGAGACGAGGTTTCACTATGTTTGGCCAGGATGGTCTCAATCCCTTGACCTTGTGATCCGCCCACCTCGGCCTCCCAAGTGCTGGGATCACAGGTGTGAGCCACCGCGCCTGGCCTAGGGAGCAGAGTTTTTAAGGACGATTTGGTGGGTAGGGGGAGTCCAGTGAGCCAGGAGGGCTGATTGGTCAGAGTGAAATCATAGGGAGTCAGAGCTGTCTCCTTGCTCTGAGTCAGTTCCTGGGTGGGGGCCACAAGATCAGAGGAGCCTGTTTATTGATCTAGGTGGTGCCAGCTGATCCATCAAGTGCAGGGTCTGCAAAATATCTCCAGCACTGCTCTTTGGAGCAGTTTAGAGAGGGTCAGTAACTTGTAGCCTCCAGCTACATGACTCCTAAACCATAATTTCTAATCTTGTGGCTAATGTTAGTCCTACAGAGGCAATTCCGCCCCAGGCAAGAAGGAGGTCTGCTTTGGGAAAGGGCTGCCATCATCTCTGTTTTAAACAATAAACTATAAATTAAATTTCTCCCAAAGATAGTTCAGCCTATGCCCAGGAATGAACAAGGACAGCTTGGAGGTTAGAAGCAAGATGGAGTCGGCTAAGTTAGATCTCTTTCACTGTCTCAGTCAGCGAAATTTCACTGTCTCAGTCACCTTTGCAAAGGCGATTTCACAACTAGGTACAGTATAGAACACTTGATAGTAAACAACTACGTTAGTAGTTTATGTGTTTACCATACTATTTTATCTTTATTTATTTATTTATTTATTTATTTTTGAGACAGGGTCTCGCTGTGTCACCTGGGCTGGACTACAGTGATATGATCTCTGCTCACTGTAACCTTTGCTTCCTGGGTTCCAGCAATCCTCCTGCCTCAGCCTCCCAAGTAGCTGGGATTACAAGCATGTACCATCACGCCTGGCTAATTTTTGTGTTTTTTTTTTTTTTAGTAGAGACAGAGTTTCACCATGTTGGCCAGACTGGTCTCAAACTCAAGTCATCTGCCCACCTCAGCCTCCCAAAGTGTTGGGATTAGAGGCATGAGCCACTGCACCTGGCCCTTATCATTATTTTAGAGTATACTCCTACTTATAAGATAAACAGCCTCAGGCAGGTCCTTCAGGAGGTATCCAGAAGAAGACATTGTTATCGTAGGAGATGACAGCTCCATGCATGTTATTGTCCCTGAGGACCTTTATGTGAGACAAGATATGGAGGTAGAATGCAGTGATAATGATTGTGACCCTGTGTAAGCCTAGGCTAATGTGTATGTTTGTGTCTTCTTTTGAACAAGAAAAGTCTAAAAAGTAAAAAATAAGTAATTTTTTTTTAAATGGAAAAAAAGCTTATCCAATGAAGACATAAAAAAAAGAAAATATTTTGTTGGGGTGCGGTGGCTCACGCCTGTAATCCCAGCATTTTGGGAGGCCAAGGCGGGTGGATCACCTGAGGTCAGGAGTTTGCGACCAGCCTGGTCAACATGGTGAAACCCTGTCTCTACTGAAAATACAAAAAATTAGTCAGGTGTGGTGGCAAGCACCTGTCATCCCAGCTACTTGGGAGGCTGAGGCAGGAAAATGGCTTGAACCCAGGAGGTGGAGGTTGCAGTGAGCCAATATTGCGCCATTGCACTCCAGCCTGGGCGACAATAGAGCACAACTCCTTCTCAAAAGAAAAAAAGAAAATGCTTTTATACAGCTGTACAATATGTTTGTGTTTTAAGCTAAGTTTTTAAAAGTTTCTTTTTGTTTCAACAGTTTTTGGGATTTAAGTAGTTTTTGGCTACGTGGATGACTTGTATAGCGGTAAAGTCTGAGACTGTAGTGCACTGTCACCCAAGTACTGTTCACTGTACCTCCGAAGTAGTTTTTTATGCCTCAACCCTTCCCACCCTCCCTTTTCTGTGTCTTCAGTGTCCATTATACGTCCATTCTGGGTTTGTTTTCGTTTTAATTTTAGAGATGAAGTTTTGCTCTTGTTGCCCAGGCTGGAGCGCAGTGGTGCGATCTTGGCTCACTGTGACCTCTACCTCCCAGGTTAAGGCAATTCTCCTGCCTCAGCTTCCTGAGTAGCTGGGATTATGGGCATGCACCACCATGCCTGGCTAATTTTGTATTTTTAGTAGAGACGGGTTTTCTCCATGTTGGTCAGGCTAGTCTCAAACTCCCAACCTCAGGTGACCCACCCATCTCAGCCTCCCAAAGTGCTGGGATTACAGGCATGAGCCATGGTGCCCTGCCTATACCTCCACTCTGTATACCTTTGCATATCCATAGCTTAGCTCCCACTTATAAGTGAGAACATAGATTATTTGGTTGTTCACTTAGAATAATGGCCTCCAGCTCCATTGAAGTTGCTGCAAAAGACTTATTTTATTCTTTTCATGTCTGAATAGTATTCCACGATGTATATATATATCACTTTTTTTTTTTTTTTGAGATGGGATTTCACTCTTGTCATCTAGGCTGGAGTGCAATGGCACTATCTCGACTCACTACAACCTCTGCCTCCTGGGTTCAAGCAATTCTCCTGCCTCAGTCTCCCCAGTAGCTGGGATTAAATGTACCTGCCACCACGTCTGGCTAATTTTTATAGTTTTTGTGGAGATGGTTTTCACTATGTTGGCCAGGCTGGTCTTGAACTGTTGACATCAGGTGATCTGCCTACCTTGACCTCCCAAAGTACTAAGATTATAGGTGTGAGCCACCATGCCCAGTTGTATATCACATTTTTAAAAATCCAGTTATCGGTTGATGGGTACTTAGGTTGGTTCCAAATCTTTGCAACTGTGAGTTGTGCTGTGGTAAATATACATGTGTAGGTGTCTTCTTGATATAATGACTTCTTTTCTTAAACTGTTATTACAAAAGAGTAAAAACGTTGAATATATATATATATATATATATTCTCTCTCTCTCTCTCTCTATATATATATATAGAGAGAGAGAGAGAGAGACTTACTCTGTCACCCAGGCTGGAGTGCAGTGTTGCAATCTCGGCTCTCTGCAACCTCTGCCTCCTGGGTTTAGGCGATTCTCCTGCCTCAGCCTCCCAAGTAGCTGGGATCTTGTAATTTTTGTATTTTTGTATTTTTAGTAAAGACAGGGTTTCACCATGTTGGCTAGGCTCATCTTAAACTTCTGACCTCAGGTGATCTGCCTGCCTCGGCTTCCCAAAGTGCTGGGATTACAGGCATGAGTCACCATGCTCGGCCTATTGAAGAAATTATTTTTTTTGAAAAATTAAAAAAAATAAATTTACTGTAGCCTAGGTGTACAGTGTTTATAAAGTCTACAGTAGTGTGCAGTAATGTCCTAGGCCTTCACTCACTTACTACTCACTGACTCACCCCCAGCAGCTTCCGGTCCTGCAACCTCCATTCATAGTAAGTGCTCTATACAGGTATACCATTATTTATTTATTTATTTATTGAGATGGAGTCTCACTCTGTCACTCAGGCTGGAGTGCAGTGGCGTGATCTCGGCTCACTGCAACCTCTGCCTCCTGGGTTCCAGTGATTCCCCTGCCTCAGCCTCCAGAGTAGTTGGGATTACAGGTGCGTGTCACCATGCCCAACTAATTTTTATATTTTTAGTAGAGACAGGGTTTTGCCATGTTGGTCAGGCTGGTCTCAAATTCCTGACCTCAGGTGATCCACTGCCTTGGCCTCCCAAAGTGCTGGGATTATAGGTGTGAGCCACTGTGCCCGGCCCAGTATATAATTTTTTAACTTTTATACTGTATTTTTACTGCACCTTTTCTATGTTTAGATATACAAATACTTTCCATTGTGTAACAATTGCCTACAGGATTCAGTACAGTAATGTGCTGTACAGATTTGTAGCACAGAAACAATAGGCTATGCCATATAGCCTAAGTGTGTAGTAGGCTATGCCATCTGGGTTTGTGTAAGCTCCTCTATGATGTTCACACAATGACAACATCATCTCATGATGCATTTCTCAGAACATATCCCCACTGTAAGGTAATGCATGACTACATATAAACAGCCCTGGGAGGTAGGTAGCATTATTGTCTAAATTTTGCCATAGAAGGAAACTGAGGCTCAAAGAGAGTAATTTGTTCAAGGTAATTTGCAGCTAGTGAGGGGCAGAGGCAAAATGTTAGTCTAGGTTAGTCTGTCTCTGATGTCTCTGCTCTTAACCTTTATTTACACTATAAATACCCACCATGTACTCCTCTTATCTCCTTGAGCCCAGGGTTGGTAGCAGCACAACTACGACTAAGCTCTGGGTTACTGTGCTATCTCTTGTGGCTCCTCTACACCCATACCTTTGTAAATGGTCCTTCTGAAAATAACCCCTGTTCAAATGATCCTAGTTAGGGTATACCACCATAGGTGTCCTGCTGTGACCCTCACTGGTATAGCTCACTATGGAAGATATGGAAGAGAAGGAGTTAGTTTAACTACTCTTGCTTCCTTGCTACACAACATATATATGGGGTGCATACACACAAAGACACACACACACACACACACACACACACACACTCTTCCTGTTATGAATCGAATGGGTACCCCTAAACTCCTATGTTGAAACCCTAGCCCTCAATGTGATGGTATTTGCAGATGGAGCTTTGGTGAGGTAAATAGGTTTAGATGAAGTTAGGAAGGCGGGGCCTTGGTCTGATGGCATTAGGGCCCTTATGAGAGGAGAGAACAGGCTGGGCATGGTGGCTCATGCCTGTAAATGCACTTTGGGAGGCCGAGGTGGGTGGATCATGTGAGGTCAGGAGTTTGAGACCAGCCATGATCAACATGATGAAACCCCGTCTCTACTAAAATAGAAAAATTAGCTGGGCATGGTGGACACCTGTAATCCCAGCTACTCGGGAAACTGAGGAGAACAGTTTGAACCAGGGAGGAAGAGGTTGCAGTGAGCCAAGATCATGGCACTGGCCTGGGCAACAAGAGTAAAACTCCGTTTCAACAAACAAGCAAACCAAAAAGAGATAAGAGAAGATGGAAAATTGGAAGCATTATTAGCATACTTCTCCCCCTTGGGAAGACAACATATTGTGTAGAAAATAGTGGTACAGATTCACACTGTGAACTTTTTTCCAATAAACAATAGGAAAAGTGAAATAAACCACAGGCCCTTTGAAAGAAGTGGCAGGCTAAGGCCTACACCGTGAGCCATGTGGGAAACTGTAAGTCCCCAGAGTGTAAAAGGGGGATAAACTGCCCCACGGATATACGCTTACTGAGGGACCTGGCAATCCAGGCCATGGGGGAAGGCTTTAACCCTACCCAGTTCTTGAGCTGATTTAGTGAGTGGTGGGGAGTATATGAGAAGGAATGGCACCTGGACAGGCTTTGTGTGCATCCCCAGGCTCCAGCAGGGGTGGAGCGAGGCGGTTCCTGAGCCAACCTACCTCACAGGGGACCTCCTGGAAGTCTGCTAGACCCAGGTAGCAGTCACAGGTTGTGAGAAGCTCCCAACTGAGATTTGCGATATTATGTTGAGCAGGAACAAATGCCCTTGGCCAGAACTGAGGGGCGAGTGGGAAGTGTGCTGCAGGCATGAGGACAGGAGCTGGGTGCCCCTGCTTCATGGGTGGACCAGGAGGGGCATGGCCTGAAAGTCAAGGTTTCTGTCTTTGTCAGGAAAGCTCACGGCTTGGGGCGATTTTGAGGTCTGAGTGCAGACTGTCTGGAAGCAAGCTAGCTGCTGATAGCGGAACACTGTCGGTGTGAGACCTGCTTGCCTCAACAAATGCATGGGAGCTGGATGGAGCTTACTGTCACCTACTATACCCCATTCCCCATGTGGATTCTTTTGTCCAGCAGAAATAGCTGTGCCCCTCCTGGGGACATTACCCCAGTGGCCAGAGAACTGCCTTCCAATCCCCACTGGGGCTGCTACTTGCCCCACACATGAAGAGCCAGAGTGCAGACTTGCCTGACCCAGCCCCCACCTGGCTTTACCCCTCCACCCGCCCTGGTAGCTTTACACAAAGGATAGAAACTTTTGGGAGCTCAATGGGTCTGACTGTTGCTTGAGACATCAGAGTACCTCCCCTGGGTAACATAAAGCAAGCATAAATCCCACCTCTACCACTGCAGCTGGCACTCTTTCAAAAAAGACTGCTGCCTGGCTGTAGGCCAACTGACACAGGTAGAATACTACGTGCTCAGGAAGGAGAAAATGTGTGTGTGACTTCAGCTATCACCATTGCTTGCACTACCCTGGCTAATCAGGAGATCCTGAGTCTGTCTACGTGACCAGTTCATTATTACTACACCTGGCATTTGAGAAAGCCAACACAATAAGGCTATTTATAACCAACGAATGTCACAGAGTCTGCATCACTCCCCTGTCACCCCATCAGAACTAGTGCTGGTACCCACTGCTGGAAGACTCGAGGACAGGTCACATCACTGGATCCCTTGATGACATTCCCCAGTACCAGCTTGGAGTGCGGCAGCCCCACTGGGTGGCCAGACCCAGAGGAGCAGCAGCATTCACAGTAGTCTGGCTCTCAGGGACTGCTACTCTTAGGGGAAGGTGGAGCACACCACATCAACGGAGCACCTCATGGGACAAAATAATCCAGAAGGAAGGCCTTGAGTCCCAGAACTTTCTGCTTGTGGGAAGTTTTTTTCAGCAGAGGCGCAGGTGCGGTGCTGGGCTCAGCAGGAAAAGTCTCTGGCTGTACCCCAGCAGTCAGGCAGCTTTGGTACTTGTGAAGGGTTTTGGAGAAGGGGACTTCTTTTCTCTCTCATCTGCCACTGAAGATATGTCTGGGATACTCCCACGGGACCTCAGTGAGGGTGTACCTACAGACAGCCTTTCTGGAACACTTTGGAGTGACTGCATCCCCACAGGAGGAGTACCCTCCAGGTTTAGGCTTGCACAAGGGGTAGAGTCACAGTTCCTTTCTACATGGAATATCAAAATTGCTGTAGCCGAAAAGAGGTGCCCATCTGGTCTGAATTGCTGGAACACTGGGTCAAGAATGTAACAAGGAGGTGGATCACTTTCCTGCTGGCCTGAGGGGGCCTGAGCTGAGGTAGCTTCCATCCTTCCCTCTGATAAAACCTCAGTACATTTCACTGAGAGCTCCCTCAGCTTCCTCTGTCAAGACTGGGACCTCTGCCCACCATTTGGTCTTGCTTTTACCCACCTGCTTTAGCCACAACCAGTTTCTACCCAGGGATACCTTCCTTACTGGTCTGAAGTCTGAAATGCTCAACCCAGTAAATCAAATATGTAAATATGTAAATATAAAAGTGCACATCACTGGGGAATGCGATAAGCTTCAAGAGAGCTCTGACATTCCAACCGTACAGGAGATGATGAACCTGCTCACACACTCAGCATATTTCTACTACAACCAGCATCTGAGAAAGCCATCATACAAAGACTGTCTATAACAAAGAAACTCATACAGAGTCTTCACCCCTGAAAGCAATGAGAGCTGAATTTGGCTATAGTAAACTGTAAACATTAAAGTCACATCCCCAAGGGAAAAAAGAATTTTCTTTTCTTTCTTTTTTTTTTTTAAAGACAGTTGAATCAAAAATAAACTTAAGAATGACTAGAAGAGGCTACCTGGGTGCAGTGGCTCATGCCTGTAATCCCAGCACTTTGGGAGCCTGAGGTAGGCAAATCACGAGGTCAAGAGTTCAAAACCAGTCTGAACAACATGGTGAAACCTCATCTCTACTAAAAATACAAAAAAAAAAAAAAAATTAGCCACATGTGGTGGCAAACGCCTGTAATCCCAGCTACTCAGGAGGCTGAGGCAGGAGAATTGCTTGAACCTGGAAGGCATAGGTTGCAGTGAGCCAAGATTGCACCATTGCACTCTAGCTTAGGTGAAGAGCAAGACTCCATCCCAGGGGACGGGGTGGGGGAGAGAAGAATAATTAGATGAAACAGTCTACCCAAATGACAAGGAACCAAAAAATAATTCTGGTAATATGACACGATAAGGTTCTATAGTACCACCAAAAGATTGCACTAGCTCTCCAACAAGGGGTGCAAACCAAGATGAAATCTTTAAAATACTAGATAAAGAATTCAAAAAGCTGATGATTAAGTTATTCAAGGAGATACAAGAGAAAGGTGACAACCAGCATAAAGAAATTTTAAAAAGTTCAGAATATGAACGAAAAATTTTCTAAAGAGATATATATCTTAAAGAAAAAACAATCAGAACTTCTGGAAATTAAAAACACATTTAGGGAATTACTAAAGGCAGTAGAAAGTTTTAAGAATACACTAGGCCAAGGGAGGTTCCAAGATGGTCGAGTAGAAACAGCTCCAGTCTACAGCTCCCAGTGTGAGTGACACAGAAGACGGGTGATTTCTGCATTTCCAACTGAGGTACTGGGTTCATCTCACTGGGGCTTGTTGGACAGTGGGTGCAGGACAGTGGGTGCGGCCCACAGAGCATAAGCCGAACCATGACAAGGCATCACCTCACCCGGAAACACAAGGAGTTCCCTTTCCTAGCCAAGGGAAGCTGTGACAGAAGGCACCTGGAAAATCAGGTCACTCCCACCCTAATACTGCAGTTTTCCAACGGTCTTAGCAAATGGCACACCAGGAGATGATATCCTATGCCTGGCTCAGAGGGGCCCATGCCCACGGAGCCTCGCTTACTGCTAGCACAGCAGTCTGAGATTGAAAAGCAAGGCGGCAGCAAGGCTAGGGGAGGGGCACCCGCCATTGCTGAGGCTTGAGTAGGTAAACAAAGTGGCCAGGAAGCTCAAACTGGGTGGAGCCCACCACAGCTCAAGGAGGCCGGCCTGCCTCTGTAGACTCCACCTCTGGGGGCAGGGCATAGCTGAACAAAAGGCAACAGAAGCTTCTGCAGACTTAAATGTCCCTGTCTGACAGCTTTGAAGGAGTAGTCGTTCTCCCAGCATGGAGTTTGAGATCTAAGAATGGACAGACTGCCTCCTCAAGTGGGTCCCTGAACCCCAAGTAGCCTAACTGGGAGGCACTTCCCAGTAGGGGCTGACTGACATCTCACACGTCCGGGTGCCTGTCTGAGGTGAAGCTTCCAGAGGAATGATCAGGGAGCAACATTCGCCCTTCTGCAATATTTGCTGGTCTGCAGCCTCTGCCAGTGATACCCAGGCAAACTCCAACAGACCAATATTACACATTCTTAAAGAAAAGAATTTTCAGTCCAGAATTTCATATCCAGCCAAACTAAGTTTCATAAGTGAAGGAGAAATAAAATCCGTTACAGACAAGCAAATGCTGAAAGATTTCGTTACCACCAGGCCTGCCTTACAAGAGCTCTTGAAGGAAGCACTAAACATGGAAAGGAACAACTGGTACCAGCCAAGGCAAAAACGTGCCAAATTGTAAAGACCATCGATGCTAGGAAGAAACTGCATCAACTAACGAGCAAAATAACCAGCTAACATCATAAGGACAGGATCAAATTCACACATAACAATATTAACCTTAAATGTAAAGGGGAAAATGCTTCAATTAAAAGACACAGACTGGCAAATTGGATAAAGATTCAAGACCCATCAGTATGCTGTATTCAGGAGACCCATCTCACCTGCAGAGATGCACACAGGCTCAAAATAAAGAGATGGAGGAAGATCTACCAAGAAAATGGAAAACAAAACAAAAAAAAAAGCAGGGGTTGCAATCCTAGTCTCGATAAAATAGACTTTAAACAACAGAGATCAAAAGAAACAAAGAAGGCCATTACATAATGATAAAGGGATCAATTCAACAAGAAGAGCTAACTATCCTAAATATATATGCACCCAATACAGGAGCATCCAGATTCATAAAGCAAGTCCTTAGAGACCTACAAAGAGACTTAGACTCCCACACAATAATAATGGGAGACTTTAACACCCCACTGTTAACATTAGACAGATCCACGAGACAGAAAGTTAATAAGCATATCCAGGAAATGAACTCAGCTCTGCACCAAGTGGAGCTAATAAACATCTACAGAATTCTCCACCCCAAATCAACAGAGTATACATTCTTCTCAGCACCACATTGTACTTATTCCAAAATTGACCACATAATTGGAAGTAAAGCATTCCTCAGCAAATGTAAAAGGACAGAAATTATAACAAACTGTCTCTCAGACCACAGTGCAACCAAACTAGAACTCAGGATTAAGAAACTCACTCAAAACCACCCAACTACATGGAAACTGAACAACCTGCTCCTGAATAACTACTGGGTACATAAAGAAATGAAGGCAGAAATAAAGATGTTCTTTGAAACCAATGAGAAAAAAGATACAACATATCAGAATCTCTGGGACACATTTAAAGCAGCGTGTAGAGGGAAATTTATAGCACTAAATGCCCACAAGAAAAAGCAGGAAAGATCTAAAATTGACACGCTAACATCACTATTAAAAGAACTAGAGAAGCAGTAGCAACCACATTCAAAAGCTAGCAGAAGGCAAGAAATAACTAAGATCAGAGCAGAACTGAAGGAGATAGTGGCACGAAAAACCCTTCAAAATATCAATGAATCCAGGAGCTGGTTTT
>NW_012116210.1:527300-527680 GCF_000951035.1 Colobus angolensis palliatus
TCACAATTGCTTCAAACAGAATAAAATACCTAGGAATCCAACTTACAAGGGATGTGAAGGACCTCTTCAAGGAGAACTACAAACCACTGCTCAACTAAATAAAAGAGGACACAAACAAATGGAAGAATATTCCACGCTCATGAATAGGAAGAATCAATATCATGAAAATGGCCATACTGCCCAAGGTAATTTATTGATTCAATGCCACCCCATCAAGCCACCAATGACTTTCTTCATGGAATTGGAAAAAATTACTTTAAAGTTCATATGGAACCAAAAAAGGGGTTGCATTGCCAAGACAATCCTAAGCCAAAAGAACAAAGCTGGAGGCATCATGCTACCTGACTTCAAACTATACTACAAGGCTACAGTAACCAAAA
>NW_012116210.1:528635-529086 GCF_000951035.1 Colobus angolensis palliatus
GGAAACAACAAATGCTGGAGAGGATGTGGAGAAATAGGAACACTTTTACACTGTTGGTGGACTGTAAACTAGTTCAACCATTGTGGAAGACAGTATGGCGATTCCTCAAGGATCTGAAACTAGAACTGCTATTTCACCCAGTCATCCTATTACTGAGTATATACCCAAAGAATTATAAACCATGCTGCTATAAAGACACATGCACACATATGTTTATTGCAGCACTATTCACAATAACAAAGAGTTGGAACCAACCCAAATGCCCATCAGTGATAGACTGGATTAAGAAAATGTGGCACATATACACCATGGGATACTATGCAGCCATAAAAAGGGATGAGTTCATGTCCTTTGTGGGGACATGGATGAAGCTGGAAACCATCATTCTGAGCAAACTATTGCAAGGACAGAAAACCAAACACTGCATGTTCTCACTCATAGGTGGGAATTG
>NW_012116210.1:529421-531804 GCF_000951035.1 Colobus angolensis palliatus
GGTGCAGCACACCAACATGGCACATGTATACATATGTAACAAACCTGCACGTTGTGCACATGTACCCTAGAACTTAAAGTATAATAATAAATAAAAACAAATGAAAACTTTATTATGAACCCCCCAAAAAAACCAAACTCAAAGCTAGCAGAATAAAGTAAGTAGCAAACATCAAAGTAAAACTAAATGAAATTGAAACAAAAATACAAAAGATCAATGAAACAAAAAGTTGATTATTTGAAAATATGAATGAAATCAATAGACCATTAGCTAGATTAAACAAGAAGAGAGGATTTAAGTAAGTTAAATTAGAAATAAAATTGGAGACATTATCACCAACACCACAGATATATATAAAAGATAATTTGAGACTACTATGAACACCTCTATGCACACAAACTAGAAATTCTAGAGAAAATAGATACATTCATGAAAACATATAATCCTCCTAGATTGAATCAGGAATAAATAGGAATATTGAACAGAACAATAATAAGCAATATGATTGATCAGTAATAAAAAATTGCCAAAAACAATAAAAAAAGCCTGGGGCCAGATGAATTCACAGCTGAATTCTACCAGACATTCAAAGAAGAATTGGTACTAATTCTGCTGAAACTATTCCAAAAAATCGAGAAAGAAGGAATCTTTCCTAACTCATTCATGAAGCCAATGTCACCATAATCCCAAAATGAGGAAAGGACATAACAAAAAAAGAAAACTAAAGATCAATATCCCTGATGCAAACAGATGCAAAAATGTTCAACAAAATGCTAGCAAACTGCATCCAACAGCACATCAAAAGGATGATACACCATGATCAAATGAGTTTCACCCTGGGATCCAGGGATAATTTAATATATGCAAGTAAATAGATGTGATACATCACATAAACAGAATTAAAACAAAAACCATATGATCATCTCAATAGATGCAGAAAAAGCATTTGATAAAATCCAGCATTGCTTTATAATAAAAACCCTCAACAAACTAACCATAGAAGGAATGTACATCAAAATAATAAAAGCCATCTATGACAGACTCACAGGCAACATTATACTGAATGGAGAAAAGTTCAAAGCATTCCTCCTGAGAACCGGAACATGACAAGGTCGCCCACTTTCACCACTTCTACTCAACACAGTACTGGAAGTCCTAGCCAGAGCAATCAGGCAAGAGAAATAAATAAAGGGCAACCAAATTGGAAAAGAGGATGTCAAACTACCACTGCTAATGATGTGATCATATATTTAGAAAACCCTAAAGATTCACCATTTTTCTCAGAATTAGAAAAAACAATCCTAAAATGCATATGGAACCAATAAAGAGCTTGAATAACCAAAACAATCCTAAGCAAAAATAACAAATATGGAGGCAGCACATTACCCAACTTCAAATTATACCAAAAGGCTATAGTAACCAAAACAGCATGGCACTGATATAAAAGTCGATACACAGACCAATGGAACAGAGTAGAGAACCAATTAATAAAGCCAAATACTTAACAAACGACTGGTCTTTGAGAAGCACACAAAAACATATGTTGAGGAAAGGACATTCTATTCAACAAATGGTGCTTGGAAAATGGATAGCCTCACGTAGAATGAAACTGGATCCCTATATCTCACCATATACAAAAATCAACTCAGGATGGATTAAATACTAAAATCTAAGACCTGAAACTGTAAAAATTCTAGAAGAGAATATAGGGAGAACTCTTCTAGACATTGGCCTAGGCAAAAAATTTATGACTAAGACCCCAAAAGCAAATGCAACAAAACAAAAGTAAATGGGACTTAGTGAAACTAAAAAGCTTCTGAATAATGAAAGAAATAATCATCAGGGTAAACACATAACCCAAAGAATGGAAGAAAATATCTGCAAACTGTGCATCTGACACAGGACTAATATTCAGACTCTACAAGGAACTCAAACAAATCAGTAAGAAAAAAACAAATCACCTCATCAGAAAGCAGGCAAATGACATGAATAGACATCTCTCAAAAGAAGATATGAAAATGGCCAAGAAACATATGAGAAAAATGCTCATAATCACTAATTATCAAGGAAATGCAAATTAAAACCACAATGAGATACCATCCTACCCCAGCCAGAATGGCCATTATTAAAAGGTTCAAAAACTATAGATATTGGCGCAGATATGGTTAAAAGGGAATGCTTGTATTCTATTGATGGGAATGTAAATCAGTATAGCCTCTGTGGAAAACAGTATGGAGATTCCTTTCCTTGTTTTTTTTTGAGATGAAGTCTCACTCTGTTGCCCAAGCTGGAGTACAGTGGCATGATCTTGGCTCACTGCAACCTCCACCTCCCAGGTTCGAGTGATTCTCCTGCCTCAGCCTCCCAAGTAGCTGGGAGTACA
>NW_012116210.1:531854-545610 GCF_000951035.1 Colobus angolensis palliatus
AGCCTCCTGAGTAGCTGGGACTACAGGCACGCACCACCACGTCTAGCTAATTTTTGTATTTTTAGTAGACATGGGGTTTCACTATATTGGCCAGGCGGGTCTCAAACTCCTGACCTCATGATCTGCCCTCCTTGGCCTCCCAAAGTGCTGGGATTACAGGCATGAGCCTAGGCGGAGATTTCTTAAATAACTAAAAGTAGACATGCCATTTGATTCAACAATCCCCTATTGGTTATCTACCCAAAGGAAAAGAAGTCATCATATACAAAAGACACTTGCATGTATATGTTTATCAAAGCACAGTTCACATTTGCAAAGGTATGGAATCAGCCTAAGTACCCATTAAGTGATTATGAGTGGATAAAGAAAATGTAGCATACATATATATGCCCTGTAAAGGAATGAAATAATGTCTTTTGCAGCAACTTGGATAGAGCTGGAGGCCATTATTTTAAGTGAAGTAATGCAGGAATGGAAAGTCAAATACTGTATGTTCTCACTTATAAGTGGGAGCTATGCTGTGCATACACAAAAGCATACGGACAGGTATAATGGACATTGAAGACTCAGAAGTGGGGAGCGTGGGATGGAGGTGAGGAATAAAACAATACTTATAGGGTGCAATGTATACTATGTAGGTGGCAGGTAAACTAAAAGCCCTTACTTCACCACTATACCATTTATCCATGTAACAAATAACCATGTGTACCAAAAGCTATTGAAAGGAAAAAATAAATACATATAATGTTTTAAACAGATAGGCCCCATGGTGTTTGTAGAAGTGTGAATCATGATCTATGCTCACAGAATCCACAAGCTCACTGGAAACAGAAATCCAGAAGATATAAAAAAGTAAAGTGACTTTGGGTATTTGATAAATTCTTGCATGACTTTTTTTTCACAGTTTCATATCACTTAATTTAGAAATCATCTTACTATCAGTTGTAACTTACAATGTATGGTGTTTGTCTTGTAGTGTGATATAAAGTAATGTTGTATTTTAATCCATATAGTTTTGGGGTTGTTTATGGAATATACCATTAAAAATTATTTGCTACAGCAAAAAGAAGAGATAACAGAGAACTTGCTTGCCCCTCACCACTTCCCCCGTTTACATGCACACACACAAAAAGGCCATTTGAGTACCTGGAGAGATGACGGCTGCTTATAAGCCAAGAGAAGAGGTGTCAGAATAAAACCTACCTTGACAGCACCTTGATCTTGGACATTACAGCCTCCAGAACTTGGGTTAATAACTTTCTGTTGCTTAAGCCACCAAGACCATGGTATCTTATTATAGCAGACTGAGCAGGCTAATACTTCCTCTCCCCAGTCTGCTCAGTTTAGATATATCATAATTTTAGGTTAAATCAATACTCTGTGTTATTATGGTACTGTAAATACTGCTTACCTGTCACCTTTTAATGCATTGCATTTCTTCTCTAATGGAATTTTTATTAGTAGAGTTAAAAATTGTCTCAGTTTTTGTTTGGCAAGTTTTCTAGGAACCTGTTACTAATTAATCTTCAAACTCCCATAGAGTGTAACTCTCCACTCTGTATTTCAAACATATCAGATAAACTGATTATCTCTTTGTTAGAGGCACACCTTCCAAAATTTTCCCTTGCCTTGGTCCCACAGACTGGTTGCTTCCTCAGCTTGTTCCTCTATAATTTCCCTTTGTCATCCATTCTTTTTTCCTCACTACTGTCTTAGATCTCGTTTCCTGGATCTCTTGGTTTATTCCTTCAATTTAACAGAGCACATCTTCCAGGTTCTTCCTGATATGAAGCATGAGATATGAATATTTTGAGTCTCTGACATGTGAAAAAGTTGTAATCAGCTCTCACACTAGATTGCTGGATATAGAACTCTAGATTGGAAATAAGTTCCATTGTGTTCTGGCTTCTAGCATTGCTGTTGAGATGTCCAAAACCATTCTAAAAGGGGATCCTTTTTACTTGAACTTTCCTTGATAGTTATCTGCCCTCCACCATTGACTTTGCTGCTAGACACTTAGTATCTTCTCTTTGTCCCTAGTAATCTGAAATGTCATGATGACATGCCTTAGGGTGGGGTTTTTTTTTCCATCCAGTTTTCTGAGCCCATAGCAGAGCTTCTCAATCTGGGAACTGTGGAGGCTAAAGAAACTCCATCTTGGAAGTTAATCCACCATGTTGGCCTCTAATTAACTCCTATTCCAGGAAGGCATCTAAGATTTCCAACTTATCTGTTGTCCTTGTGTAAGAGCAGGTACTTACTATAAATCCTGCCCCTACGTCAAACAACCTTGATGTTATCATACTTCAGTTGTTCTAAACATCCTTTCTGAACAACCTCTTCCCTATGATACATAAGCCCTGGGTCTTGGGGTTAATGGTATGGGGATCCACCATCTTATCTTGCAGTTGCCTGAGACACAGACATGGCTTCTGTTGGTAAATCTCTATTAAATGATTTCTTTGTAAGAAACTAGGTTTGTCAGCCTCTTTCTTTGGCCTCTCACCTTCCTCAGACTTTGGGGGTAGGTTTACATAGGCCTGTGCACTGCACAATAAGAACAAATGACCTCCACTTTGGGGAACCTTCCTTCAAACATTTCTTTGATAGTTTTCTCCCTTACATTTTCAAAACTGTTATACCTTCTTTAGCTATCTTGTACTTCCTGACCTAATTCTCTGATTTTGTCATTTATTTTCTATTTTCTATGTTTTGTATTATTATCTACTTTTAAAGCATTTTTTCTCAATGTTATCTTAATCCTTTTTCTACATTTTTTATTTCAACTGTCATATTTTTATTTATTTATTTAATTTCATTTTTGAGAGACAGTCTTGTTCTGTCACCCAGGCTGGAGTGCAGTACAGCAATCATGGTTTACTGAGCCTCCACCTTGCAGACCCAAGTGATCCTCCCACCTCAGCCTTCCAAGTAGCTGGGACCAGAGATGCCCATTACCAGGCCTGGCTAATTGCTTTTAATTTTTTTTTAAGAGACGGGGTCTCCTGTGTTGCTCAGGTTGGTCTCAAACTCCTGGGCGCAAGTGATCCTCCTGACTTGACCTTCCAAGGTGATGGGATTACAGGAAGAGCTACCATACCCGGCCAAACTCTCATATATATATATATATATATATATTTTTTTTTTTTTTTCTCTCTTTAGATGGAGTCTTGCTCTGTCACCCAGGCTAGAGTGCAGTGGCATGATCTGGGCTCACTGAAACCTCCACCTCCTGGTTTCAAGCCATTCTCCTCCTCAGTCTCACAAGTAGCTGGGATTGCAGGCCTGTGCCACCACGCCTGGGTAATTTTTGTACTTTTAGTAGAGACAGGGTTTTGCCATATTGGCCAGGCTGGTTTTGAACTCTTGGCCTCAGGTGATCCACCCACCTTGGCCTCCCAAAGTGCTGGGATTATAGAAGTGAGCCACCATGCCCAGCCTCATATTTCTAATTTTCAAAAAACCTTTTTCATTTTCTAGATGTTCTTGCTTTTATAGATTCCTTTTGGGATCTATAAAAATTTTGGGAAAATCTGTTTTTCCCCAGATTCAGTTTTTCACAGATTCAGTTTCTCTTCTTATTTTGCAAAGATTAACATTCAGGCTTATTTAAATGTTAAATGTTATTCTATGTTATGCATTTTCAAAAGTTTTATTTTGCTCCCTGTGTCCTCAGGGTTTTTTTTCAAAACAATACTATTTTGGTTCTGCCTTTCCATTTTTAAGGCTTTCTTCAATTGCTTAATGATTTTAGGCTTTTGGCTCATATTTCGTATTCAAGACTGTGACAGCCGGCCTGGTGCGGAGGTTCACGCCTGTAATCCCAGTACTTTGGGAGGCTGAGGCGGGTAGATCACCTGAGGTCAGGAGTTTGAGACCAGCCTGACTGACATGGTGAAACCCTGTCTCTACTAAAAATACAAAAATTAGCTGGGTGTGGTGGCCAGTAATCCCAGCTACTTTGGAGGCTGAGGCAGGAGAATCGCTTGAACCTGGGAGACAGAGGTTGCAGTGGAGTGCACTATTGCACTCCAGCCTGGGCGACAAGAGTGAAACCCTGTATCAAAAAAACAAAAAACAAGCAAACAAAAAAACTGAGACAGTCAAAAGTTATTTGGACACACTATGATTGTCAGGGCTGGTTAATTGGTGGGTTTCACCATAGGGTGGTCTGGCTGAACTCTTACTGGGTGCTCAGAATGGAGTCCTTTAAAAGCATGGCTACCAGTGTTCTTGAAGCAGACCAGAATACTGACAAGGGATCCATGAGGAAGTGTGGCCTTAGCTTCTTGCTTTTGGTATGCCTCCTCTCTCCTAGATGTGTTGGTACTCTAAGCCCAATGATGTCTCCCTACTAGTAAACATCTAGACTTCCGGGATGTGAGGAAGAGGCATGGATGGGGGAGGGATCTGGGCTTACAGCTGTTCCTTTTAGATATCTTCAACTAATTCTTTTTTTTTTTCATTTTTTTAAGAGACTAGTCTCTAGTGTGTTGCCCAGGCTGGGCTCAAAATCTCAAATTCTTGCGCTCAAGTGATCCTCCCTCTTCAGCTTCCTGAGCAGTTGGGGACTACAGGCATGTGTCATCATGCTCAATGTAGTTCTTTTGTTTTTAGGTCAATTGTATCTCTACTTTCAGAAGTACCTGGTGCCTCCAATTCCTGCAGTCTTTTGAGGCTTTGCTTGAATTAACCTTCTTCTAAGTTGTTCCATTCCAGCTTAATTTTCACCATACTCTGGTCCATTAGGTTAATGACCACTCTTTCATCCGCTTTCCATCTTATATTAATGTATTACTGTCATCTCTTCTCTCGTTAACTCTGGGCTTGTGAGGCTATGTCTTTTAAAAACCCATTTACATTCCTTTTAGTGTGATTGTCCAACAGCATGATCATAATTATATGTGTTCAACCCACCATTTCTAATGAGCACTTTCTGTCCTCAATTTACTTGATTTTGCTGCTGTCTTTGTAACTCTAGACTACTCATTCTAGAAATGTTATTATCCTTTGGCTTCTGTGGCCACAGTATTTTTTTTTTCTCTTGAGGTATCATCTCATTTCTTTCCTAGGTTCTTTCTTCTTCCACTCTGTATCCCTTAAATGTTGTTGTTCCCCAGGTCTCTGTCCTAAGTCCCTTTATGTTTTCATTTACACATTTGCCATAGACAATAAAATCCACTTGCTTGGATTTAATCACTTCCTTAAAAATGTTGACTTGAAAATCTATGTCTGTGGCTCCAGACTCACATAAAGGTCAGAAACTGGATAGAGGAAAACAGGACCCTGTCTCTCTATATCCTAATCAGGTCAAACAAACGTCCTAGTGTCAAAATAGGTCCTCCCTTTAGGTAAAGGAAATAGCAGTAAGAAAGGAAGGCATTCAACTTTATAAAAACAACAAACAGAGCCAAGGAAGAGCTGTATCACATATGTGAAGTTCTGTTTTGTCTTGTTTTCGAGATGGAGTCTTGCTCTGTCACCCAGGCTGGAGTGCAGTGACATGATCTTGGCTCACTGCAACCTCTGCCTCTTGGGTTCAAACAATTCTCATGCCTCATCCTCCCAAGTAGCTGCAATTATAGATGCATACCATCACACCGGGCTAATTTTTTTTGTATTTTTAGTAGAGACAGGGTTTCACCATGTTGCCCAGGCTGGTCCTGAACTCCTGAGCTCAGGCAATCCGCCCTCTTTGGCCTCCCAAAGTGCTAGGATTACAGGTGGGAGCCACCGTGCCCGGCCTCATATGTGAGGGTTTTTTTGTTTGTTTGTTTTGTTTTGTTTTGTATTTTAATTTTTTTTTTGTATTTTTAGTAGAGATAGGGTTTTACCTTGTTGGCCAGACTGGTCTCGAACTCCTGACCTCAGGTGATCCACCTGCCTTGGCCTCCCAAAGTGCTGGGATTACGGGTGTGAGCCACCATGCCGGGCATTTGTGAGGTTTTGATGCAGTAAGAACCAATCCCCAAATCACACTGACAACACACAAGAGTTTATTTCTCTGACATGAGAAGTCTGCTGTGGGTTGAGGAAAATCCCCAGGAAAGCTGTCATATATTGGCTCACTATTCCAAGTCTCAACAATTTCATGGAACATCAATTTCGGCACAGGTTGCGAATCTCACCATGGTAGGAGATGAGAGAGCTGCATAGTTGAGCACAGACATTCAGAAATGAAATATGTCAGGTCTCTATTCATTGTCCAAAGCAAGCCACAAGATCACCTCTAACTTCAAGGGGTCAAGGAAGAACAGTTCCCTTGGACCCTGAGAATTGAACACTATTGAATAGCAATAATCCATAACATTTAAAATATTAGACCTTAAACAGATAATTTGGCTTTAAACAAAGTATCTTTCTATCTGTATGCTCCTAGTACCTAGCGTGATAGCTAGTACAGAGCGGGTGTCAATGTGTTGAATTGAGATATGTTTTAGAAGATGATTTGATAGGTATCTTGGAAAAGGTGTTCAGCATATCTGTATCGACACCTTATTTTCCCTTCAACACAAACAGGAACATTGAACGTCTTTCAAACATTGACCTTTCTGCTGGGCTCAAAAGATGGAGCCATTTTTCAAAAATAGTTCTTGCAACATTTCTCAAAAGGAGACCTACAAATGGCAAACAGGCATATGAAAAGGTTCAACATCATTGATCATTAGAGAATTGCAAATCAAACGTACAATGAGATACCATCTTGTTCCAGTTAAAATGGCTTATATCCAAAAGACAGGCAATAACAAGTGCTGGCAAGGATACAGAGAAAAGGGAACCCTTGCACACTGTTGGTGGGAATGGAAATTAGTACAACCACTATGAAGAAAAATTTAGAGGTTCCTCAAGAAACTAAAAATAGAGCTACCATATGATCCAGCAATCCCACTGCTGGGTATATAAGCAAAAGAAAGGAAATCAGTATATCGAAAAGACATCTGCACTCCCATGTGTATTGCAGCACTATTCACAATAGCCAAGATTTGGAAGCAACCTATGTGTCCATCAGTAGATGAATGGGTAAAGAAAATGTGGTACTTATACACAATGGAGCACTATTCAGCCATAAAATGAATGAAATCATGTCATTTGCAATAATGGAACCAGAGGTCATTATGTTATTAACATAATGTGAGAATAACCAGGCACAAAAAGACAATCATTGCACGTTCTCACTTATTTGTGGGATCTAAAAATCAAACAACTGAAATCACAGAGAGTAGAAGGATGGTTACCAGAGGCTGGAAAGGGGTACTGTGTGTGTGTGTAGGGGAGGCAGTGATGGTTAATGGGTACAAAAAAATAGTTCAAAAGAATGAACAAAACCTAATATTTGATAACAAAACAGAGTGACTGTAGTCAATAATAATTTAATTGTACATTTAAAAATAAATAAAAGAGTATAATTGGATCATTTATAACATGAAGGATAAATGCTTGAAGGGACTCACACCCCCCATTTTCCATGATGTGATAATTATGCATGGCACGCCTGTTTCAAAACATCTCATGTATCCCATAAACATATGCACCTGCTATGTGCCCACGAAAATTAAAAATTAAAAAAATAGTTATTGCAGCTTCTAAATATTTCAAAGCCTCACTAAGAACTTGACTTTAAAGTTTGAAGAGAGGGCGTTTTATAGCCTTGCTTATATTTACTTTAATCAAAACCCTTCCCCAACCTCAAAGGCAAAGGTCAGCATGGAAGGGGAAAAAGTTACAAAATATTGCCTCAAAGAGTCAGGTAGTTGTTTGTGTGTTTGTGCCTGTATGTGCATGTGTATGTATGTGTGTGTATGTCTCTCTGTGTATTTGTGCACGTATACACTTTTTATGTTAGGTGTGGAACAAAGACTTGTTGCATATAGGTGCGTTATTGTAGGTGTTGCATATAAATGTGATATTATAGGTAGATAAACATGAGCCTCATAGAGTATGAAATAAAGCACAGAAGTTTTGAGTTTCCAATTGACAACCCCTTATATTTTTCATCCTGTTTTCATGAAATAATATGTCTTGCCCTGTGCTTGACATTTTTTAGCATGTAGATTAAATCTTTTTTTTTTTTTTTTTTTCCACGCAGTCTCACTCTGTTGCTCAGGCTGGAGTGCAGTGGTATGATCTTGGCTCACTGCAACCTTTGCCTCCCAGGCTCAAGCAATTCTCCTGCCTCAGCCTCCCAAGTAGCTGCGATTACAGGCATCTGCCACCATGCCCAGCTAATTTTTGTATTTTAGTAGAGGGGTTTCACCATGTTGGTAAGGCTCATCTCGAAATCCTGACCTTAAGTGATCCACCCGCCTTGGTCTTCCAAAGTGTTGGGATTACAGGCATGAGCCACCACACCCAGTCTAGATTAAATCTTTAGAAATGAAGTGCCCCAGTGGTGATGATGAAAAGCTATATTGAAAGAATGGTGTAGAGGAGTATAAAGGGCTCAAAAGAGGAGATTGTTTGAGATTTATTTAGGATTTCTCAGGTATTTTATACCAAAAGAATTCCATAGTTACTTTCTTTTGGTTTAAATTGTTTATGCTTATCATAAACAATTCAAGCAAGAGAGACAAATACAAAGGAGAAAGTTACAAAAATCACCCAAGTTTCCAACAACAAAAATGACCAATCTTACATTAGGTGAACATCATTTCAGGCCATAAACCTCACCATTCTCCAGTTTTCCTCTTACCTTGTTGCCTCCTGTGCCTCTTACAAGCTCTCATCCATGAGGAGTCCCAGAGTCAGGACCAGACTCTCTGCTCATCTCTATCTTTACCCCAATGGCAACCTGTCAGCTTGTAGCTTTAAGTGATACCTGGATGTTGATGACTCCCAAACTTACAGATCCAAACTTCTTCCTTTGAAACCTGGACAGCTAGAATGCAAGGGGTTGTTGAGTGAAGGAAAGTTGAGAAAACAGAGATCCTAGTTGTGTTCTCTTTCTTTTAGCTTTAAAGTTGAATTAGTCTCTGACACTTCTAGGTATACGGTCTACTGCTAACACTAGTT
Source organism: Colobus angolensis palliatus (assembly GCF_000951035.1). Classification (NCBI taxonomy): domain Eukaryota; kingdom Metazoa; phylum Chordata; class Mammalia; order Primates; family Cercopithecidae; genus Colobus; species Colobus angolensis. Next base: position 540,864 of record NW_012116210.1, read on the forward strand.
TTTAAATCTTGAGGCTTTTTAATACTACCTGTCATTTGTTGAACATCTACTACATGTTACATACTGTGTCTTTCTTTTTTAAAACATACATTGTCTCATTTTACCCGCATGATTCTGTGAGGTAGATTTTCATAAAAATCAAAACAAAACCAAAACCAAAAAACAAAGGCTTAGAGTGATAAGCAACACGTCCAAATTGATACAGTTAGTAGGTGTTGGGATTTGAGCTCAGGGGATCAATCCTCTTTCTGGTATGCTATATCTATTTGTATTTCAATGTGAATTTTCACATCAGTTTGACAATCTCCATACACACACATATAGACACACAAACCCAGCTGGGATTTTGATTGGGATCACACTGAATTCATAGATTAATTTGGTGTGATGATTAATTTTATGTGTCAACTTTACTGGGCCAAGGGATGCCCAGGTAACTTGTAAAATATTCTTTCTGGGTATGTTGGCAAGGGTATTTCTGGAGGAGATCAGCATCTGAACTGGTAGGCTGAGTAAAGAAGATCACATTCACCAATGTGGGTGGGCATCATCTAATACACAGAAGGCTGAAATAGAATAAAAAGACAGAAGAAGGGTAAAAATACTATCTCTGCCTGAGCCGAGGCATCTGTCTCCTCCAGCCCTTGGACATTGGTGCTCCTGGTTCTCAGGCCTTCAGACTTGGACTGGGACTCACACTTGTGACCCCCTGGTTCTCAGGCTATCAGACTTGGACTAAATTATACCACCAGCTTTCCTGGGCCTTCAGCTTGCAGACAGCACATAATGAAACTTCTCAGCCTCTATAACCATACCAGCCAACTCCTCATGATTAATCTCTTTCTGTATATATTTCTATATCCTATTGGTTGTGTTTCTCTGGAGAACCCTGAGAAATGCATTTAGGGAGAACTGACATCTTATACTACTGAATTTTTCAATCTTGAATTGGTATTTCCCTCCACTTATTTAAGTCTTCTTTAATTTTTCTAATAAGACTTTGTGGTTTCCATTGTGAAGAAACAATTTATTCACCACCACTATGGTGGGGGAGAGGCCTTCCAGGGGTCAGGATACTAAGGCAGGAACTTGATGGACATGAAGTGCAATGAGGAAATTGCAAAAATATGGGCAGAAGAAATGGTTAAAGGTTCCACGAGGTAAAGCAACAATTTCAAGAATTTTAAAGCAGAATAGCTGAGTGTATAAAGTTTCATCAATGGCAGACAGCAAACAGCTGTGTGTCCTGCCAGCAACAGAGGAGCCAGGAGCTCTGGAGTGTGTTTACATGATGCAGCTTGCCATGAACTGATGATTCAGCAGCAATTTTTCATGAGGAGGAAACTGTGATTGTTAACTGAGGTATGATGGCTGTCCTCTTTAAAAGTGAAGAACAGGCTGGGCTGAAGCCAGGCCAAGTTTGCCTTCTGGGCTTTCCTTCCTTCTGTCTTCCATTTCCGTAACCCCCTCCAGCCTGCTAGCATTTCCTCTTCAGCACCATCATATTTCCTCGGAACCTCCCCTTTGCCACCTGCATCTAGACCTGCTCTATCCTATACCTCTCCACAGCCCCATAAACGATCCCCAAATCATCTCCCTCCCTAGCTCTTTCATTCATTCATATTTAGGATATTCAGCTGTTCAGAGAAGGAAGTGGTTAGAGGATCCAGTTAATACACATCTATGTTTTAAATGACAGATAGCTAGGTGGGCATTTCTCAAATGAGGGTCCAAAGACATAATCCTAGAGATTTGAGAGGTTCATGGGCATTTAGATAATAATAGCTGGTATTTATTGCATGCTTGTCATGTATCAGGTGCTGTTTGAAATGCTTTACATGTATTAATTTGGTTTCACTATAACATTACAAAGCAGATGTCCTCATCTCTATTTAACAGGTGAGCAAACTGAACATGTTCTTATTCCCATTAAACAGATGGGTAACCACAGAAAGGTTGATCAGCTCAAGGTTACACACCTAATAAATGACAGTATAAAGACTCAAATCCAGGCAGTCTGGGTCTACAGCTAGTGCTTTCGACCTCAATGCTGCCATCTGGGGCTCAATTGAGCCTGGATGGTCCAAGATGGTGTCATGCATGTGTGGCAGTTAGCTGGGGCTGTTGGCTGGGGCCTCCTGCTCCATGTGGTCTTTCCAGAAGCATATGTCAGACTTCCTTATGCAGCAGCTGCATTCCGAAAGGTAAATGTCTTCGAGGCAATTTTCCCATGTAGAAAATTACCTTGATGCAATGGCAGCCTCCATGTATACACCTACAGGTCACGAAACAGATAGGCTTATAGGCCAAATTAAGAAGCTTAAATCACATTGCTTATCTGGCGGTTCTAAAACACATCCTCAAATGCTTTGGCATTACTCCTATTAAGATGTGGGGTCTATATCCCTTCCCTTGAATGTGGGCTGGCCCTAGGGGTTGGCCTGTAGGCAGCAGAATACAGTGGAAGTGATACTGTGTGACTTCCAAGGAGAGGTCAGAAAAGGCCACAAGCCTGGTTCTTTTCAGACATTCACTCTGGGAAAGCCAGCTGCCTGGTGAGAAGTTCACCAAGCTGGAGTGGCTGTGCGAAGGTGCTCTGCTTCTCAGCCCTATTTGAGCTAGCAGCCAGCCATGTGAGTGAGCCATCTTAGCTATTCAGCCCAGCTGAACTTTCAAATGACAGCAGTTGTGTTGAAATCTGATTGATAACTACATAAACGACTCCAATAAAATAACTGTCCAAGTAAGTTTTTCCCAAATTTCTGAGCCTCAAAATTAACAGCAAAATAAATTGGCTACTTAAACTACTAAGTTTTGGCATAAATGTGTTTACCCAAGGAGCAGCAGTAATAACCAGAAGAGTTTACCAACCAACATAAAACAAAGTGAGAAGCAAGGGGAAAGGGGGTAGATTAGTAAGCTTAGGATAGGCTGAAGGACAACAGCACCTAAATTCTGTTTTATGCATCGTTCTCATGTCTTATCCCTCTCCACCATCCAGTCTTCTCAGCACATAGTGTGGTTACAAGGACCAGACTGGAGAGTAAGTAAGGTGACTCAGCAGACTGAAGGGGCCTGGGTTCAACATACACTGTACTGTTAGAGAGCTGAGGGGCAAGTGTGTCTGGTTATAATGGTAACTGGCATTAGTTGGCTTTGTAGCTAGGGGTTTATCTGCTTTTCTTGGGCAGAGATTACATGAGGCATAATAGCGCTACAATGGGTGTTACCAGTAGGTGTGCAATTTAGGGATGACATGGCTGTCAATCTGAAGGTAGTATGTTCTGTACCTTATTAATACTTAAAAGTCCACTTTGTCTTTCTGCCTCTATCTAAAGCAGCATTTTCATTTGTTTCATCCTTTTTATCTATGTTCAACACATATCCATTCATTCTATGTGTAACATTTCTCATAAGTGACTTGCTTCTACATTTTAGTTTCTCTTGTTTTATAATAGAATTAAATATTCCATAATAATATAGCAAAAGCATTACAACAGCCCCCAATGAGCAAACATGGGTCATATCAGGTTTATGATGTCCTCCTATTTATTGACCAAAACAAGTCAAATAGTCAAGCCCACAGTCAATGCAGAGGTGGACTACACAACCGAGTGGATAACAGAAGGTGTAATTCATTGGGGATCACTACTGTAACAATCTAATACTAACACATAGCTAGGAGATGGTTGATGCAGGGATCAAACTTTCCACAGTCTGTCTCTGGAGTCTACACACTAAACTGCTATTCTGGAGGTGGTTGGGAATGGGTTCTTACTGAAGAGCTTTCTACAAACCTCGCTTCCCAGGTCCCGCCCCAGTGAATCAGAATATCTTGGGGGTAGGGATTGTGGGGGGATGGGGGGTTACTCCCATGAGCCTGAGACTGAAATAACTCTGCAGAGGATTCCAGTGCACACTGGGGAACGAAGGGGATTTCAAAGACAAAGAAGATATACTTTCTGCACTCAAAAAGCTTTCATTTCCACATAGAGCATTCTTAATTGTTGTTATTACATCACAGAGGCATCACCTTGGAATTTTAAAAAAGAAGCGATTGCTTTCCATGTTTAAGTGACATCAGTGGTTCTCAAGCTTTCGTGTGTGTTATTAACTGGAGGGCTTGTAAAAACCCACATGACTGGGTCCAATGCCTACGTTCTGATTCAGGAGGTGTGAAGTGGGGTCCACTATTTCTCATGTCTAAGAAGCTCAGGGACACACTTTGAGAACCAGAGTTAGAGAAGGAGGCGGCTTTAGTGGTAACAATCCTCCATTATTCAGCTTAATATTCTACTTACACGTAGCACATTTACTACATGCAAGTTTCTGGGCTGAGTGCAGCACTGTATGATAAGGATGGGATTTAGATCTTGATTACGCTTGAGCAGATTTATTAAGTGGATTTATTCTCTAAGGGTGTCTAAGCGTCATTAGACAGGTTCAGATAAAGCAGAGATCTCCCTTAGGAATAGATTAGGGACAGCTTAATGAAGTAGGAGACCTTTCACCTGGGCCTTGAAAGATGCCTAGGACTTGGACCAGGGGAAATCGTGGACAATCAAAGAATTCTTCCCGCTTTAGCACGGAGACAAAAAAATCACAAGCAACCGCTAGGAAAGATCTATGATATTCTTGCCTCTGCCTCTAGCATTAACAATTTGCACGCCAGCTGCTGGAATCTGAACGGGGAGGACTGTTCTCGTGTCAACGGTTCAGTGTCAGACCCTCCTTGGGCAGGGGTGGA
>NW_012116210.1:545855-546269 GCF_000951035.1 Colobus angolensis palliatus
AGCTCCAGATGTGGGCTTGGCCCCAGGTTGGGGGCCGGGTGGCAGCTGTACTACCCTGGTGGGCGAGGGGTCCAGAGCTCTTTTTCCCTATTCCGACCTGTAGATTTAACGCCAGCACAGGGTGGCGCACCCTACCTCCTTCCACCTTCACGCACCGGCCAGGAGGGGACGCGTGTGCGCGCTCCTCCCCTAGGCGGGAGGGCGGCCCAAGAGCCTGCAGACTGCGCCTGCGCCGCCCCGCTCACACACGCCCTCCCCCCTCCAACCTCCTTCCCCCTTCGCCCCGCCCCGTTCCCACTTTTGCTGCCGCTAGGGGTAGTGGCGGCTGCTGCTTCCCGGGAGCGTGGTTTCTTTGAGGGCTCGGGAACCCTACAGAGTGGGGACGTGGGGAGGCTAGAGGGTGAGAAAGCCGGC
>NW_012116210.1:546844-555939 GCF_000951035.1 Colobus angolensis palliatus
CGGCCCCCGGCGGCTGGGCACGCACCCCAAGAAGGAGCCCATGGAGGCGCTGAACACGGCGCAGGGCGCGCGCGACTTCATCTACAGCCTGCACTCCACTGAGAGGAGCTGCCTGCTCAAAGAGCTGCACCGCTTCGAGTCCATTGCCATTGCCCAAGGTAAGGGGGGACCGGTGGGGGGCGAGCCCGGGGTCTCCGGCGCCCTCCTCTTCCCGCCAGCCTACCGGGAGCCCTCCGCAGCTCTGGATCTTAGACCCCCGCTGCCGCCCCCCTTCCGCCCCCCTGGCTTGTCTGGCCCCACGCCTGGGACGGCTGGGGGCGGGGAGACTTTCCCCCGCCCGAATTTCCCCCAGGCAGGTAGGACGGGCGCGGGTCGTGCCAGGCAGCCGAGGCCAGCGCCTGGCTACTTCCTCCCCAGCCTCAGAGTCCGGAGCTTTGGCCTAAAATGCCAGTTAACACTGTTGGGATTGTGTTTTGATTTGCCCTGTGCCTCCCCTCCCCAACCCTTCTGTCCCTTAGCCCTTGCTGCTTTCTTGCGAGTGTGCACCTGTATGCTGTGCCTGCTCCCAGAAAGTGCTACAAACCCGCCTGGCAGGAAGAAACTTTTTGAACGGTTATCAAATGAAGATGTATGGGTGGGTAGCCAAAAGAAGGCGTGTAGCTTCAAAAGTCAGGGATGCTCTCAGCTGCTTGTTTCCACACACCTCTGGTTGCGTTAATTTCAGCAGCCAAAGGAAACATTTTCCCCAGAAATGGAAAGATAGATTCAAGTTAAACTCCAGTTTTGGTTTTTCCCAGAGGTTGAAAGAATGAAATAAGGAGGTGTATTTTTTGGAGATCTGTGGCTCTGCAGTAGAAGTTAGACTTGTGCTCAAACATAATTTGAAACGATGAAAGCAAAACAATTTTTAAGCTGGCATGTTAAAATAGGGTATTTCTAAAAGAAGTCCAGAATGGGGTAGGTCAGAATTTAAGTCTAGGTGAAAAGGCTAAAAGTTCAGAAAATAAAAAAGATGAAAGGAGCAGACGACTAAAGTGGATGTCTTAAAATATTTCTGCCACTTAAATACAGTTATGTAAACAAAACACATTGCTTCAGTTTGTATTACATTCTGATGTGTTTGAAAGTTTTAAAAAAGTTTACTTCCCCCTCTAAACTTGGTAGGTACATAAACATCTCATAGATTCCAAAGTGTAGAGCACATTGATTTGGATTATGGCATTTGATTTGCCAGACTTGAAAGTATATCTTTAGTTGATGTGCAGGAATGGAGGAAAGAATTATCAACCTCATGTAAGCATGACGTTTTCTGTACTACTTCAGAAACTTGTTTTAGTTGTGGCTTTTAATCACATTTTTTCCCCCTCGGTTCAGGGAATTGTGGACCAATTTACAGTGGTTGATTGATTCCAGACATTGTTTACCCACAGTGCTTTTACAGGAAAATGTAACATCCGATTAATTCCGTTATTCAATATGTAATCATGATGTTATATGGAATCATAAACACTAGCACATTTGTAATCTATGTGTGCACTCAGTATGCAGTTCAAAAATAGTCAATTCTGAAAGTATGCTCCTTGGAAAATAATATAGTCGGTCATGTACTAGAACATTAACTTTTGAACCTTTCTTCACTGATACGATTATTTGAACACACGTTTTACCTTTTCCAAGTAATTTCTTGGAAATTCTACATTGTCAACAAGTTACAAGATTGGAAGGCCCTATGAATATAGTTTCATGGCAGTTCTTGAAAATCATGTCCTGCAAGGTGACTGAATAATTTTTTCTCATACATTATTATTTTTGTACATGCCAGCAGTATTGCAGTAGCAATACTACATTTCCTAATAAAGATAATATTTTTAAATTTAACAAGGTTTTAAATATTCTGAAAAGGACCTAAACACTTTAGTCAATGGAGATCATTAGCATCAATTAAAGTTAGTTATGTTACTAATATGAGAGAGAAATTAGTAATTTAAATTGGTTTCTTTGCTCAGGAGAAACAGTCAATGATATTTGACACAATGGTTAGTCAGATGCTTATCTCTCTTGTTTATAAGCTAAAGAACATCAAAGTTTAAATCAGCTATTTTTGCTGATGTTGATGACAAAATGATTGTCCTATGAATCAAATGACACAGATGCTGCTGCTTTGTTTGTATAGTCTTGGTGTTCACTTATTTTCAGTATCAATACATAGAGTTATTATGGAGAAAACTAGGATCATCACTTAGGAAATTACCTTATTCATTAATCATTTAAGGTAAAAGAGATTTTATTATGTTGGGAATGCATACAGCTCATTCCATTGCTGAAATCAACATTTTTTTTTCCAGTCAGATAAGTGAAAAACTCCCATGTTTTCTTTTATTGTTGCTTTTCAAATAATGTTTTCAAGTACTCAAACAATGTATTAAATTGTATGAACTAAGTGCACTTTCTAACAAAATTAATTCCATTAAAAGAGCTATTTCTTGCCATAGGAAATCTTATGTGTCTTTAGAAAGGGTGCTTGTATAAACTAATGAAGTGTTTTGGATTTGGTATGGAAATGTTACTGAAAAAATATCATCCATGCTTTGATACGGCAGTGGAATGTGCTGTTGAAATTTGGCACATTTGCCCTTATCTTTCTTATATGTTTATCAGTAGGCATGTGATATAATCTGTGATGAGATAAAAACTTTGGAATCAGTTTGTAATAGATAAGGCAGACCTTGTGGGATGTCTTATCATAGTTAAATAGAATATTGTGATTTTTAAAATTACAAACTGATTTCTTCCCCAATTTTAAAAAAAGTTGAGGTTGCGCCTTGAATTTACCTGCTCAGCCTGATCGCTCTTCTTCCAGAAACAGACCATATTCTGCTGATAGAGCATTATTCATGTTTTTACAAGCAGTACTGGCAAGCTGACATTATTACAGTTGCTTTTCAGTGTTAGCCAAAAATTTTAAAACAGATTTTCTTCCCAATTTTTGTAATTAATATTTCCATTTATAATTATTTTTAAAAGCTTTTAAAATATAGCAATTTGGTATTGAAAGATAGACAGTGCTCATTGTATTAGTTATCCATTGTGGTAGAACAAATTATCCTAAAACACATTGGCTTAAAACAAGCATGTATTAGCTCCTAATTTCTGAGGCTCATGAATCCTATAGCATGTTAGTTGAGTATTTCTGGACCAGGATCTTATGAAGTTGAAATCAAGCTCTCAGCTGGGGTGGCATCATCTGAAGTCTTGACTAGGGCTGGAGGATCCATTTCCAAGAAGTCTCACTCACATGGCTGTTGACTGGATGTCTCATTTCCTTCCCATGTGGTCCTTCACAGGGCTGCCTGAGTAGTCTCATGACATGGCAGTGGGTTTCCTCTAGAGCAAGTGATGAGAGAGCGAGAGAGAGCGAGTGTGTTTGCAAGACAGCACCTGTGAGCACCTAAGCTGGAAGCCACAGACTTTTATAACGCAGTCTTAGAAGTGATAGTCCATCTCTTTTGTCCTGACACATTGTGGGAGAGTACTACACAAGGTGTGAATACAAGGGAGTGGGAATCATTGGGGGTACATCTTTGAGGCTGGCTTCCACACTTTAAGGTGGTGTAATTAACGTTCATCAGAGAGTTACACAGGGAGACAAGAACTAGTATTGGAGAGGTACAATGAGAAATATGTTTTGAAAAAAAGAGCCTCTGAGGGAATATTTTTGTTACAATATGTATACTTAAGATATTTTAAAAATGAGATTCTTTTTACATGTAGCAAATAAAATACGTATTGTGGTGAACAGAGCAGTTTTTCTATTAGTGTTATATCTTAATTAGCTTGCATTTTTTGGTTCCTCTATATGAGTGGTAATTGTGTGCTTTTGACATTTTTTACCATTTAGCTACATCTGTATACATTAACCAAATAATTCTAAACTTTAATCTTGTAGTCCCCCTGTTTTTGTGATTCTTTAAGGTAGGGTGAAGAGTTTTGTTTTGAGAACTTGCCATATAGTTTAAGAGGACTTTGACAAAATGAAAGAGTGGAAGATAAATAGCTTATACTAAATTGAATATCTAGAACACTTAAAAATAAATTAGGATTTCTTATGGAATCCCTGTTCACTAGAGATCTTGAACCTTTAACAAGATTATCCTCATGTTTTTTCAGCCTATTACTCAGGATTATGTGAGAAAATAAAAATTCTTTATTTTTTATTTTTTTATTTTTTGAGACAGAGTCTCACTCTGTTGCCCAGGGTGGAGTGCAGTGGTGCAATCTCGGCTCAGTGCACCTGCGTCTCCCGGGTTCAAGCTGGGATTGCAGATGTGCACCACTGCGCCTGGCTAAGTTTTGTGTTATTAGTGGAGGTGGGGTTTCACCATCTTGGCCAGGTTCGTCTCGAACTCCTGACCTCAGGCGACCCGCTCAGCTTAGCCTTCCAAAGTGCTGGGATTACAGTCGTGAGCACCGCGCCTAGCCGAAAATATAAATTATTTTAAGCTGTTAGCCTCTGGAATGGATTGAGAATAGTTTGCTTTTGTCCAATAAGAAAAAGGGCGAGAAAAACATTTTATACTTCAAATTCAGATACGTGAATAAAGATATTTCAGTGCCTTTGTTGAGACAGTAAAAGGGAAAAAGGGAAGTATAGCTCCACCTAGGCCCGGCAAGAGGGGAAGAACAAGCACGTGGATAAGAAGTATGAATTGAGGCAAGAGGAGTGAGAGATCTCTGATGAGCCATGGGCTTCTATAAGTTGAGTTAGGCTCAGTTAAATGAAGCTTTGCTACAATCAGTTATTTTACCAGTATGGAAAGAACGTAATTACAGTAGTATATTCCAGCGAACTTAATTCTGAGTTCTTTAGAGTTACTGGGTATGTTATGTTGGATTGGTCTTATTACTAGGGATTACTGCCAGTAGAAGACAGATAATCAAGTAAAGTTTTTTTTTTTCCATTATAAAAGGCATATATGCTATTTAACAATGTTTAATCATCACTTACGTATAACTGATGTCCAGAGTTATGTGTGACTTCAAGTAACAACCTTTCTATTATATCTCATGATTTTGTAGATCAAGAATATAGACAGTTGCAGGTAGAGAGTTCATAGGAAATAAAAAAATAAAAGAAAAAAGGATATAGGCAGGGCTCAGCTGGGTGCTGTTTCTTATGGCCTTTTTGGAGGTCATTACATAAACTTTGGCTGGCTGATGGTCTGGTCAGAAGGTCCAACATTGGTTTATTTACATGTCTGGCACTTTGGTAGAGATGACTAGAGGACTGGACTCAACTGGAACTGTTGACCCAAGGAGATGGATGTGGCCTCATCAGCATGACAGTGTTAGCATGGTTGTAATACTTAGGTCAGGGCTCCTAGAGAAAATGTTCCAAGGGGGCTGGGTCAAAGCTGTAAGACTTTGTATTAGTTTTCTTTCTTTTTTTTGAGACGGAGTCTCGTGCTGTCACTCAGTCTGGAGTGCAGTGGTGTGATCTCGGTTCACTGCAACCTCTGCCTCCCGGGTTCAAGTGATTCTTTTGCTTCAGCCTCCCTGAGTAGCTGGGACTACGGGTGCACGCCACCACGCTTGGCTAATTTTTGTATTTTTAGTAGAGATGGGGTTTCGCCATATTGGCCAGGCTGGTCTCGAACTCCTGACCTCAGGTAATCTGCCCGACTTGGCCTCCCAAAGTGCTAGGGTTACAGGAGTGAGCCACCATGCCCGGCCTGTATTAGTTTTCTATTGCTGCTGTAACACCACAAATACAGTGGCATAAAACAACATATTCTCTTAGAGTTCTCAAAGTTCAAAGTCCAAAATAAGTCTTAAGGGACTAAAATCAAAGTGTCAGCAAGGTTCTGTCTTTCTAGAGACACCAGGGGAGAGTATGTTCTATGCTTCTTTCATCTTTTGGGATTCCTTAGTTCCTGGACACATCACTAAAATCTCTGCTTGCCTCCCTATTATAAGAATCTTCATGATTATATTTAGGTTTTACCTGGATAATCCAGGATAATCTCACTCTCTCAAAATCCTTAATTTAATTACATTTGCAAAATTCTTTTAGGCATATAATGTAATGTATTTACAGGTTAGGGAATTAGAATGTGGGATATCTTTGGGGGTCATTATTCATCCTACCACAGACTTGTTATGACCTAGCTTTCGAAGTTCCAGAACATGGTTTCTGCTGCATGTAATTAGTCAAGCAAATCACTAAAACCAGTTCAGATTCAAGGGAAGGGAAATTAAAAGGAGGACAGAAAGATGATTCCTTATGTATCAGACTCTTCACCTCTCTATTAAATAAACTTTTGGGTAATTGTTTTCCTTGATTGTGTTGTGTCTTCACTTCTCAGTTCTGGACTAAATTCTAAATATTAGAAATTTGGGAAATACGGCTTCCAGGTAAGTCAAACACTTATATCTATAGTTTAATTTACCAGTATTAATTTGCTGTTTTTCACCTTAATAGTCATTTATTGCATATTTTTTGTGACAAATTTTTATGAACAAATTTGTGGATAGGAAAATTGAAGTAATATAAAGTCAGCAATTTATAGGGTCATCCAGAGGGTCAGGTGGAACTACAGATCATGATCTTGAAAGTTTGGGATGATGTGATATTTTGCCATTATTAGTGGAGATTGTTTTCATTCTTCTAAAAATAGTGATGAGTTTGCATAACCACACTCTTGTCTGGTTTCCTTTGGTATGTTTGGGTATAACATAACTTGAACAAATAGGGACTAAATCCTTGAGTGTAGATTTTATTAGCATCTTGCCCAAGTCATCTGAATTAGTTAGTATGTAGCTTTATAGGACTCTAGTCTTGTCTTTGACTCACAGGTTTATGTCTGCTTTAAGTAAAGGAAAACACGTAAAAATATATTAAAATTACCTCAGACAGACAATAAGAGGTAAGAGTAAGAGGTTCTTGTAGATAAAAGACTGTAGGTAACAAAATCATTTATCCTAAGCTCTGAGACATTTACTTTGATTGCTTTTGATGATAAAATATTTGAACATACTGCATTTTTTATCTGCCTTAGTAAAAGTATAATGAGCATAATTTAGCTTCTACCAGATGTCAGAGTCCTTATATACTGTATTTTAATACAATAAGTTTCTTTGGGGCTGCTTCTATTTGTAGACATGCTAGTCATTAAACCAAATGCCTCCAGAACACTGCTGTTTCAGTTGGCATGCTTTTTAGACTGCATCATAGTGGTAGTGAAATGTGTTGGGCTTAGTCTGCCCCTCCCTCCTCCTCGGTGCTCTCAGACTTTTCTACTCTGTTCTCATTCATTCCTTGTAGTTATGGTAAACTCTTTTCTGCTGTGTAAGGAGTTCTGCTTCATGGCATCCTGTTATTGTTTCTAAAGTCTGCTTTTACTTCTGCCAATTGTCACTCTTCCATTGTGTTTAATTTTCTTCTTTTTCTTTTCTGTCTCTTTTTCTTCCTCCCTCTGCTTTTCAGTAGGGTTTAATCCTGAGACACATTTCAAGGATCACTGTTCTCTTTGTGTTTTCAGCTAACTAGTTGCATCTATCACATTATCATTGATTTTTGACTCTTTAGCTCTTGCACTAAAGATCTTTCTTTTGATAATATCCCTCATAATAGGTTTTATAGTAGATTCTACTGCAAAGGCTATGGTTGCACAACAAAATCCTTTAAATTGTCTTACTAAAGTTGTACTAGGTAATAGAATTGCTCTAGATTACCTACTGGCTAAATGGGGAAGAATCTGTACAGTTGTTGACACTTCTTGTTGTACATGGATGAATGTATCAGTTATTATGGAGATTCAGTTGTAGGGGATTAATGAACAGGCTGCTTGATTGAAAATGCACCAGAATTCAGCAGTTAACTGTGGAAATGACTTAAAATGGCCATGGTTAAAGACACAGTTGACAAGAAAATTTAGTTATTTCTGTGGCTTACAATAATTAATTTAAATAATCACCATAATTAGGACTGATAACATACCAAGACACTCAGGATTTTAGGAGGCTCATGCAATTTTGGAATATATATTAGTAACATATCCATAAACTATAACTCAAAGAAGGTTAAACATCATTTCTTATTTGACAATGACTCCCATGTAATTTAACTTACCAGATAAGCTTGTTTATTATCTCTCTTTTGGATGCTGCAAGGACCCTCTGTGTAACGTTCCAGAGTTAGTTTGAGGTCAAAAGACTTAACTTTGAATTCGAAATTTGATTTTGGAAGTGCATCCAATTTGTCAAAGATTTAAAGCACTTAATCAAAATAGGATCACAGATCACTGTAAAATAATCGTCATACTTTTAGCCAAAGTGGTAATTAAAAGGTTTTTAAAAGCAAAACCCTTTATTCTTCGATAGAGGAGTGACTCTGTTTTCCACACAATCAGAAATCTTAGTAAAGATAGCGTGAGATGGAATCTGTTTCTTCTCTCCCCTGTTTCATTTTTTGCAGTTTACTTAAAAGGTAAACAAACATATTTGCTCTCTCTCCTTAATACTACACAAAATTCTTGTTCAAAAGAGAAAACCAAATTTTACTACTTTTTTTTTATATACTTTAAGTTCTAGGATACATGTGCACAACATGCAGGTTTGTTACATATGTATACCTGTGCCATGTTGGTTGTGCTGCACCCATTAACCCGTCATTTACTTTAGGTATATCTCCTAATGCTATCCTTTCCCCCTCCCCCCACCCCATGACAGGCCCTGGTGTGTGATGTTCCCCATCCTGTGTCCAAGTGTTCTTACTGTTCAGTTCCCACCTACGAGTGAGAATATGCTGTGTTTGGTTTCCTGTCCTTGCAATAGTTTGCTCAGAATGATGGTTTCCAGCTTCATCCATGTCCCTACAAAGGACGTGAACTCATCCTTTTTTATGGCTGCATAGTATTCCATGGTGTATATATGTGTGATGTTCCCCATCCTGTGTCCAAGTGTTCTTACTGTTCAGTTCCCACCTACGAGTGAGAATATGCTGTGATAGGTTTCCTGTCCTTGCAATAGTTTGCTGAGAATGATGGTTTCCAGCTGCATCCATGTCCCTACAAAGGACATGAACTCATCATTTTTTA
>NW_012116210.1:555989-664808 GCF_000951035.1 Colobus angolensis palliatus
ATGGTTGAACTAGTTTACAGTCCCACCAACAGTGTAAAAGTGTTCCTATTTTTCCACATCCTCTCCAGCATTTGTTGTTTCCTGACTTTTTAATGATCGCCATTCTAACTGGTGTGAGATGGTATCTCATTGTGGCTTTGATTTGCCTTTCTCTGATGACCAGTGATGATGAGCCTTTTTTCATGTGTCTGTTGGCTGCATAAATGTCTTCTTTTGAGAAGTGTCTGTTCATATCCTTCGCCCACTTTTTGATGGGGTTGTTTGATTTTTAAGTTCTTTGTAGATTCTGAATATTAGCCCTTTGTCAGATGAGTAGATTGCAAAAACTTTCTCCCATTCTGTAGGTTGCCTGTTCACTCTGATGGTAATTTCTTTTGCGCTGCAGAAGCTCTTTAGTTAAATTAGATCCATTTCTCAATTTTGGCTTTTGTTGCCATTGCTTTTGGTATTTTAGACATGAAGTCCTTGCCCATGCCTATGTCCTGAATGATATTGCCTAGGTTTTGTTCTAGGGTTTTTATGGTTTTAGGTCTAACATTTAAGTCTTTAATCCATCTTGAATTAATTTTTGTATAAGGTGTAAGGAAGGGATCCAGTTTCAGCTTTCTACATATGGCTAGCCAGTTTTCCCAGCACCACTAAATAGGGAATCCTTTCCCCATTTCTTGTTTTTGCCAAGTTTGTCAAAGATCAGATGGTTGTAGATGTATGGTATTATTTCTGATGGCTCTCTTCTGTTCCGTTGATCTATATCTCTGTTTTGGTACCAGTACCATGCTGTTTTTGTTACTGTAGCCTTGTAGTATAGTTTGAAGTCAGGTAGGGTGACACCTCCAGCTTTGTTCTTTTGGCTTAGGTTGTCTTGGTAATGCAGAGTCTTTTTTGGTTCCATATGAACTTTAAAGTAGTCTTTTCCAATTCTGTGAAGAAAGTCATTGGTAGCTTGATGGGGTGGCATTGAATCTATAAATTACCTTGGGAAGTATGGCCCTTTTCATGATATTGATTCTTCCTATCCATGAGCGTGGAATGTTCTTCCATTTGTTTGTGCCCTCTTTTATTTCCTTGAGCAGTGGTTTGTAGTTCTCCTTGAAGAGGTCCTTCACATCCCTTGTAAGTTGGATTCCTAGGTATTTTATTCTGTTTGAAGCAATTGTGAATGGGAGTTCACTCATGATTTGGCTCTGTGTTTGTCTGTTATTGGTGTATAGGAATGCGTGTGATTTTTGCACATTGATTTTGTATCCTGAGACTTTGCTGAAATTGCTTATGAGCTTAAGGAGATTTTGGGCTGAGACGATAGGGTTTTCTAAATATGCAATCATGTCATCTGCAAACAGGGACAATTTGACTTCGTCTTTTCCTGATTGAATACCCTTTATTTCTTTCTCCTGCCTGTGTTCTTCCAACACAGAACTTCCAACACTGTGTTGAATAGGAGGGGTGACATAGGACATCCCTGTCTTGTGCCAGTTTTCAAAGGGAATTTTTCCAGTTTTTGCCCATTCAGTATGATATTGGCTGTGGGTTTGTCATAAATAGCTCTTGCTATTTTAAGATATGTCCCATCAATGCCTAATTTATTGAGAGTTTTTAGCATGAAGAGTTGTTGAATTTTGTCAAAGGCCTTTTCTGCATCTATTGAGATAATCATGTGGTATTTCTCTTTGGTTCTGTTTATATGCTGGATTACGTTTATTGATTTGCTTATGTTGAACTAGCCTTGCATCCCAGGATGAAGCCCACTTGATCATAGTGGATAAGCTTGTTGATGTGCTGCTGGATTCGATTTGCCAGTATTTTATTGAGGATTTTTGCATCAATGTTCATCGGGGATAATGGTCTAAAATTCTCTTTTTTTGTTGGGTCTCTGCCAGGCTTTCGTATCAGGATGATGCTGGCCTCATAAAATGAGTTAGGGAGGATTCCCTCTTTTTCTATTGATTGGAATAGTTTCAGAAGGAGTGGTACCAGCTCCTCTTTGTACCTCTGGGGTACAATTTGACTGTGAATCCATCTGTTTCTGGACTTTTTTTGGTTGGTAGGCTATTAATTATTGCCTCAGTTTCAGAGTCTGTTATTGGTCTATTCAGGGATTCAACTTCTTCCTGGTTTAGTCTTGGGAGGGTGTATGTGTCCAGGAATTTATACATTTCTTCTGGATTTTCTAGTTTATTTGCATAGAGGTGTTTATAGTATTCTCTGATGGTAGTTTGTATTTTTGTGGGATCGGTGGTGATACCCCCTTTATCATTTTTTATTGTGTCTATTTCATTCTTCTCTCTTTTCTTCTTTATTAGCCTTGCTAGCAGTCTATCAATTTTGTTGATCTTTTCAAAAAACCAGCTCCTGGATTTGTTGATGTTTTGATGGTTTTTTTGTGTCTATCTCCTTCAGTTCTGCTCTGATCTTAGTTATTTCTTGCCTTCTGCTAGCTTTTGAATGTGTTTGTTCATGCTTTTCTAGTTCTTTTCATTGTGATGTTAGGGTGTCAATTTTAGATCTTTCCTGCTTTCTTTTCTGGGCATTTAGTGCTATAAATTTCCCTCTACATGCTGCTTTTTAGATATGCCCCAGAGATTCTGGTATGTTGTATCTTTGTTCTCATTGGTTTCAAAGAACATCTCTATTTCTGCCTTCATTTCGTTATGTACCCAGTAGTTATTCAGGAGCAGGTTGTTCAGTTTCCATGTAGTTGAGCGGTTTTGAGTGAGTTTCTTAATCCTGAGTTCTAGTTTGATTGCACTGTGGTCTGATAGACAGTTTGTTATAATTTCTGTTCTTTTACATTTGCTGAGGAATGCTTTACTTCCAATTATGTGGTCAATTTTGGAATAAGTGCAGTGTGATGCTGAGAATAATGTATATTCTGTTGATTTGGGGTGGAGAGTTCTGTAGATGTCTATTAGGTCTGCTTGGTGCAGAGCTGAGTTCAATTCCTGGATATCCTTGTTAACTTTCTGTCTCGTGGATCTGTCTGATGTTGACAGTGGGGCATTAAAGTCTCCCATTATTATTGTGTGGGAGTCTGAGTCTCTTTGTAAATCTCTAAGGACTTGCTTTATGAATCTGGGTGCTTCTGTATTGGGTGCATATATATTTAGGATAGTTAGCTTTTCTTGTTGAATTGATCCCTTTACTATTATGTAATGGCCTTCTTTGTCTCTTCTGATCTTTGTTGGTTTAAAGTCTGTTTTATCAGAGACTAGGATTGCAACCCCTGCTTTTTTTTTTTGTTTTCCATTTTCTTGGTAGATCTTCCTCCATCCCTTTATTTTGAGTCTGTGTACGTCTCTGCACGTGAGATGGGTCTCCTGAATACAGCACACTGGTGGGTCTTGACTCTTTATCCAATTTGCCAGTCTGTGTCTTTTAATTGGAGCATTTAGTCCATTTACATTTCAGGTTAATATTGTTATGTGTGAATTTGATCCTGTCCTTATGATGTTAGCTGGTTATTTTGCTCGTTAGTTGATGCAGTTTCTTCCTAGCATCGATGGTCTTTACATTTTGGCCTGTTTTTGCAGTGGCTGATACTGGTTGTTCCTTTCCCTGTTCAGTGCTTCCTTTGAAAACAGGCAGGCCTGTTGGTGACAGGCCTGGTGGTAAGGCAGGCCTGGTGGTGACAAAATCTCTTAGCATTTGCTTGTCTGTAAAGGATTTTATTTCTCCTTCACTTATGAAGCTTAGTTTGGCTGGGTGTGAAATTCTGGGTTGAAAATTCTTTTCTTTAAGAATGTTGAATATTGGCCCCCACTCTCTTCTGGCTTGTAGAGTTTCTGCCGAGAGATCTGTTGTTACTCTGATGAACTTCCCTTTGTGTGTAACCCAACCTTTCTCTCTGGCTGCCCTTAACAATTTTTCCATCATTTCAACTTTGGTGAATCTGACAGTTATGTGCCTTGGAGTTGCTTTTCTCAAGGAGTATCTTTGTGGCATTCTCTGTATTTCCTGAATTTGAATGTTGGCCTGCCTTGCTAGGTTGTGGAAGTTCTTCTGGATAATATCCTGAAGAATGTTTTCCAACTTGGTTCCATTCTCCCTGTCACTTTCAGGTACACCCATCAGATGTAGATTTGGTCTTTTCACATAATCCCATATTTCTTGGAAGCTTTGTTCTTTCTTTTTACTCTTTTTTCTATAAACTTCTGGCTTCATTTCATTCATTTGATCTTCAACCACTGATATCCTTTCTTTCGGTTGATCAAATCGGCCACTGAAGCTTGTGCATGCATCATGTAGTTCTTGTGCCATGGTTTTCAGCTCCATCAGGTCATTTAAGGACTTCTCTATGGTGTTTATTCCAGTTGGCCATTCGTCTAATCTTTTTTCAATGTTTTTAGCTTCTTTGTGACGGGTTCAAACATTCTCCTTTAGCTCGGAGAAGTTTGTTATTGCTGATCGTCTGAAGCCTTCTTCTCTCCACTCGTCTAAGTGTTTCTCCATCCAGCTTTGCTCCATTGCTGGTGAGGAGCTATGTTCCTTTGGAGGAGAAGAGGCACTCTGATTTTTAGAGTTTTCAACTTTTCTCCTCTGGTTTCTTCCCATCTTTGTGGTTTTATCTACCTTTGGTCTTTGATGATGATGACGTACAGATGGGGTTTTGGTGTGGATGTCCTTTCTATTTGTTAGTTTTCCTTCTAACAGTCAGGACCCTCAGCTGCAGGTCTGTTGGAGTTTGCTGGAGGTCCACTCCAGACCGTGTTTGCCTGGGTATCACCAGCCAAGGCTGCAGACCAACAAATATTGCAGAACGGCAAATGTTGCTGCCTGATCGTTCCTCTAGAGAGTTCATCTCAGAGGGGCATCTGGCCATATGAGGTGTCAATGGGCCCCTCCTGGGAGGTGCCTGCCAGTTAGGCTACTTGGGCGTCAGGGACCCACTTGAGGAGGCAGTCTGTCCGTTCTCAGATCTCAAACTCTGTGCTCTCTTCAAAGCTGTCAGACAGGGACATTTAAGTCTGTAGAAGTTTCTGTTGCCTTTTGTTCAGCTACGCCCTGGCCCCAGAGTTGGAGTCTATAGAGGCAGGCGGGTGTCCTTGAGCTGAGGTGGGCTCCCCCTAGTTCAAGCTTCCTGGCTGCTTTGTTTAGGTACTCAGGCCTCAGCAATGGTGGGCACCCCTCCCCCAGCCTCGCTGTTGCCTTGCAGTTTGATCTCAGACTGCTGTGCTAGCAATGAGCAAGTCTCTGTGGGCATGGGACCCACCAAGCCAGGCGCAGTGTATAATCTACTAGTGTGCCATTTGCTAAGACCACTGGAAAAGTGCAGTATTAGGGTGGGAGTGATCCAATTTTCCAGGAGCCGTCTGTCACAGCTTCCCTTGGCTAGGAAAGGGAATTCCCTGACCCCTTGAGCTTCTGGTTGAGGCGATGCCTCACCCTGCTTCGGCTTACACTCTGTGGGCTCTACCCACTGTTCTGTGCCCACTGTCCAACAAGCCCCAGTGAGATGAACCCAGTACCTCAGTTGGAAATGCAGAAATCACCCATCTTCTGTGTTGCTCACTCTGGGAGCTGTAGACTGGAGCTGTTCCTATTCAGTCATCTTGGAACCTCACTCCAAATTTTGCTTTTGTATTAGTGTATTACCAATACTAAAACTAAAGCTAATTTTAATAAAAGCTTATAAACAAATTGGATTTTCATAAACCTTTTATAATCTCTCATCATTTCTTTTTTTTAGACAAGAATCTTGCACTATCACCAAGGCTTAAGTGCAGTGGCATGATCTTGGCTCACTGCAACCACCGCCTCCTGGGCTGAAGCGATTCTCATGACTAAGCCTCCTGCCTCCCGAGTAGCTGGTACTACAGGCGTACACTACCACGCCTGGCTGATTTTTGTATTTTTAGTAGAGACAGGGTTTCACTATGTTGGCCTGGCTGGTCTTGAGCTCCTGACCTCAAGTGATCCACCCGTTTCTGCCTCCCAAAGTGCTGGGATTACAGGCATGAGCCACTGCACCCAGCCAATTTTTTCTATTTTTCTTTTTCCAGTTTGCTATATTAGTTTAGTTTTATCTGTATCTTAAAAAAATTCCTTCATTTTGAAACAACCTTTAAATATCTTCTAAGCTAGATAGATGAAATTATTTTTTCTCAGCAAATACACATTTTCATGCTTTTTACAACTTTCCTTATCAAAAACATATCTTGACCTGGCGCTGTGACTTACGCCTATAATCCCAACAGTTTGGGAGGCCAAGGCAGGTGGATCACTTGAGGTCAGGAGTTTGAGACCAGCCTGGACAACATGGTGAAACCCCATCTCTACTAAAAGTACAAAAAATTAGCTGAGCATGGTGGCAGATGCCTGTAATCCCAGATGCTTGGGAAGCTGAGGCAGGAGAATCGCTTGAACCAGGAAGGCAGAGGTTGCAGTGAGCCAATATCCTGCCGTTTCACTCCACCCTGGTCAACAAGAGCGAAACTCCATCTGAAAAAAACCTCCCAAAAAACCAACCAAAAAAAATCTTGCTTTTTAAAATTTCTTGTTTTTTATTTTTTTGAGACAGAGTCTTGCTCTGTTGCCCAGGCTGGAGTGCAGTGGTGCAATCTCTGCTCACTGCAACCTCTGCCTCCTAGGTTCAAGCAATTGTCCTGCCTCAGCCTCCCGAGTAGCTGGGATTACAGGTGCATGCCACCATGCCCGGCTAATTCTTGTATTTTTTTAGTAGAGACGGGGTTTCACCTTGTTGGCCACACTGGTCTCGAACTCCTGACTTCAAGTGGTTCACCTGCCTCTGCCTCCCAAAGTGCCGGGATTACAGGTGTGAGCCACCATACCCAGCCCAAAATCTTGCTTTTTTTTAAACACTCTGTATACAGGCTTGTTTCCTCTTATATCTAGTAGTTTTAATTATATATATTAACTACAGGATTTTTTTTTTTTTTGAGATGGAGTTTTGCTCTTGTTGCCTAGGCTGGAGTGCAGTGGCATGATCTCAGTTCACCGCAACCTCCGCCTCCCTGGTTCAAGCCATTCTCCTGCCTCAGCCTCCGGAGTAGCTGGGATTACAGGCGCCCGCCACCACGCCCAGCTAATTTTTTGTGTTTTTAGTAAAGACAGGATCTCGCCATGTTGGCCAGGCTGGTCTTGAACTACTGACCTTGGGGGAGCCACCTGCCTCAGCCTCCCATAGTGCTGGGACTACAGGCGTGAGCCACTGTGCCCAGCCTACAGTTTTAACTCTTAGCAGCCTTAATGTCTAGCGAAAACCTGTGAAGTAATCTTGAACTGTTTCATATCAGTATTTGTAAATGAAAACCATTTTGCATTTTTTTAGAAAGATGTTTTCTCAATTTTTTTGTTTATTAACAGATCTAAGTATATTTAGCCATTCTGTGCCGTATAAATGAATTATATATAACTGACAATTCGGAAGCCAATGCTTTTATTTATTTATTTATTTATTTTTTGAGGCAGAGTCTCGCTCTGTCGCCCGGACTGGAGTGCAGTGGCCGGATCTCAGCTCATTGCAAGCTCCGCCTCCCGAGTTTAGGCCATTCTCCTGCCTCAGCCTCCGGAGTAGCTGGGACTACAGGCGCCCGCCACCTTGCCCGGCTAGTTTTTTTGTACTTTTAGTAGAGACAGGGTTTCACCATGTTAGCCAGGATGGTCTCGATCTCCTGACCTCGTGATCCGCCCGTCTCGGCCTCCCAAAGTGCTGGGATTACAGGCTTGAGCCACCGCGCCTGGCCCCAATGCTATTTAATTTTACTAACAATTTAAAAACTAGTTTTATTTATCAAATATTAACACATGTACAGACACACAGACAGAAGCAGATCTTCCAGCTTTCATAAATCTCATTTGTTGGCTTTTAAATAATTTTTTTTTCCTCCATTCTACTACCAGTCTTCCAATTATCTGTTTCATTGCCCTACTCAATTGTTAGCTGGGCAACCCTAAATTCGCATTTTCAAAGGGATGGCTCTTAGATGAAACAAGGTAGTAAATTTATATCTCAAAGCACAGAGCTGGGATTTCAGGCCTAAATAATTAATTGTGTAATCATTTGCCCAAACCAAGGAAGGAAGTTGTTGGTAAAGGCCCAGCTAAGGCAAGATAGCCAGGAAGAGCACCTTAAACAAAGGTTAGATTTGTTTTGTAAATTCAAACCAATGGTAAGAGTTTCTAGTGACTCGGTTCTCCCTCTCTTCCTGGTGCACAGAGGCAGACGACACCCTTACAAATGGATATATTTTTTTTTTCTTTGAGACAGAGTCTCCCTCTGTCACCTAGGCTGGAGTGCAGTGGTGAGATCTCGGCTCACCACAACCTTGCCTCCTGGGTTCAAGTGATTCTCCTACCTCAGCATCCTGAGTAGCTGGGGCTATAGGCGTACACCACCATGCCAGGCTAATATTTTGTATTTTTAGTAGAGACTGAGTTTCACCATGTTAACCAGGATGGTCTTGATCTCTTGACCTCCTGATCTGCCTGCCTCGGCCTCCCACAGTGCTGGGATTACAGGTGTGAGCCACTGCACCTGGCTGAGATTTTTTTTTAATAGATGTAAATTTCTTTTACAAAAGAGTTTCAAAATAGCCAGCTAAATGCCAGAAACGTATGTCTTGAAGACTTATTTAGTTGAATAGGCATTCTTTTTAACTTAACTACTGTTTCCTAGCCAAAATTACTGAGTTCAGGTTGAAGGCCATTAAGGAAAAGGACAAAAAAGCATTCTTGGTGCCTAGACTCAGTTATGATAGCTCTGAAAAAGAAGCAAGGCTGCTTTACCTGAGGTCCTAACTTTTATAAACACTTTATCCAGGATAGCTTTCTTTTAGCCTTTAGTGTAGTATAATAACTAAGCCAAAAGGTTAGCAGATTTAATTTTTACCAATTCGTTGTTTAAGCTTTTTATTTGCCTTTTATAGTGTTTTTCCTTTCCTGTTTTTTTTTTTTTTGAAACAGAGTCTTGCTCTGTTGTCCAGACTGCAGTGCAGTGGTGTGATCTCAGCTCACTGCAGCTTCTGCCTCCTAGGTTCAAGCCTCCCTCATGCTTCAACCTTTCGAGTAGCTGGGATCACAGGCGTGCACTACCATGCCTGGCTAATTTTTATGTTTTTAGTATAGATGAGGGTTCACCATGTTGGCCAGGCTGGTTTTGAATTTCTGGCTTCAAGGGATCAGCCCACCATGGTCTCCCAATGTGCTGGCATTACAGGCATGAGACACCATGCCCACTCTCTTTTTATAGTCTTTAAAAAGAGGCAGTAAAAATGTTGAAATCTTTTTTAGAAAGTTCTGCACATCAATAAGCATCCTTAGATGAGACTAATTGAGGAGTCCTCACTTTCAAATGTACGGAATTACCTTTAGTAAGATTTTGCTATCTCTTTAAGTATTTGCTGCTTCCAGGGCTTAAACATGTATCGGTAAGCATAGCCAGAAGGTGGAGTACTCAGTTCTTCAGAAATTAAGGATCTCATCTATTTGGCTTTGGCTCTTAGATCACCTTGATCAGTTTAACTGATGATTTTTCCCTACCTCAGGGTGAAAGAAAAAGAAACAAATGGGATAGAACACAAAAATTCCTGTGGATTTCCAAAAGCCAAAGCTTGCATCCCCGGCAGTATTGCTATTTACTACTAGTTTCTGTCTGACCCAGTCAGACGTCTGAGGCCTCTAACTGAATCCAGACCAGTTAATGATAAGATCCAATTCTGTCGTGGACCCAGTCTAGTTTCTGTCACAACTTCCAAATTCAATTCAGATTAAAAAAAATTGCTGAAACTCAAATAGCTCAAAACATACATCCATGGAGCTTTGGAACCCTAGAGAGAACTTACCCATAATCCCCATTCGCTGAGAGAGAGCAGTAGACACAGTGGATCTTGTGGGTACCTCACTTGGTCACTTGTTTCTGGGGGTTGCTGGGAGCTCGACTTTGGATCCTACTTCTGACACCATCTGTTACAGGAAAACTTTGGACAAATTTAACAGAGTTTATTTGAGCAAAGAATGATTTACGAGTTGGGCAGCCCCTGAACCAGAATAGATTCAGAGCCACTCTTAAGTTGTTGTGTTGTCAGAGAGGATTTATGTATGGAAAAAGGAAAGTGACTTATGGAAAATGGAAGTGAGGCGCAGAAGCAGGCAGATTGGTTACACCTTGGCATATGCCTTATTTGAACATGATTTGAACAGTTTGCTACCTGTGAATGCGTTGAAGTATGGCTGCTGTGATTGGCTGAGACTCAGCTATTTGTTATAAGAATAGATTATGACGTGCTTACATATCTGCTTAGGTTATGGTTCATTATATATGGAGAAACCTTCAGGCTTAAAATATGTAAGGAGGCAGCATTAGGCTGAACTTAATTTAACAACACCATCTTCACTACCATTACTTACCAATTATTGAATACTTCTGTGCCAGACATAATAAGCTGAGTTTTTATGTGATTATTTTGTTTACTTCTCTTGGAGGGAGAAGGAATTATCTCTATTTTATAGATTAATATACTGATGCTACGATTAACTTGCCCCAAATCCTTCAACCAGTGTGTCAGAGTACAGTCAATAACAGCTTTGGCCGGGCGCAGTGGCTCACGCCTGTAATACCAGCATTTTGGGAGACCAAGGCGGGTGTGGATCACCTGAAGTCAGGAGTTCGAGACCAGCCTGGCTAACATGGCGAAACCCTGTCCCTACTAAAAATACAAAAACTAACTGGGTGTGGTGGCAGGTGCCTGTAATCCCAGCTACTCAGGAGGCTGAGGCAGGAGAATCATTTGAATCTGGGAGGCGGAGGTTGCGGTGAGCTGAGATCGTGCCATTGCACTCCAGCCTAGGCAACAAGGGCAAAATTCCATCTCAAAAAAAAAAAAAAAGATAAAAAAGTAAAAAAATTAAAATAAATAAAAGCTTTGTCTGACCCCAAACCTCTCTTCCTACCACTGCCCCTCTCTGGATACTTATACCCAGGGTTTTAAACACATGGGGAAAATAACACCTCATGCACAATAAAAGTTTAATTTTTAAACTAACTGGATGTGCTGGTAACATATCTCAGTCTCCTGTATCTCCTGTGCGTTTGCATAATATGCATCATTTAATGCAAAAGCAAATATGGTATTGTTACTTTGAAAATAAAGGGAATCAATGTGTAAAAAATATATAGTGTGAAAAGTTTGAAAAAGTCAGAAAGCTAGTATTTAGGGTTTTTAACTCGTAAATCTCTAACCTTTAGTTTTCCTTTAGATTTTGAAAGATTTTTTATTTTTATTTGTTTTAGAAATGAATTCCTAACTCGAATGACTTTTTAAAACAAAATCTAACATTTAACCCATAGGAAAGCTTTCCAGACTTTGAGTTCATTTTCAGCTTTCTGGGTACTGGGCACTTGTGAGATAACTATATAAAGATATTCAGTAATTAATTGTATATATCAACTCTAGAGTTCTAGAGTAAGAGTCAAGTTTGGGAATTCTACCCATATAGGTAGTAACTAGGGCTAGGCAGTATAAATAGAGTGATAGGAGAAGATCCAGGAGAGAATGCTGAAAAACACCAGTGTTTGTTGGAAGAGAACAAGAAGAACAAGAACTAGAAAGAGAGTGAGGAGTAATGTCCAGAGAGACAGGAAAAAAAATAATCATGATATCCTAGAAGCTAAGAGTGGAAGAGGCATTTCAAGAAAGAGGGAATGAGACCAGAAATGGTGGCTCACATCTGTAATCCCATCACTTTGGAAAGCCGAGGTGAAAGGATTGTTTGAGTTCAGGAGTTTGAGACCAGCCTGGACAACATGGTAGAATCTCCGACTCTACTAAAAATACAAAAATTAGCTGGGTATGGTGGTGCATGCCTGTGATTCCAGCTACTTGGGAGACCGAGGTGGGAAGATCACTATAGCCTGGGAAGCAGAGGTTGCAGTGAGCCGAGATCATGCCACTGGACTCCAGCCTGGGTGACAGAGTGAGACACTCTCTCAAAAAAATAAAATAAAAATAAAAAAAGGAGTGATCTGATGCATTAGATAGGTCAAGTAAGAGGAATTTTAGGGCTGAGGTGTGTGTGTGGTCCATTAGATTTAATAATGTGAAAGAGATTGATGTCTTTATAAAAGCAGTTTTAATGATAGCTGTGTGAGGAGAAGCCAGATTTTAGTTGGCTGAGAAGGGAGTATCAGTAAGGAAGGATTCAACTGTCTGAAGGAAACCTTGGATATGGAAGGGAGATGTTGGGCAATAGCTTGATTTTATCTGAGATCATCTCTTTACTCTTAAGTCAGAAGTCTGAATTTATTTTAAGTATATGTTACTGGTGTAGAGACAAAGGGAAAACTCCTTTGCCCTCTGAAGATTCACTGACAGAAGGCAGATTAATAAGAGAAATGGCCTACAAATTTATTAGCATGCATGGGGGAAAATCAGAGTGATTACCCACTATCCTAATAGGGCCCACATACTTATATAGCCTTATTTAAGAAGGGAGAGAAGAGATGGGTAAAATAGGTATGTATTAGGCCATTCTTGTGCTATTATAAATAAATGCCTGAGACTGGGTAATTTATAAAGAAAAGAGGTTTAATTGGTTCACCACTCAGATTAAGGATTGACTCATCGAGATTGAGAGAAGGATCCAGGTAGAGTTTCATGTTCTTCTTAACAATACTGCTATTCCCCTCCTTCAGGTTTCTGCCAAAGTGGGCACTTTCTTAGGGCTTTCTTATCTTTTTGTGTGTGTCTGGTCGATTTCTGGCAACAGAACCTGTAAGAAGGTGTGGACTCCCCCGATGTATGCATCCCCTAGTAGCTTCATACTGCCTCAAAATCTCCCACTCTGCCTTCACCTATTCGCCTACTATTCAGCTGTACCCTTCTTATGGTGTCCAGTTGCAGCTATCCTAAGTAAGCAAGTACTAACATCCTGTCTGTCCTTACAGGTGCCTCCCCCTCTTTAGAGTTAGGGTCAGTTGGTTGCTCTGTGACTTCAGTTCTCTTATGGTTTAGAAATAAGCCATCAATTTGAATTGAATTTGACTGTGTTTCATTATAAAGGTGGGACGAAGCCCCTATGTTATATCACACAGTGAAAACTAGACCCCTGCTTCCCAAAGTTTAATTTGCATACATCATCTGGGAGTCTTATTGAAATGCAAATTGTGTTTCATTAGGTTTGAAGTGGGGCCTGAGATTCTGCATTTCTAACAGATTCCCAGGGATTTCAGTGCTACAGGTCCAGGGACCATATTTTGAATAGCAAGGTTGCAGAAAGTATTTTTGTTTTTAAGATAGGACGGAGTTGAAGACATAGATAATAGCTTCAGGCATGCTTGAATTCTGAAAGGAAACAGGCAAACATGTGATAATGATAATATAGGATGTGGTACATTTTGTGAACTGGCTGAATTTTATGTGCGTAAGAAAGATCTTCTGGTTTAAAAAACATCCTAGAATTTTTATTTTTTCTGCTCAAAGGGATTTCTTAATGACAATTTGAAAAAAGATGAATTGTTAACCCTGATTTTGTAGCTGTGCAACAATCACATTTGAGAAATAAATGCCGTCTAAGAAATGTATTCTTTTTGCCTATCTTCTTTTACTTCCCATTATTGCCTGGAATACACTGTCCATTGGTTAGTCTAATTTCTTTATTGAACTGTGACCTCCATCATACTTTTTTCTTTTCTGCTTTTCTTCATGTTGTTCTCCCATGGTTTTCCCACCTAATTTTTTTTATTCCTTTTTACATTTTGAAATAGTCTTAAATTTATAGAAGAGTTTCAAGTATGGCACAACAAACTTTTTTTCTCCTCCCCTAAATCATTGGATAATAAGTTTCTGATATGATGCCCTATCATTCCTCTCACAGATTGAGTTCCTTGGCAAGCAGTTTCTGAGACAAAGATTAACATGCAAGTAGTTGATTGAGTAGTGCTGTTGAAATCCTCACCTCGGGAAGGGAAGGGAAAGAAGCAGGCTTGGGCAGAGGTAGAAGTAAAGCTGTGATATAGTTTCAGTGGAAGCCTCAGCTGACACTGTAGGGAGTTTTGGCGATGGGATGACACTTTTGTGTTGTCTTGAGCTGGGCAAAAGAGTTTGGGTCTCTGTCTCTGTGAAAACAAGCTATTAGATGTGGAGTGCCCTGGGCAGGGTGCAGATCCCTGAGTGAGGCAGCATTCTTCAGCTGAGTCAGTCCCCCAAGATGACTGATTGTTGAGGGCTGTCTCTTTTCAGGACTTCTGGCAGCTAAGGATCAGATTATGTACCACTGTCCACTGCAGCTGGAGTACTGTGGTATGGATTTCCTATAAACAAGAACATTGTCTTGGATAGCCACAATATAATATGGGTACCTTATTACCATCTACTACTCTGATGTCATTCAAGTTCCACCAATTATCTCAATAATTCTTTAGAGCAAAAATATTCAGATCAGAATTGTGCATTGCATTTAGTTGTTACCTATTTTTAATTTCCATCCATCTGGAACAGTTCCTTAGTCTTCCCCTTGAGTTGCATTGATCTTGACACTTTTGGGGATTACAGACCAGTTTTTTTGTAGCATGTCTTTGGGTTTTTTGTAGCATGTCTTTGAGAGAAACCAATTTGGGTTTCTCTCTTCATGAATATATTTCAGTAATGCATCTTCGGCAGGAATATCACAGGATTGATGTTATATTCTTTTTCATCCTATCATTTGGCCCATGCTTTCAATTTGTCCTTGGTGATATTAACTTTGGACATTTGACTAACATGATATCTGTCTGACTTATGCACTCTAAAGTTACTATTTTCCTTTTTATAATTTATATGTCTTTTGTGAAGTGATACTTTGAATCTATGAAATGTCCCATTCCTCATCATTCAGTCTAACAATTTATATCAATGCATTCTATTCAGTAGATTATAATTCATTATTATCATTTTTGATCTTCCAGCTACCCCATATTTGGCCAGTAGGAAGCCCTTCAAGTTGGTTTCTGTGTCTAGGGTGTGTCTTCATTACTCTTTGAATAATTCCTGGCTTGAATACTCCACAAGATGTTCCAGACTCATCTTGCACTTTTCCTGCGCTAGCCTTAGAATCAGCCATTTATACAAGAATTTTTTTTTTCTTTCAGTGTAGAATGGTATTTAGAAACCAAGATCTGGGCGTTAGGTGTGCTCATAGCTATTAGGATGTTGCCATAAGAGTGGACAGAGCTGGTAAATAAATGAATATGTATATATATACTCTATATTATTTATAGTTCTGTGTGTCTTTCTATATAAAGATTCATTACAATTTCTTTAATACTAAGCTAGAACCACAGGGCATGTTCTAGTTTTCTCACTTTCTGTATTTCTAACTCCATTCTCTGATGGAGAAATTCCTAGCTCCTATTATTTTTAATATATTTACTTAACTTTTCATCACTGCTCCTGTCACCAAAATCTCATCACCACTACCGCCCACATACTCCTATACAGATGTCCTCCTCACACCAACTTTGGCACTGACACCCTGAGCCACAATCCCTTCCCCTTCCATGTGGAAGCCTTTCTCAACCAACTGGGTTTTTTTTTTTTTCTTTCTTTCTTTCTTTTTTTTCTTTTTGAGACAGTCTCCCTTTGTCACCCAGGCTGGAGTACAGTGGCATGGTCTCAGCTCACTGCAACCTCTGCTCTCTGGGTTCAAGCAACTCTCCTGCCTCATCTTCGCTAGTAACTGGGATTACAGGTGTTTACTACCATGCCCGGCTAATTTTTGTATTTTTAATAGAGACGGGGTTTGCCATATTGGCCAGGCTGGTCTCAAACTCCTGACCTCAAATGATCTGCCCGTCTTGGCCTCTTAAAATGTTGGGATTACAGGCGTGAGCCACTGCACCAGGCCCAACTGGGTTCTGACACCTTGTACCAGACCGACCTCCCTGTGTGGATAGACCTCACACTGCTTGAGCTCTAAAAGCCTGTTCTTGGCTACTGTGGCTTCCCCTGCCTCCTACACAGATGCCTGCCTCACTCATTTCCTCCTCATGGCTTTTGGACAGAACTTTTTGCGAAAGGGAAGAGAAATCCCACCTCCCTCACTTACTTAAATCCTGCAATACTGTAAGGCCAAATCCTACCTCTTCTTGGAGTCTGTCTTCCACTTCTTAGGGAAATAATTTCTCCTTTCTGGAAACTTACACCATATTTTTATTTTATTTTATTATTATTTATTATTATTATTTTTTTTGAGATGAAATCTTGCTCTTGTTGCCCTGGCTAGAGTGCAATGGCAAGATCTCGGCTACTACAAGCTCCACTTCCCAGGTTCAAGCCATTCTCTTACCTCCCGAGTAGCTGGGACTACAGGCACCTGCCACCATGCCTGGCTAAGTTTTGTATTTTTTTTTAGTAGAGGTGGAGTTTCACAATGTTGGCCAGGCTGGTGTCAAACTCCTGACCGCAGGCCAGCCGTCTGCCTCGGCCTCCCAAAGTGCTGGGGTTACAGGCGTGAGCCACCACACCCAGCCGACTTACACTGTATTTTTTGGTTCTCTAATCATCTCATGTCTGTTTGTACCTCCTACTGACTCCATGTCATACTTTGCGATCAGGGGCTATTTTCTGTAATTTTTTTTACCTTTAATAACTTTTAAAAAGTTTTTTTTTAAGTGATAAATACAAAGGCAGATACAAAAAACCCTACTAGTTGAAATATGATGGTTTTTTTGTTTCTAAATACAAAATTTAATCACTGAACTCTCCTTTATTATAGATTAGCTACTCTTTGATAGTTGAATGATAGTAAATTCAAGGAATTTAAGTGTAAAACATTTGACTTCTAAGAAAGAGAATCTTGTTCCTTTGATTTTACATTAATTTGTATAGGCAGAAAAAATGTATATTAAATTGTAATGCCCTATTGTTTCTCTGGATTTATGCAAATTTCATTAAATAATTCATTTTTCATTATTATAGGCAATCCCTACTTTATATAATTTCTATATTCATGAATCTCAGTAACCGTGTTTTAGTTAAATAACACCAGTTCCCAACAACTGAATTCAAATTTCATTTAGTACAGTATAATAACTTCTGGTAATTGTGTAAAGTATAAACTTTGCTGCTAGCTCCTCAGTCCATAAACCACTCTGTAAAAACATATGTACATCATGATCATGATCAATCACATTGCTTTTTTCTAAAAGTCTGTTGGTGATTGGTTACTATATATCTGTCATTCAGTTCACACACACACAGCAAAGCATGTAGGTGTGTTTCCTCCTTGTCTCCTAGTGATAACGTGATGTTTTACAAAAATGGATAATCAAAAGGAAATTGACCAAAAAAAGATGAAAGTGCAGCCAAGAAACAAAAAGTGAAAATGCTCAAGTGAAATTCCAGTGAAGTGTAAGTGGAGTATAGAAGAAATAGCTGACTGTGGGAATGTTGACACTGCTATTGAACTGCTGCCATTTAAGAGACTCCAGATGTACATCCAGAGGAAGTTAGGGAGGGTGAACTTATAGATATAAATGAAGAAAGTGAGGAGGTTGTGGTAAAAAGATGAATCCCAAAAGATGAATCCCCTTTCAGGGGAAGTGATCCTGGCAAAAAGTTCACATTAAAGGAACCCTTGGAGATATTTCATGACGTTGAAAATATAAAGGATAAAATGTTATAAACTAATCCAGATTTAGAAAAGTATGTACAGTTTATCAAGGTATGGAAAGATGCTCGCTGCATGTTGTAAGTTATATGAGGAGAAGTTATATGAGAAGACTAGTACTATTAAGCCTACTTCTCATAAGTTTTTTTCAAAGAAAGAACACACTTTATCAGTGTTTCTAATGTTTTAAATTAAAGTATACTAAATAAACATTAGTTTTACTATTTTCAAAATTGTCCTTTACATTTATACCTGTCAATAGGGGAGTTTTTCATGTTTTGACAAAAAAATTTGAAAGGTCACAGAATAATTACAACTTTTCTCATTGATTACTAAGACTGCTTTGCACAGCTTAAGCTTGCATTATCAGTTATATGACCCCACATTACTGTGCAAAGCAAAGACTGCCTGTATACTAGCATGTGGCACTTCTAAGTTTTATATATATTTTAAAGTTTATATATATTATTTATTTTGTTGCTTGAATATATTTTGATTTTAAAATATTTTTAGCATGCAGATATCCCAAACCTGAGATTGCCATTGTGAAGCGTGCGAAAGAAGTATTCTCAGCAGAGACCCCTGATAGTTTTGGTATAATACAATCTTACAGTGTTGATTGCAAGTAGTGAAGCATCTATTTGGTGGAACTTCTTGCTTGTTTGAAATAGAATGCCCAGTTTTTCTGTTTTTGCATTAGTGTTTTTGAGTGTCTGTATGATGGAACAATAACTGCATGCTCAACTAACTGAAGGATTAAATTTATAACTTTAAGAAAAGGCAAAATGTTTACATTTAATTATATTTAAATAGAATATTTAAAAATTGTTGAAATAACCATAGCAGGTAAAACATAAGAAGCAGCAAAGTCCGTGAATTTCTTTAGCACAAATGAGTAGGAAAAAAGGGCCACACACAGGGAAACCTTCAGAATATTGCAAAGAGAGACTGTATTTTAGATTCAGCCACCATTCAGCTTGATATCTAGCTCAGGTTACATGCTACGGTGATGGTAGAAGTGTGTGTGTGTGTGTGTGTGAGAGAGAGAGAGAGAGAGAGAGAGGGAGAAAGAGTGTAGGGGTATGTTATGAAAGAGGGAGTGGTGAGAGAAAGAGAAAGATTAAAACAAATATCTCTCTGTCCCTGTTTTATTTGTTTCTGATTACTATTTGATTTAGACACTTTGCGTAAGAAGTATAACACAGTGTATGAAAGGGAGTCTGAAATATTTTGTGGTCCAATTGAAATTTTGTAGGGAGAAGAGTTAAATAAAACTCAGACTGTATATAGGATGTCAGGCAAAAACAGCAAAAACTAAGCTGTAAGAACTTTAGAGAAATATGGGCGCATAGTGTGTTTACACACACACACACAGACATTGATGTATTAGTATGTTGTCTGCTACTTTGCCACCTCCAATATTAAAAATTTTAAATCTCAGTTTGCATGTAGAAGTTAAACATTTAATGCAAATGTATTTTGAAGAATAAAATGTTAATTTTGAAATATTCTGAAGATATTTTAATTAGCCCTCAAATACTTATTTGATACTTATTCAAATTTATTCAAATAAAACTCATATTTTATTCTATTAAGAATAAGATACTTATAGATTATGGCACACAGTATCACTAGGAGATCAGGTGCTGCTCAACAATAACTGATAGTAGGACTTACCTGTCAGTGCTCTTGCCTTTTGAGACTCAGTATTTGGTTATATCCCTACTTAGAGTAGTATGCTTCTTTATGAATGTTTAGGTGGTGCCTCTCTTGAAAGAATCATGAGGACCTGAACTCATTTTTTGTAACATAAGACTAAGACCCCGAGGGCTTGTAACCTGCTGAAGATTTGGTGACTAATTATATATCAGAGTAGGTATTTGTGTTAGGGCTTTTGGGTTTTTTAGTTCAGTTCTGTTTTTCACTCTAATACATTTCTTCAGTGTTAGCAGTGAATTAGCCCTAGGCTATAGGGTATCCAGTTGTTTTGGAACCATATAATAGTTTCCAGTGGTTCTGAAACCATCCAGCAGAAACCACCTAATACTTCCATTCAAAAAACATTTTATTTGGTAACTATGATGTATCATTTGATTTTTTCCTGTTTATTTTAACTTCATGTTTTTTTAAAAAAAATGTATCTGAAGGGGATTACATTTTAGAGGGAAAAAAAGCAGTTTGAAAAGGATATTAGTATTTTAGCTAATTGCAGTTTTATTTCAAGTACTAATGAATAACCAGTGTTTTGTCAATGTTTTATATATGCACATACGATTGATTCTTGGTTCTTCCATGTTTTTCTATTGAGAATTTATTAACTGAATGAGAAGTAGAATGGGAAAATGAGAATCTGAGTTCTAGACCTAGCTGTGTGTCTTTGAGTAAGTCACTTAACATCTCTGGACCTAAGTGGTTACATCTTCAAAGTGGAGAATTAAGTCAGTATTTCACAGTGAGTGTGCTTCTGGTATTTGGGCTGGATAATTCTTCATTATGAAGGACTCTGTTGTGCATTGTAGGAAGTTTAGAATCCTTAATGCTGGCGGTAGCATTTCCCAGTCATTATCATATCCCAAACAACCCTGCATATGTAAACCTCTTCTAGCGGGGAGGGACCACTTCATATTGAGAACTACTGGCAAGTGGTCTCTAAGAATTCTTTCAGCTTCAGCATTCTGTGAAAGAATTCTTATTTGGGGCATGATTGAAGGGGACGAAGGTAATATATCATATACCGAAAAACCTCTGCTGCTTCTTAGATATGAAACAATTCTATTTTAAAATGAATATATTTTGCATATCTGTGTAGCCCTCCTCACAGATCTACCATTTATGATGTTCCAAGATAAATTATTTTATTCTAGCTTGCCTTAGGCTTTTTCTCTACAGTATTTTCCATAGCTATATGATTTTTTAAACTAAAAGTTACATAGTACCATCTCTTTATCTAATAAGTAAAAGCAACAAGATTATTTTTTAAGTTGTACTATTGTTTTAATATCTTAGCCTTTAAAAAAGGAATATCATTGTATATAGTAATTATTTTCTTTATCTTTCATAGGCATAAAAGAAGGGAAGGAATATAATTTCTGTGTTTAGAAATATATATAGTTGTTGAAGTACACAAGTGCAAAACCACAGATCAGTAGTATATCTGATTATCCTAAAAAAAAAAAAACTACCATGAAATGCAATAAGAAAAATAAATTATTGGCCAGGCACAGTGGCTCATGCCTGTAATTCCAGCACTTTGGGAGGCCAAGGCGGGTGGATCACCTAAGGTCAGGAGTTTTAGACCAGCCTGACCAACACGGATAAACCCTGTCTCTACTAAAAATACAAAATTAGCCAGGTGTGGTGGCGCATGCCTCTAATCCCAGCTACTCGGGAGGCTGAGGTAGGAGAATCGCTTGAACCCGGGAGGTGGAGGTTTCGGTGAGCCAAGATCACGCCATTGCACTCTAGCCTGGGCAACAAGAGCTAAACTCCATCTCAAAAAAAAAAAAGAAAAATTATTGTACCTCTAGTATTTACTATTACTTAAGTCAGAGTTAAATAGTTAATAGGGATGGTACATTAATATAGTTGATAAAGGTGATGATTAATTGAGTACTATAGTTATCTTCGTGATTGCTTATGGCCAACTCCTGTCCTCAGCTGTTATACCACTGGCCTCCACCAGTCTGAAATTCATTAGTTACTTCTAGGTAACAGGTTGCAGTGAAGTCCCAGGTCACATGGTAAGTTCCCTGGAAGGTTAACAACGTGACAGTTTTAGTTCTTTTATTTACTTATTGATTTAATTAAAAATATCATTAGTCTTTGGGGGTGCAAGTAGTTTGTAGTTACCTGGATGAATTGTATAGTGATGAGGTCTGGGCTTTTGGTGTACCTATCACCTGAACAGTGTATGTTGTACCCAATAGGTAATTTTTTGTCTCTCACCTTTCTCTTGCCTCTTCCATTCTAAGTCTCCAATTTCCATTACAATATTAGTTTTTATAAGACATAAGTAGAAATTTCTTTTCTACGTAATGTATATGTTGCAGTAATTACTTTTAAATGCTAAATAAAATTACAAGATTACACTCAAATGCCTTTATGGGTTTTACATAAGACATATATATTTAGAAATAATTAAAAAGTCCTTTTACAATTAAAATTTCTGTTTAAAAAGACAGGTTAATTAAAATCTACTAAATTAAAAGTTAAGCTTTGCTATTTCTGAAGAGCTTAACTTTAGAAAGCTTAACATTCATTTTTCAATTTTGAATGTCAAGTTTTGTAAGTATATAACTTGACCATATTAATTTGTTTCTTTTTTTAAAAAAAAAACATTGCCGTGTTGCTTTATAAACCGCTTTTGGTGCATGTTAGACTTTTTGGCATTTGATTTGCTTAAATTATTTTGCTTACAGCATGGTTTGCATTTTAAGTTTGTATTCTTTAATATGTTGTATTTTTATTGTAAATTTTACCTTACCCATTTGAACTTTTGGTTCTATTAAAGGACTAAGCAGTTATTCATAATGTTCAGAATTATGGGTAACTGAGACTCTTGGTCCCCAAATTGTTGCTGAAACTCACTAGTTTAATATCTATTATTTTCATAAACCTTCTAATTAGGCCAGACTGTGATTTGTATTGCCATGTCTACTTCCTGTACGTTTTTGGGAAAGATATTGGGATGAGTCTGGAATAAATATTAGGTGGTCAAAGATCAGAAACTGCATAATTAGACACTTAAAGAATACTGAGTTATTTGTAATAAAGGAATAGTATATGCATTAAACTGTTCCTTTTCTGTCATCTCAGGGTGAAGCTGCTTTGATACTTTTCTTATTAAGTTTATTATAAATGATTTGGATTTTTCCTTTCATTTATGATTTTATATTGCTTTTCACATATGTGATAATAGGCTGAAATATCACATTAAGAATCATGATTTCCATGAAAGCATAATAAAAAAACAATAGACTAGGAAATAAGACTGTTTGTTTTTCAGATTTTCTTTTATTTCAAGTATGGATTTATGCACCTTTTAAAGTGTGTGCTATAGTTTGGCTCTGTGTCCGCACCCAAATCTCATCTCACATTGTAATCCCCACGTGTCGAGGGAGGGACCTGGTAGGAAGTGATTGGATCATGGGGGCGGTTTCCCCCATGGTGTTCTCATAATAGTGAGGAAGTTCTCACGAGATCTGATGGTTTTAAAAGTGGCAGTTTTCCCTGCGTGCTCTGTCTCTCCTGCTGCCATGTAAGATATGCCTTGCTTTCCATTCATCTTCTGCCATGATTGTAAGTTTCCTGAAGGCTTCCCAGCCATGCAGAGCTGCGAGTCAATTAAACCTCCTTTCTTGACAGGGCACGGTAGCTCATGCCTGTAATCCCCAGCACTGTGGGAGGCTGAGGTGGGTGGATCACCAGGTCAGGAGTTCCAGACCAGCCTGAACAACACGGTGAAACCCCGTTTCTGCTAAAAAATGTACAAAAATTAGCTAGGCATGGTGGCATGCACCTGTAATCCCAGCTACTCAGGAGGCTGAGGCAGGAGAATCACTTAAACCCGGGAGGTGGAGGTTGCAGTGAGCTGAGATTGCGCCATTGCGCTCCAGCCCAGGTGACAGAGTGAGACTCTGTCTCAAAATAAATAAATAAGTAACCTCCTGTCTTTATAAATTACCCAGTCTCAGGTAGTAGCTTCATAGCAGTGTAACAATGGATTAATACAGTAATGTTAAATTTAATGGAACATTCAACATGAAAAGACAAATTATAGCTTCTGTTAAATAATAGAACTCACTCTATATGCCATTAGCCCTGTTTCTGTGTTTCAGCATCACCATTGTTGTAAACATGTTTTGTAATTTTATGATGGAGGCTAAAATGTGGAAACTATAGATGTTGCACATTTCTTTTGCTAAAGTCTATTGATTTTCAATTTAGGATGTATCTCTTAGTAGTGTTAAAAGATAATCTTTAGAGAAATTAAAGTTAGCAGAGTTCATTTGAACAAAGAGACAGACAACTCATGAGTTGGGCAACTCTCTGAACCGTTACTGGTGACAAACCGGCACAGGTTTAGAGAGTTCTTCCCAGCAACACATGGGCAGGCAGTATTTATAGAGAGATGGAAGTGCTATACAGTAAGAGCTTTTTGTTTACAAGTTGGTGTTTTCATTATCTGGACATGTCTGAGCAGTATGCAGCCTGTCATTGGCTGAAAGGTCAGCTCCTATGATAAGCCAAAGCTCAGCTACTTGTTACAAGAATATACTCTTGAGATAGATTGCAGTTTGTTTACATACGAAATTAGATTGCAGTTTGCTACATATAGAGGCAGCTCTAGGCCAAATTTAATTTAACAATTTCGCCCTTTTGATCAGTCTCAATTTCGAGAGATTGACCAAAAGTTTGGGCATTGACACCGTTCTTTGTCACCATCATAACAGACTTGTTTGGTCTCTATGGAATTCACAATTGTTAATGTCAGGTAAGCTTAACGTTTATGTTCTTTTCATGTTTTTATTATTCTAACCATAGCGCGGCCATTTGATGTGCATTGGATGGCTATACATGAGCATTTAATACTCTTGAGAGGATACAGTGCACCAGGGAGACTATTATCATGGCTATCAGGAGGATAATACTGAGAGACTGAGGTATACTTAGCAGGAGCTCCTGTCAGTTGAACCAATCAAAATCAAATATACTTGTTTTAACAAAGTAGCTTACTTACTGATTTCTGGCAACTGAGTTTCTATCATACCAGATGTATTTATGCAAGTGCAGCAGGAGGTGTTAGCTATTGCATACAGTCTTCTTTGTTCAGACAGCAGAGTCCAAAGCAATGATACTGTCTGAAGCAATTTTAGCAAGATAATTTGAAGAAGTTTGCTGGGCAGCTATAGCCTTTGCAGTAGAATCAACTGTAGTAGCTAATGTTTGAGACAAATTTCTAATCATAACCTCATTTACATTTATGCCAAGCCAGGGAAGGAGTATTTTACCAAAAAATGAAAATAAAAATAAAAATGCCCATTTAGAGTCATTTGCCCTGCTGGCAAATTCCCCTTTATTTTATAGTGCAAATTAAGAGGTATAGACCAGTGTTCATTTTCCAGTTGGTTATGGAGTGACACTGATACCATTAGAATCCGTAAACCACATTGGTTCCTTATTTTCCACTTATTGATACATGGAGTTACGTACGTATATGATTGATCATAAAATCCTCCACAGATAAAAATATATCTTGGAGGTACTCAACAGGCAATCCCTTATGGAATGCTTTGTACATTAGAGGTCACTATTAGAGAAGCACTAGCAATATTTGTCTAAGGCTCCATTATTGAATCATTGCAAGGTTGGAGGCTACTGACAAGGAATGAGGGTTACACATTTGCCTACGAATTGTCAAATCATCTTCCTTTGGTTTTCTTATACAATTTCTGGCCTAATTTAACTGCAAAACCCTCACTATAGGTTTTGCCCACTGTTAGTAGCATGACATATCTAACATTCAATTGCAGAAGCTGTTGGTTATGAAATCTTAATTATCACATTATCTTGCCATTATATAAACAGAAAAGGAATACAGGCCAAAGAGGAAAAAAGGCACAGGTTTCATAGTGACAGAAAAGTCTTGATCTGTAATCTTGGGAAAGCTGTTCACATCCAGGATGCCATCTGCTTCTGGGTAAAATAAAAAGCTTTCCTGGTCAGCCTTACCTTGAGGTCTCTGATTGGTATACAGTCTCAAGAGTCTAGAGAGGCCCTCTTGAGTTCAGAGATGTGGATCAAAGACTCAAGGCCCTGAAATTTTACTACAAAGAACAATTTGGTATTGTTTCTTCCAACGGAATTCAAGGGCATTCTTTCTATGGTGTCTTTTTCAAAAGACCTAAACTCCTGGTTCTAGATAGTGAAAAGTCTGATTGTCATCAGTTGGTGGATCATAGAGGGCTTCTTTTACCTGATAATAATATACTTTGGCATCTTGCATTTAAACCTCTCAATATTAAATCATGTCAATATTATAAGAGTGGTAGATACATGAGGTTCTAATGTAAGAGTTCAATAATATAAGAGTGGTAGATACATGAAGTTCTATTATCGGGGACATAGGCCTTCCAGTAACTGTTGTGTAAGGTATCAGTCTATGTTTTTTAGTAGAGTGGATCTGATTGCCATCAATTGGTAATATCTTTGACCAAGGCCATCAAGTCAATTCAGTTAGCTTTGTTTAATGCCATTGTATTTGTAATACCTTATTCAATTGTTTTACAACTTGTCCATTGAAATGAGCTTTGTTTAATGCCATTGTGTTTGTAATACCTTATTGTTTTACAGCTTGTCCATCGAAATGAGTACCTGTATTACTGGAGATTTCTCCAGAAATACCCTATAAAGGAAACATATTTTCTAATAACCTGTTAGTTGCTCTTATAGCATCGGCCTTATGTACAATCAGAGAGCTTCTGTAGAATCATAAAACCTATGTTAAATGTGGTAATTGAATGAAATTCATCTGTAAGTGTTCAAATGATTCATTAGGTGCTAGAAATGTATTACCTGAGGTTTTTTATTATCTTACCAGAATTATGGGTTTGCCAAACCAAACATTAGTTATAAACCACTTTATCAATCTTAGAACAGTCACTCAAACAGTTTTTCCCCATAATTTGGGTCGTTTTATCTCTTCTATGATGAGTCATGGAGTGCAGAGCTTTTAATAATGGAAGCTTTCAGGAGTCAGGAATGACCAGGCAGCTGTCCAGGCTTTCCATGAGCCCATGCTTAACATTGGGTTTATATCCTTTTAAATAACAATTTTATTTCTCTAATTCAGGTGCATAGCACTTGTTTATTATATAAGTTATCATAGGTAATTTGACTTGGAATATTATCTCGTAGAGTTCATTCAAATTGCATATCTTAACAATTTCAGTACTGGCTGACCTACTGTGAAGATCTGCCAAGGCATTTCCTTAGTATTTAATTAATTCTTGTTCTGCTTTATGTTGGGTTAGCAGCTTTATGAACCAATGAGTTTCTTCCTTAGAGTTCTTGGACTCAGTTCAATGGTATGATCTTAAAGTTATCAGAAACTCGTACGTGTCAGAGTTCTTTACGTGAATCTCCTTGAGGACGTAACCCTTTAGGCTTATGGTTGCTCAGGAAAGTACATGAGTAAATAACCAAATATGAATGATAAAACTTAAAATGGCCATGATTAAATATTTGATGAGAGTTCATTACAGTGATGATGCAGTTGACAGGAAAATTTAATGATTTCTGTTGCATACAACATTTGAATATAATAACTAGAATGATGACTGATTGCTTTATACCAGAACTATCAGATTGCTATGAATTTCATACAGTTTCTGAAACACATCAATACAAAAGAAACTCAAAGTTTAGCATTACTTATTTGGCAATACTTTTCATATAATTTAATATGTCAAATAAGCCCAGTTAGTTTAATATCTGTCTTTTTATATGAGGAGAAACATTTTTTTGAATGCTTCTCCTTATATAGGAGACGTTTCAAGGGCTTGCCTGGAAAATCAAAGATGAGGTCAAGAAAAATACTTTACTAAGAATCTAATTTTGGGAAATGTGTCAAAAATATCAAATGTTTAAAATACGTGATTAAAATAGTGTCACAGGTCACTGTGAACAGTAGTCATTCATTTAACAAAAGTGAAAATTACAAGACTTCAAAGGTAAATACAGAAAGTTACATAGTTGTAGAGAGAAACCTTAGCTCTAAATTTTAATAGAGAAGATTTTGTTTTCTTAAGTGGTCAGACACCTAATAAAAGCAACATGGACCGCAGGAAATTACTTTGGTAAAACACAGAATCTCTGTTTCCTGGATCAATTCCTAAATGGTAAAGAAAAGCTTTTCACAATTTCCTATTAAAAGTAGACCAGTAGTCCAAGAAATTCTTACTGTTTTAATATAGGGGACCAAATTCTAGTTTTGTATTAGTATACTTTTGATATTAATGCTAGAAAAACTTGTAAATAATTCCCTTCTAATCTTACCTGGCTTTGTCACACATAAAATTCTTTTTCCAAGATTCATCCTTTGCAAACCTACAACTTTCTTCTGCATTTAGATTTTGTTTTATACTTTTCCTGTTCTCATCTTGGGATGACCATTCTACTTTCAAACAAAAATTACATTTTCCCTTAATGAAACAAAACATCCTCATACTTTATAGCTTTTGCTTACCAAAATCATGTATTATTCTTTTATACTTTATATAAAATTATTTCTCTTATTTCTAGTAATTTTAGTAATTTATGTATTAATTAGAATTCTGAACTCTTAATGACCTTAATTTCCAAAGGACACTAGGAAGCAAGTAATTGTGAACTATTTGTCACACTAGCCATCTGAAGATTTGCAAATCTATGAATCATAATATCTGGAAGCATGTACTTTCTCATAGCACAGTTTGTCAGTGTGGGGCAGGGCATGTTTACTAATGGCCCCACGTATCTTTAGTCTCTGTGATAAGAAACTGTAGAAGAAGCAAAATGTTATCTATCTTCTTTGGATTTTTGGCTAGGCCTATTGTTTGTGCACATTATTCTCAGCCTCAAGTTTCCATTCTTGATAATAAGAATGTTAAAACCTTCTGGTACAGGGAAGGCATTGTTCACATGGGACTTTTATCTTACCTCTATTTAACTCACTCGTTTTTAATAATTATGCTTGGATTGCTTAGCAAGATGGGACATCAAACAGCTAGTTATCATCTTAAGTTACTTTTCTTGCTGATGAATTTTGTAATGTAGAGATAACATAAGTTTATTTTACCAGTAAACCTAGGTAGGAAAAGTCATATATCTGTTAATTTTAATGTTAACAACTGTGAAGATATGTCTGTTTTAATCAAACCAATAATATTCTTATTTGCCAAAGATTGCCCAAGTTATGTGAACTTCAAAAATCATTTGGGTCATTTCCTATTTTTCTGAGCAAATACTTCATTTCTATAAGTGCTTATTTTTCTTTAAGTCAATTAAATAGCATTCTTATACAAATTGACAATATAAGGAAGTAGAAAATATCACACATATGTAAATATACATCATAGATGCAGACATACATAAACATATAAACAGAAACAGATCTTACACCTTTCATTTAAAACTTTTAGCCATGTTCCACATACAATAATACAACACTCATGAATGATTATTAAAGAATACCTGGATCCAAATTGTTTTTCTGGCCAGTGGAATAATATTCCACAAAAAGCTACAGCTTTTGAATGATATTTGTGAAAAAGACTTTAAGATGTTTTTACTTGCCTTCTGTAAAGAACCTTTTAAAGAGGCCATCTTTGATTTATCTTTTACATGCCTCTGCTTGCCAGTTAAAGAATGCATCCCATTGCTTTTGTGGCATTGGAATCCTTTCTTTTCTGATACACCTCACAAGTGAGCAATTTAATCTAGGTTAAAACTTCCCTATTGTGATCACTGTAATTCTAAGTTGTCCTTAGTAAGATTAAGGACTTTTTTTTTTTTTTTTTCCAAAAATACACAGGTTCTGGGCCTGTAATTCTTTATAAAGTTAGCCAGTGTCCCAGAAGGTGGAGTCCCAGACTCTTTAGATTTAGGGGAGACCACTTTGAAAAGGTACCTACCTGAGTCCAACAACTGGATCCAATCCAGTCCAATCCTGAGCCCCATCTAGTAAAAAATGCTCAAATAAAGTCAGCAAGCTCAAAACTCAAATTCATGCTGCTCTAATCAGAGGGATCAATGTGCACAATGGGCTGTGGCTCTTTGCATGGACACTTGGTGCTTCTGGAGGTATACTTCAGAACTCACTTTTGATGCCAAACTGCTAAAAGAAAAACATTAGACAGATTAATTAGAACAAAGGTTATTTGAGCAAAGAAATAACTCATGAATGAATTGGGCAGCACTCTCAACCTTAAAAGGTTCAGAGAGCTTCATCCACCAATGTGGGCATACAGTATTTATAAATAGAAAAAGGAAATTATATACAGAAATAGCTTTTTTGCTTACACCTTGTGTCTGCCTTATTTGGACATGTGTGAGCAGTTTGCAGCCTGTAATTGGCTCAAAGCTCAGCTGCTATGATTGGCCAAGATTCATCTACTTGTTGCAAGAATGAATACATATATGTGTGTGTGTATGTGTATATATGTATATATATACACATACATATACGTGTGTGTGTATATATACACATATATATATATACATATAATTTTTGGTTTTTTTTTTGAGATGGAGTCTTGCTCTGTCACCCAGGCTGGAGTGCAGTGGCGTGATCTCGGCTCACTGCTGCAAGCTCTGCCTCTGAGGTTCAAGTGATTCTCCTGCCTCAGCCTCCTGAGTAGCTGGGACTACAGGCGCCCGCCATCATACCCAGATAATTTTTGTATTTTTAGTGGGGATGGGGTTTCACCATATTGGCCAGGCTGTTCTGGAACTCCTGACCTCGTGATCTGCCCACCTTGGCCTCCCAAAGTGCTGGGATTACAGGCGTGAGCCACTGAGCCCGGCCAAGAATATATTCTTAAGGTGGGTTGCAGTTGGTTTACATACTGTATCAGCTTACAGTTCACTATGTACTCCGGCAGCTTTAGGCCAAATTTAATTTAACAGTAGCATAACTTATTTAAAAAAGAAATTTATCAGGTGTAGTTTATCCTAAAAAGTATTATAGATGCATTTGTTAATATTGGACTGAAGGTTTTTTATAAAGAAGTTATTTTTAAAGGGAAGTGTAATAAAGAGGAGATATACAGGTTAAATCTTATAATGAATATTCAAACTTGTGCTGTTTTATGTATTGGAATCTTGTTGTCAATTAAAATAAGTTTGAAATCGTTGCTTGGAACTTTCTTTTAAGGATTTTGTCTTAATGACATTTTGCCTGCATTCTGAAAACATGAAAATGTGAGTGTAATATTAAAAAAATAAAAATGCAGTGAGATGGGGGTAACGTGACATACTTTTTCTGTGATGAGTTTTGCAGAAATTAAAAAAAAAAAAGCCCTTACATATATTCTCTCTTGCTGT
The DNA here is from genome assembly GCF_000951035.1 of Colobus angolensis palliatus. Taxonomy (NCBI): domain Eukaryota; kingdom Metazoa; phylum Chordata; class Mammalia; order Primates; family Cercopithecidae; genus Colobus; species Colobus angolensis. Next base: position 586,671 of record NW_012116210.1, read on the forward strand.
TGCTCTTTCTCGCTCTCTTTGGTTCAGTAATGCCTCTTATAAGAATCTATTCTAAGGAATTTTCAGAGGAGCGCAAAATGATTTAGGTACAAGTTACTGTTATTTGAAAGTATGAAAAATAGCAAATATCTAACAATAGGCTATTAATGAAATGACTATATCATGATGAAATAAGTGTTCACAAATAAAATTATTTTCTTACAAAATTTAAAGATATGGGAAATATTCATTAATGCTTTGTGGAAAAGGCAGAATACAGTTTTGTGTATGTATCTTTGTAGGAAAAAGATTGAAGGGCAATACATCAAAATATTTATTTCTGACAAACTGTGGATGCTTTTCTTTTCATTTTCTGAATCTCATTAACTATATATAATTATATAACCTTTATAATTAAAAATAAACCAAATAAATTTAGTATTTTAGATGATATTTTCTAATTTTTACCTCAAAATTCCTTTTAATAAAAAACTCAATATCCTCATACTTTTAACATATGCAGCTATGAATATAAGTATGTAATACTTTTATATAAAAATGGCTTATTTAATGTAAAATATTTGCAGTCAAACCCTTATAACAATCAGTTTTGACTAAAAAGCGGAGTCAAAGGAAAAGGCTTTGTTGACTTCTTAAAACTCTATTTCCTCATGAACAGTTTGGAGACTCTCAGTTTTCATTTGACTTACTACAACATAAATCAGCAGTTTATAGTAACTGTCTTATCTTATGTACCCTTTAGCAAAGACTTTAAAATGTGAAACCTAAAGGAAAGAAATTTATATGTAAATATTATCTCATGGATTCTTGTAGATAATTTTTCTATCCTATGTATTTCCACACATGGAATCCTATTAAGAGCAACTTTTCCTTCATTGGGAGGTGTCTAAGAAAGAGGACATGTAAGGAAGTTAGGATGTTGGTTATTTTTGCCACTGTTATGAATAAACTCTTATACTTAGGAAAGCAGAGCCGGGCGCGGTGGCTCAAGCCTGTAATCCCAGCACTTTGGGAGGCCGAGACGGGCGGATCACGAGGTCAGGAGATCGAGACCATCCTGGCTAACACGGTGAAACCCCGTCTCTACTAAAAACTACCAAAAAAAAAAAAAAAAAAAAACACTAGCCGGGCGAGGTGGCGGCGCCTGTGCTCCCAGCTACCCGGGAGGCTGAGGCAGGAGAATGGCGTGAACCCGGGAGGCGGAGCTTGCAGTGAGCTGAGATCCTGCCACAGCACTCCAGCCTGGGTGACAGAGCGAGACTCCGTCTCAAAAAAAAAAAAAAAGAAAGCAGAATATTTATTATGCCATTAAGGCTTTTTGTTCTGTGTTCATGAGGAATAGTCATCTAGTTTTCTCTTCTTTGTAAATGTCTTGGTTAGGCTTTGTTTTTAATGTTATTCTGTCCTCATTAAATGAGTTGAAGGTATTTCCTCATCTATTTTTTGGAAGAGCTTTTGAGTTTGTAGGATTGGTGTTTTTTCTTTAAATGTTTTAACAGAATTCATCAGTGCAACCATCTAGGTTTGGAAGGGGTGTGTGTGTGTGTGTTTATGTATAGTTTTTTGGTAACAAATCAATTTTGTTACAGCTAGTCAGATTTTTGTTTGCTTAGTCTGCTAGTTTGGATAGGTTGTATTTTTCAAGGAATCTGTCCATTTCACCTATGTTGTTGAATTTTGGGTATAATGTTTTTCATAATACTCCTATCTTTTTAATATCTGTGGGATCTGTAATGATGCCCCTATTTCATTTCTGATATGAGTAATTCTTATTTTCTTTTTGTCTATCAGTATAGCTAGGGTCTTATTAATTTTGTTGATCTTTTCAAAGAACCAATTTTGACTCTTTATTGTTTGCTTTCTGTTTCATTGCTTGTTTCTACTACTTAGTTTATGTTTACTTTGTAGCTTCTTAAGATAGAACTATAGATTATTTATTTTAGACATTTCTTCTTTTTAATGCAAGTATTTCAAACTGTAAATTTCCCCTCAAGCATTCATTTAGCTGCATTCTACAAATTTTTATATATTGCATTTTCATTGTTACTCAGTTTGAAATATTTTCTAATTTCCTTTTTGATTTCCTCTTTGGTCCATGTATTTAGAAGATGTTTAATTTCCAAATTTGTTTTTTCATATATCTTATTGTTACTGATTCTATTATAGTCAGAGAACATATTTATGCTTTTAATCAAATTTATTAACACGTTTTATGGATCAGCATTTGTCCTATTTTGAGGAATGTGCTATCTGCACTTGAAAGTCATATGTGTTCTACAGTTGTTAGGTATTGTTTTGTATAAATATCAATTAGACTAACATAGTTGATAGTGTTCGAGTTTATATCTTACTGATATTTTTGCCTAGTTTTCTGTCAATTACTAAGAAAAAGGCTTTTATATCTCCAAGTATGATTATGAAAGTGCTTGTTTTGCCCTTTAATTCTGTTAGATTCAGCATCGTGCATTATGGAATTCTGTTATTAGGCATAAACGTGCAGTTGTTACGCCTCCTGATACACTGACCCTTTTATCATTTTGAAATGTCCCTGTTTTATTTCTGGTAATACTCTTTGTCGTTAAGTCTACCTCATCTGATATTAATATAGCCGCTCCAGCCTTTATAAGCCTACTGTTTGTGTAGCATATTTTTTGCCATCCATTTACTTTCGACCTATAAAACTGTAATCCTTGGGATATCATATAGTTGGGTCTTACTTTTTTTATTTGTTTTTATAGTCTCTGCATTTTAATTGGAGTGTTTAGTCCATTAAAATTGAATGTAATTATTGATTTGGTTGGATATAAGTTTACTATTTTACTATTTGTTTTCTGTTTGACCCTCTGCTTTTTGTTTCTGTTTTTCTTTCCTGCATTCTTTTTGCTTTATGGACCATTCCTTCAAATTCTCCTTCAAGTTATTTATTAGGTTCTTAACTATGTTCTCTTTGTATTTTGTCTGTATGTGTAGTTACTCTAGGGATTACGTATTCTTAACTTTTTGCCAACTCTTATAGCTAATATTGGACCATTTTATTTTCATCATATAAATGTTGCAACTAAATTACCAAAGCAGTCCATTTACTGCCCTGTTCATCCTTAATATTATGATGTCATATGTATTCATCTACATATTTTATAAACACTGTAAGACAGTGTTACAATTTTTGCATTAGATAGGCATGTCTATTTAAATTAAATTACTAGGAAAAAGTAATCTTTTATATTTACCCAAACATTTACCATTTCTGATGCTCTTTATTCCTTCCTCAAGAATTTACTTTTCAACTGTTATTTCCCTTCAGACTAAAGAATTTCTCTTGCACTTTCTGTATTGCAGGTTGACTGTTAACACATTCTTATAGCTTCAGTAATCTGAAATGCATTTTGCCTTCATTCTTTTTTTTTTTTTTTTTTTTTTTTTTTGGAGACGGAGTCTAGCTCTGTCGCCCAGGCTGGAGTGCAGTGGCGCGATCTCGGCTCACTGCAAGCTCCGCCTCCCGGGTTTACGCCATTCTCCTGCCTCAGCCTCCCGAGTAGCTGGGACTACAGGCGCCCGCCATCTCGCCCGGCTAGTTTTTTTTTTGTATTTTTTTTAGTAGAGACGGGGTTTCACCGTGTAGCTCAGGATGGTCTCGATCTCCTGACCTCGTTATCCACCCGTCTCGGCCTCCCAAAGTGCTGGGATTACAGGCTTGAGCCACCGCGCCCAGCCGCCTTCATTCTTAAATGATACATTTTTGGATGTAGAATACTGGACTGACACCCATTTTCTTTCTGCATACTTAAGTCATTTTTTTTGTGTGTTTAATATGTCATCTGTTTCTCACTGCTTTCAATATTTTTTCCTTTATGATTATTTTCCCTCATATTTATTCCACTAGAAGTTCACTGAACTTCTTGAATCTTTTAAAATTTTTGTCTTGCACTAAATTTGGGAAATTTGTAGCCATTATTTGTTCAGAATTTTTGTTCCTAGTTTCTCTACTTGCCTTCTAATTACAATTATACATATATTAGCATATATTAGCCCTTTTAATATTTAGCCATCAGTCCCTGAGACTCAGGTTTATTATTTTTTCAATCCTTTTAGTCTCTGTTGTTCAGACTGACTAATTTTTAATGATCTGACATCATTTTCACTAACTCTTCTGTCACCTTGATTCTGCTTGTAAGCCTATCCAGGTTAATTTTTTTTTTAATTTTTAATTCTTTTTTGTTTTTTGAGACGGAGTCTTGCTCTGTTGCCTAGGCTAAAGTTCAGTGGCGTGATCTTAACTCCCTGCAACCTCCACCTCCTGGGTTCAAGCAATTCTCCTGCCTCAGCCTCCTGAGTAACTAGGATTACAGGTGCCCCCCACCATGCCTGGCTAATTTTTGTATTTTTAGTAGAGACGGGGTTTCACCACGTTGGTCAGGCTGGTCTCAGACTCCTGACCTTGTGATCCACCCACCTCGGCCTCCTTGAAGTGCTGGGATTACAGGCATGAACCACTGTGCCCGGCCCCAGTTAATTTTATAATTTCAAATAATGTATTTTTCAGTTCTAGAACTTCTTATTGGTTCTTTTTTTGATATTTTCTTCTGTTTCTCTGATGAGATTTCCTGTCTTATTCATTTAAGCATATTTCTATTTACATCTTTGCATACAATTTTAATTGCTTCTTTAAAGTTTTTGTCTGCTAATTCTAACATTTGAGTGACTTTGGGATTGGTCTCTATTGTCGTCTGAAAATGAGTCACATTTTTCTTTTTCCTTGTTTGTGAAGTAATTTTGTATGTATCCTAGTTATTGCTGTAATTACTACATTGTAGAGACTCTGGATTCTGTTTTATTCATCTGAAAAGCATTGATTTTTGTTTGTTTTAGCAGACATTTAATAGTTAGGTTCAAACTGCAGACTCTCATGGGCTGCCCTCAAATCTTTACTTATTTTGCCCTTAGCTGGTATTTTTGGAGTTTTCCCTGCACATATGTGGTTCCACAAGTCAGCTGTAGACTTGAACTGAATGTATGCACAGAATTTAGGACTCTTCCTTTCTGACTCTATCCTTTCCAGGATTCCTCCCTCACTTTCTAGTTGTTTGGTTACCTGGCACCTCATCCTCTGGTTCTTCAGACAGATAGACTGAGGAATTTTCATCAGAGCTTTAGTTGCTCTGCATGTTGTGACTGGAGCCTGCCCACAGGCTGAAAGCTGCAACAAACAGGTAACTAACTCACTTAGTGTCATCTCTTTTTCTGTGTTGATTCCCCTCTAGGATCAACCTGATTTCGATAATCTTCCAGTGCTTTCAGGTAGTTAATTTGTTGTACTATTGTTTGTAGCTTGTAGTTGTTCCATGCAGGAGAATTCCTCTGATAAGAGGTTAGTCAGCCATTGTGGAAAGTAATGTGGCAAATGTGGTATGTTGAAGTACAAGCTTAATAGTTATCTTATTGTTTTAAAATATCCAGAAAAGGAAGAGAGTATGATGTATATAATACACACAGACATACACACACACACACACGCGGAAAGAACCGTTTTTACTCCATAGTTCACTTAATAAAACATTGGAGCAGAACACATTTCCAATGTAAGTGTAGATAGTTTATTATATGTCAAAAGAAAATTCTTAAATTCATAAAAAACGTGTATGTGGAAATAAACCTGGGATTTATTGTGACTATTTTCGGGGATATTATACTAGCAGTAATTACATTTTAAAACCTAATCAGATGACTGAAATCTTGGACTGATTTACAAGTTCTGTTGTGTATTTTATAGGTAATTTTTTTTTTTTTGCTTCTGATGTATGTTTTGATTTGCTTCAGTTACCATAAGACAGAATAATTTCTGATTTTAAAAAAATTTGGGCTGGGCATGGTGGCTCATGCCTGTATTCCTAGCACTTTGGGAGGCCCAGGTGGTTGGATCACCTGAGGTCAGCTCAAGACCAGCCTGGCCAACATGGTGAAACCTCATCTCTACTAAAAATACAAAATTAGCTGGGTGTGGTGGCGCACACCTGTAGTTCCAGCTACTCGGGAGGCTGAAACAGGAGAATCCCTTGAATCCGGGAGGTGAAGACTACAGTGAGCTGAGATCGCGCCACTGCACTTCAGTGTGAGTGAGACAGAGGGAGACTCCGTCTCAAAAAATAATAATAATAAAATAATTTGATGGATACTTCCTAATAAGATTGTCGCTTTCTAGGAAATGTTCTTTTCATGATTCCTCTTGTACTCCATAGGTTCTTTGTGAAGCAGGAGGCAGAATCTGTGTTTGGATTTTACTTTCCCCTCTGTGCCAGTAGTTTTCCTCCCTGCTGTATCTCCTTTATATTTCTTTCTCTTAACCTTTTTTTACTTGCCTCTAGTTTTTAATTTTTTATGTGTAGTAGGAAAGAAAGATTAGGAATATTGATTACATTATTTGATTTTTTTCTTTATTACTACACATTTTTTACTTGCCTAGCCCTTATCTTTTCTTCTTTGCTGTTGTAGAATATTTTTAATGTTTTACTCAATGAGTTGGGAATTTGAAGAAGTAAAAGCAAGGACTCCATATACTCTCATTCTACTGGGGAGGTCCTACTTGTTGAATTTTTAGGTATTTCAAGATGTTCCAGTCAAGTGACAAGGGCTTCTCACAGTGTCAGAACTGTAATCATGATGAGACTAATGCGACTAACAATAGTTCTGGTATGTGAATAACCACTTTGGCATGTTTCCTTCACCAGAAAATTCTCTGGAGTATAGCAGTATCCTGTATTCTTAGTTAGAAATTTGGCAAACCACTTGGATGCTTTCAAAGGAGATTTTGAGTTAATCATGCTAATCAAAGAAGAAGAATATGTTTTAATCAGATGTGAAATTCTGTAAGATTGGTATATATACCAATCTGTAAGATTGGTATATATCTAGTTTGTAATGTGTTTGTTTGGATAATCTGGTTGTACTAAATCTTTAGAGTGATCCACTATATGGGTTCTTCTCTATATGATAACAATTAATTCTGTCCAGTTGGTTGACCATAAATAAGGTAGAATTTTCTACCCTTTTACCTTAGTTTATTCTTAAACAAATGGTGAGATGGTTATTGTTATGAGACTAGGTAGGCTGCTTCTTGTAATAATTGTTAATTTTTACGTATGATGATGACACGTAGATACTCTCTGGCTTATACTTGGGAAAACTTTGTTACTTGTGATTCTGAATAACACCCTACTTTTAAAAGTTTTTTTAATGTGTAGAATACCCTATTATCCAGTGTATAGGTTCCAAAGTTAAAATATTCCATTATATAAATAATAAATATATATTTATTAATATATATTAATAACACTATTAACATATTATAAAAGTTAAAATATTCAGTTATATCAACAGAGATTAAGGGATAGAATACAATTCACTGAAGTCATTGTTTTCATTCATTGCTTTAAAAATATTTTCTTCATTTTAAAGATGTCTAGATCTGTTTGCATATTCATGTTTTCCACTATCAATGATGCTTGTTTGTGTATTTCTTAAGTCATCTAGGGTTGCCATCTTAAAGAAGAGTAGCTTTATTTCCAAAGTGTTTTTCTAGTGTAATTAATGCAAACAGACTCATTATCTAGATGCAAGGACTTTAAAGAAATCTGAAAAACAGAAAACAAAGAACTTACCCAGGGCTAGAGTCCATGTTAGGTTTGTAACTAAGCTCAGTTTCATTTGCTGGCCTTTTATTTAATCCATACCGATTAATATTTTCTGTATGGACAAGTTTGGTCCATTAACCTAAAGATAATTTGTGAATAAACTCTGATGTTCTCCCACATTGTAAGTCTGGTATTTTCTTCATTGTAATAAAAAATATCATGCTATAGTAACTAATTCTTGCCCCATACCCTTTTTCTCCCCTTTAGAAAAATTGGAAGCTCAACCACCCACCCCAGGACAGCTGAGATATGGTAATGGTTCTATAATTGTTAAATATATGTTCATCTATCTTTTGGCCTTGAAATAACTGTATCATTCATTGATAGCACAGAAGAGTCAGTAAATTAAATCTTTCCAGATAGAGTGGATTATCCTGTTCATTATACGAAGCACAAAGTTTATAAACTTGGCTAAGGATGTAACACAATATTGTAAAATATCTAATTTTGTTAAAAATATCTAATATTATTAAAATATTGTTGCCATTTAGAAATAGAATTATTTTTATGATAAAAGTTTTCTTGATTTCCAGGAAAAATGATGTATTTACTTTAGTTTGAATTTAAGTTGGATAAATGCAGAACTAGAATTTGTAGACCCAAGGCTAGGTAGAACTGTTCTCTGGTGGAGAAAATGCTTCTGGCTGGCTGTTTGTAAGAATGAAAAAAGTAAAGTTTATTTAAAACTGCCTGAAGAAGGACCTTACTACAATGCTGCTAGTGTTCTTTCTTTTCTCTATTGTGATAGGAATAAATATTCAAGAGTAAATAAATATTCAAGAATATACCAAAATAATGTAAAACAAGTTTGGATGTTATTTGTAAAGATGGAAGAAGTGAATTATTTAACAGTATAGTGAATTAGAGTAGGTTGTAAATTAAAGCTAAATATGAAATGTGATTTGCTAACAACTGCGAATTTATAGAGTAGTGTTTCTGAGAGTAAATTGAAGAAGCCACAAATTAGTAGGAGATCATTACATACTAGAAAGCAAATTTATATAATTTTTAAAAAAGCCTAATGGCCAGTTATTTTTTTTCTCTGACAGGTAGAATGTAATTTATATTAGAAATTAGTAACTTTCCTCAAATACCAAAACAATTTAAGAATTCTTTAAGACTTCTCTTCCCAGTTAATTTGTTATGGTTCTCCCACCTTAGATTCATACAATCTGTAGTTTGTAATACTGTATACTATTATCATTTTTTGAGGTGATACTGAAATTTACTGTTTATATGGCTGTGTTATCATACCTAAACCCCTTTAGGGCTGGGAACCAAGTCTTATTTATCTTTGTATCTCAGGTGCCCAGTGGAGTGCCCTGTACATGTTTATTTAACTGTTTGAAAAACTTTATTTTTTCCTTTTAGTTAAAATAAAATTTAATTTTTAGGACATAGTTATATAGGCATAAACACTAAAAACATATATCTTATAGTTCAAAGTGATTATTATAACAGAGTGCCTTGGTTTTACTGACCAAGTGAAAATTGCTAAGATAGCAATTACTGTAATCTTAATTTAACGGCCTTATCACCTAATTTTAAGATATTTGTAACTGACTAATTTTAGAGATGCTGTTAAGTGAATTCCAAAATGCTAATTAATCCTAACCAGTTTCATCATCATTTTTCTGTACATAAGTAGCTTTCTCTTCACTGTAAATGTTTTATTTAGTGAATTTTTAGAATTTCATTATACTCTTTTAACCTGTTAAATTTGTAAATCTGTATTGGTTCTGGAAGCTGCTTTTCATAAAATTTTGAGTGTTCAGTAAATAACCAGATTTAGGCAATAAGTTAAAAAACTAAGGCTAGACTCTTTAATTGAAGAAAAAAAAATCCCATTTTGTTAATTTTTCGCTTGATTTTTACCACCTTTAATAACTTAAGTAATATTCTTTGTAATTAAAAATGTCCTTGATCTTGGACATTCTTACTTAAAAACAAGAAGAAATTTTAAGTGACCTATTTTATACCTATTATGTACTGGTTTATATAATATTGTATAGCTATAATAATATTGAATATAATAGTATTCTTATACTGTGTATAGTATTGTCCCATGGTCTTGGTCATTTATAGTGGTTGAGGGTACAAGTGCTTTTTTTCGAGTGCTTATTAGCCTTCCCTGCTAGGTGCAGAGCTCAATATAGTAATATCAAATTTTTATAACTTCTAGATTATATTTCAGTTATACTTTCTGTGGAGATAACTGCATTAAAAGAAAAAAAGGCTCTAAAAATTAGTAAACACATATAACCAGTTGGTTTAAGGGATTTTTTTTTTTGGACGTAGTATAAAACTCAGCATTTTAATGTTTGTTGAAAAAAGGCCTCAGTTGAACGGATGTTCACTATACGTTGGCAATTTTATAGATTAATTAGAATAAAGTCTTTTACCTATTCCCAGCTTTTAATCTGTTTCACAGTCTGCCTTCAATTCTCTCAATCTGAAATTCTCTTCCTTTCCAGGTTAGTGGTCTTCAGTGTAATGAAATAATAGTTTTTGAGCATCCACCATGCCCTCGATATTCTGCTGAAGATGTAAATATGAAAGAAATGAGAATAAATGTATAAAAATATGTAGGTATTAGTTCTTCCTAGTTACTTTTTTTTTTTTTTTAGATGGAGTCTTGCTCTGTCGCCAGGCTGGAGCGCAGTGGCGCAATCTCGACTCACTGCAACCTCTGCTGCCTGGGTTCAGGTGATTCTCCTGCCTCAGCCTCCCAAGTATCTGGGACTACAGGCACGCGCCACCACACTCAGCTAATTTTTGTATTTTTAGTAGTGACGGGGTTTCACCATGTTGGCCAGGATGGTCTTGATCTCTTGACCTCGTGATCCGCCTGCCTCGGCCTCCCAAAATGCTGGAATTACTGGCGTGACCTAATTACACTTCTAATATCTCAGAGCATTGAATGTATATACCCAATATATGAAGTAAGATGTGTTTTTGGTAGCAAGAGGTGAAGTTACAGTTTGATTCAAATCAAATATTGATTGTTTATAATTTGCAATGGCATTTAGGAATATTGATGAATTTTGAGGGGAGAAAAAGACTGCACATAGATGAGGTAATAAAGATGAGATAATCACCTTTTTCTAACATTTCTTTAAAAAAATTAGTGAGGAAAAGCACCCAAATAGCTTTTCTGACATTTGATTTAGAACATTTTCATTATTTCTAATACAGAAATCAATTTTATAGTATCAGACTTTAGTCATAAGAGAAAAAGAGATTGATGTTGGTAGCAATCAGGTAAAACGTGGTACTCGTGTATGTTTACTAACTTGTTCTCTTAATTGTATGTATATATTTGTGTGTGTGTGTTACCAGCAAGAAAACACAAAAGCCTAACACAGTTATTTTTACATATTTTATATTTTTTTCTGGTTTGTTTTGTTTTTTCCCAATATAGTTTCTCCTTGTAGCAGTAGCAGCATCTATTGGCTCTGGAAAATGAGAATCAAATTCTAGAGATTATCAAGTCTGTTTAGGATACTTTGATCATATCATCTGTTTTTGTCATTCTAAGTTAATAGAAATCTTAAAATATGTTTTTCTGTTTTTGATGTTTTTCAGTATTCATCCACAATGCGATACCTTTCATAGGGTTTGGCTTTTTGGATAATGCAATTATGATTGTTGCTGTAAGTTCTTTCTCTCACTGCTTCTATTTTGAGTTCATAAATTAATGTGGTCTACATTTTCCTAATGATTTCTCTATTGTGGTTATAAAGTTTTAATATAATGAACAAGAATATTTTTTACTATATCTCATATTAGACTATAGCTCAATTTTAAGGCATTATATTTATTAATCATTAAGACTTTAGGTAAAGCATTTAGACAAATAGACTTGGTAGAGCATTCAGACAGAACATTTAAGGCCTATATTATCCTATTCTAATTTCAACATTTTTAATAAAGAAAAATAATATGTAAAATGTTCTGATGTTCTTTAATGGTATTGGCAATTATCATCACATATATAGGTAACTATTTGATTTAGTTCCTTGTTCAGTTTTCCAATGTGAAAGTGTTTTAAAGCATGTTTTGATACATAGTCTATCTTTCAGTCTAGCCATTGTTTAAAGTTTCAATTCAATTAAGTGACTGTATCTCCCTTTTGCCTTGTTCCATTGTAGTGTTAAAAAAAATTCCCCTTTGCTGTGGTATTTTAATGCAAGGGTGCTCCTTAAAAATGTTTAATCTCAGAGATGGCTGACTTACCTTCCTTACTACTATATAAGGCCTTTTGTTAATGGATATCAATATTGGGTTCATATTCTAAAGTCAGAAATAGATCCATGATTACAATGCAAGTCTTCAAAAACTGCACAGTGCTCTGTTTTCAAGAACATACCAAGTGTTAGCTACAGCTTATGAATTTGTCATAATGAGATTTTCATTACAATTAGATTTGATTTACATTAATTGTTTGAATATCTAGCCAACTCAGATTTTAGTAGTTTCCGAGAAGCCAGTGTGGTTCTAAATAGTTGAATAAGTTTCGCACATTCACAGTTATATAAATTGGCCAGTTTTATTCTTATATATGTATTATGAAAATGCCATAATCAGTCAGAAAACTATTCATTTTCTTATTTTGTCCAAGTAAAACAGAGCGATCACAGTCCAGTTAATATGTCAATTATCAACTTCCAATACATAGTTTTAGAATACCTTATGTGAAGTCGTTCTTTTCAGATATTAGCATTAGATTGAAGGTAATAGATCTTCAATACATTTAGTGGGAGGAGAAAAAAATATCATGTACTTTGAATACCAGTTTATGAGTTCCCAGTTGGGGTCTTTATTTAAACTCGTTTGAGAAAATCAAAGTGCCTCACAACTAGAAACTTTCCTCATTTAGGACTTAGAGAGTTTGTTGTCAGCTTCACTGACTCTAACTTTTAAAAACATTTTGTAAATGATAGCTAAAGTGTAGGAGACTACTGAAAAAGTAGAATGACCTTAGGATTGTTGAATGTGAGGCAAATAACATATGAGAGATGCAGGTTTTCTTTTCGGTGTTTTGGAGATCACGTGTACTACAAATGGACATAAATAGAAGATTTGGTTTCAAAGTAGGAATTTTAAAAGTAATTTACATTGTGTAGATTATAAAATTTATGTAAACATGGTTTATTCAAGAATAGTTTTGTTTGTTATGTAGTCTAGCCTTATGTCCAGATTGATGGGGATCAGCTACCAAACCAAACACCCACATTCTAGAGTCAAATTATTGTAGTAGTTTGTAGTTCACTATTTGGTGTTCCCCAGGTGTGTGCCTCATTATTAGTATAACTGAGAGTACACTATTTTTCCAGGCCTGAGTTGGCTGACTCCAAATTAGTAATACTCGTTACTCTGTTTATATTGAAATCCAGTTTCAGGGGCTTATCAACCATTTTGTTTATTTTTTCTTAATTTTTTTTCCCCAGCACATCCAGAACACAGAAAATCGGTTTTTTATTTAAATAATACTGAAATAAATATTTAAGCCACTGACTTCAGTACCTGGTTAAGAGTAATAGGTATGGCAAAAATATTATCCTGTGATAGTTGCAAACTAATTCAGAGACAATAACATTTTCCACTGAGGCTTTGTAATATAGAATGCTGAGACTAAAACATACAAATAATGTAACTGTAGAATCTATGAAAGGGGAAATAAGTGATTATTATCTTAAGAATGTTTTTCATCTTGTAATTAAAAAAATACTGATCAACCCCTCTCATTGTGGGATAGCTATGACTGTTTTAAAATAGTAAGTTGAGATAGTTGATTCTTCTTTTTTTCCACACCATAGACGTTTGATGTTTTCCTCCTTCCTGTTAGGTGTACTTTCCCACCCTAGTTGTACTCGTAGAAACAAATTCCTCTGTAAACTCTTGTAATAGATTTGGCCCTTATCTTGGTTGGTATTCATATTAAGCCTTTTGTTTCATAGTTTAAGAAATATTTTTATATTATTGGATTGCTTTTTATAACATACTTTATGGTTAGTTTTGGGTTACTTTACTAACAGTTTAATTGGATAGAATTTATTAGAATTCTAGAGTAGATTTGTTGTATTAAGGATAATGAACTAGGTATAACTTTAAGACAATTATTAGTATTTGGTTTATTTATAATTTCTACCTCACCTATTAACACAATATTTGATGTTACTATGGGACACAGTAAAGAAGTCCATTGCCCCCAAAGCACCTTTGACTTCATATGGGGCTTTTCCTGCTGTTAGAAGGATCTTCAGCTGTATTACATTCAACCAAATGATTAAGCACTTAACTATTTTTTAAATATATGTATTGCAAAGAGATTCTTCTTTGGCCACTGCCAGCGATTCATTGCTGTTAAAGATGCCGTATTTATTTATTAGACTGTTGTTACCAGGTGCCTCTCTTCTATATTGGTGCTCCAGTTTTTTTTGCATTCAGATATGATGATACACATCTTTATTCTTTTTCTCTGCCTATTTTTACCTTTTCTTTTCCTCCTCTTTATTTCTTCTTTGAAATCTGTTTCTTGGGGTATATTTACAACCTTTTAATTTGAACTTTGTGCATCAGGACAAAAGACTTTTGAACTTTAATGCATCTTTAGGCTATTGAGTCCATATTCAGCAAGAATTATATCTTAAAGTGATGCAGCTAAAAGCTCTAGGGGAAAGAAACTTGAGGAAAACTCTTTTCAGTTTTGTAAATAATTGATGAGTAATGCATTATTTCTACATAAAATATAGGGCATTTTTTCCCTCCACAAATATCATTGAGATTTGAAACATTTTTTAGAAATGTTCAAACATCAGTGTTCAAGAGAACTCTTGAAAATTAAGTCTTCTAATGGCAGCATTGCTCAGGGATTAGAATTGAATTAGCACAATAGATCCTAGGATTTCTTCTTTATTCTATTAGAATAGTTTAATCGTTTTCACTTCAGTTCCTCCTCTCTAAAATGAAAGTAAAATGTGAGCCCCTCTTTTCTTCAAAGGAATGATGATATACATATAGAAAGTCTTAAACTCTGTCATTAAATTCAGTGACAATACAATGGGGCTTTGCTTTGAGTGTAGATCTATTGTACTAAATGCCGTTGCTGCTTATAAATGGTTGTATAGTTTCACTATTTAATGATTAAAGAGCTAAGTGTTATAAGGATAATTTTATAAACCCCAGTTTCCCTAGAAACTGGTTTAGTCTCCTTTTAATCTTTTGATAGAGTAAAAAACAGTAGTATAGATGTATAGTTCAGAATTTAAAATCAATGTGAGTTGGTCTTGTTTTCAAAGAGCTTTAAAGCATTTTTCTCTGTGGTAGAAAAATAGAAATTCTAGATTTTTAATGATGAACTATATTTCTACATGTGTTGCTAATATTATTTTTATAAACCTAATTTGAATGAATGAAATGTTATTGATGTTATTTCTGTATGAATGCATATATTTAATAATTTAATGAATTACTACATTATATGTGCATATATGATGTATGTAATTTTGTAGCACTAACATATTGATTTAACTGTTATATCTGTTTTTATTTGCTATTCTTTTATAGTCACTTCAGCTTTAATTTTTAAGATTAATTTTTTATCATATTTCAGGGAACCCATATTGAAATGTCTATTGGAATTATTTTGGGAATTTCAACTATGGCAGGTATTTAACAATAGTAAATGTTATTATTTCATTGTCTGTACATTTATAAAACATTTCAGTAGATTAGGTTTCGAAGAGGGTAATTTATTTGAATGAGTTTACTCATTGAGATACCTGTTTTCTTCATCGTATTCTTCAGATTCTTAGTTTTGTATATGTAGTACTTTTTCTGAAAATTTTAGGTACTTTATATTATGGTTATTGGATAACACTACTCTGCTATATTGATTTCATTAAGACAAGATTTTCTGGCAATTCAGTGTTACCCCTAAACATTTCTACCCTTGGTCTTATTTATTTATTTACAGAGTCTCACTCTGTCACCCAGGCTGGAGTGCAGTGGTGCGATCTCAGCTCACTGCAACCTCCACCTCCCAGGTTCAAGTGATTCTCCTGCCTCAGCCTCATATGAGTAGCTGGGACTGCAGGCGCCCACCATCATGCCTGGCTAATTTTTGTATTTTTAGTAGAGACGGGTTTCACCATGTTGGCCAGGATGGTCTCGAATGCCTGACCTTGTGATCCGCCCACGTCAGCCTCCCAAAATGCTGGGATTACAGGTGTGAGCCACTGTGCCCAGCCTATTATTTATTAATTTTTTATTTATTTTTGAGTTGGGTAGATTTTTTTTTTTTCTTGAGTTAGGTAGAAAAAATCAAAGAAGGAAATACAGGATTAAACATGTGATCTCTGTCCCATTTACCACTCTATTTTTCATGGAGGTAAAATTTGGGAAGAGTTCTATGTTGTATTTGTTGTAGAAAGCATTAGGTAAATGAGTTAATGAAAGAAATATTTTTTTCTCCTTGACTTTCTTGAATTTCATAGCTGTACATGCAGCTTTACCAATTTCTTTAAATATTATATGAAAGATACTACAAGATATTGTACAATTAATATTGAAACCAAATGGAAATTGGCTGCCATAACAGAAAAAATCCTACTACTTAATGGAGGTAGAATATTATAATTTCAAAATTGTGTTCTATTCAAAACCTTGAGAGTAAGAGCTGTCCAATGAGTTACTTTGGATATAGTTGCTTTAGTTTGAGAAATGTGAGAACTCTTCCGGATCAGTGCTTTGTTGATTACATAGTGACATATTATAATTATTCTTCTTTTATGTAACAGTTCATTTGTTTATTTTTCAAATTTTTAGCTGCTGCTTTGGGAAATCTTGTGTCAGATCTAGCTGGACTTGGGTAGGTTCATTCACTTATTCATTTGTATATTCTGTACTTGCTGTCTTTCTGTTCCCCACTCTTCTTTAATTGAGAAGCATAACAAAGGGATACTTAATTTTTCTTTGTTTTCTAGAATTAAAATTTTGAATTTACTTCTTCTAAACTAATAGTACTAAATCTTTGGTATCCATCAAATATAGATGCCTGGGTGATATCCCGGTTATACATTATTAGTATCACTGGAGAGGGAACCCGGCATTTGTGTTTAGTAATTTTCATGAGTGGTTCTGATGTATGCAAAAGTTTATTCTAAATCTGCCATAATGTAAACAAAATGGAATTTGTGTTTACTGAAGTATTTGTATGTATTTTATAGACATCTCTAAGGGTAAGGCAGGATTAAAAGCAAGAACCTCTCTCATTATTCTACCTCACCCTACTCCCACAAAACCCAAAGAGAAAGGATATGGCTCAAACTTAAGGATACTGATGACATACATGTTTTCTAGAGGGGGGAGCTTTCAAAGGAAATAATGGCCAAAGCATATATGGGTTTGGCTATTTTTTGCTTTCTTTACTTTATGTGGCAGGAATAATGAAACAAACTAAGGACATCTGTCTAGAAAAGGCCAACTTTCTCTCTCTCTTCACATTCTTGTTCCCAGTGGCAGATGGCCTGAGCTGCTTCCTGAGCTTGGGGAAGGCTGGGGGAGTATAAATTAGACTAAGTGGACATTATTGTGATAAATATGTTCTCTCTTGCTGTGTCTTTGACTTTGTCTCTTCTTTCCTTGGCTCATTTGACTGTTACAGTTTCAGATTTGAATTTTTTCTTAGAAGTTTACTTAGCCCTATAATCTAGGCAAAGCAGCTTTGTAAGTGATCTAACCTTAACCTTCTATATTAGACTTCTGCACCGGAGTCTGGGGCCAAAGCCACAGTTTAAAAAAAAAGTTTCTTTGCTTTAGGGCCATGGGAAGAATTTTATATTCTTGGAATTCCTGGCATAAATGCATCATGATATCATCTCTTAAACATTCTATTCCCAGTTTCCAACATTAAAGTAAATAATGAGAATATTACAGTCATTGTATAGCTTTCGGATATATTTAATAGAACCAAATGATCTAAGAGATTTTAAAGACATTTAGCTATATATTGTCATAAAACAATTATTTTTGTTTAGAGATGAAGATTTTTCTTGAAGTCTTTGTATTTGAAAACTATTTCTCGTCTCTCTTTTTTTGGGGGCGTATCATTAAACAACAAATACCACATTTTATGCATTCTCAGATGCATTTTAACATATCTGATATCAGGATCCATCTTATTGTTGGTAGTATACACAGTTTAATTAGCAATGTTTTTCTTACAGTTCATAAAGTAAGAGTATATCCAGTAAATGATGGCAACTTAGAATTGATAAAATACTTGAGATTGGCCTGAAAGTTCTAGGGTGTTTTTGTTAGTTTACCAGTCTGAGGAATTGTATTTGTTAGTTTACCAATCTTTGGAAACTTTTGCTGTCTGATAAGTTACTAATTTGTATCTCATGTTTAAGTGCTTTGCTTTGAGCTTGGAATAATTGCAGAAATTCTAATTATCTGTACAAATTGTTATATACCTTGAATTGTTTTTAAAAATAATAATAGAGAATAATTGCTCTAAGTCAATTAATTTTCCTTTGTGTTAAATATGTTAATAATAAAATATTTTTAAACAATATATACAATAAAAATTAAAAGTTGTAAAGAATGTTTATGCCATTTCTAGAGTACCAAGTGCAAATGTAAAATTATCTTGCTTCTCCTTGTAGTAATTAGTTTACTATATGAGGACATTTGCATGTCTAAAAAACCTACATTTTGTCCTCATTGTCTTTTGTTTTGTTTTGTTTTGTTTGCTTTTGTAAAGGCTTTATTGAAATATAACTTATATATCATATTGTCTTGTTTCTTCAAAGACTTGCAGGCTATGTTGAAGCATTGGCTTCCAGGTTAGGTCTGTCAATTCCTGATCTCACACCAAAGCAAGTTGACATGTGGCAAACACGTCTTAGTACACATTTGGTAAGTAATTTACATGGTTTATGACAATGAATTGGGTAGCCAGAACAAGATACTGTATAGTTCAGGATCTTGAGAAATTTGAGACTAAAATGGGTTTGAATGGAGTTTTTAACAAAAATTGTCCAGACCTTGGCAGTTTTCAGAAGAACAGTAATTTGTGTTATTAACTCCTTATTTTTTGTAGGTATACTGAATTTTTAAAAAATATTTGTACAATTCACTTAGAATTAGGGAGTATCTCTTATAGGTTGGGGTCCAAAGAACATAAATGAATAATAAACTGTGGTTATCCTTGAGGAACTTGTTTAGGTGAAAAACCAAACATGTAAACAAATTATAATTTAGTATGACATATGCAGTAATGATGTATATGTATAAGATATAACAATGATACAGGTAAGGGAATTAACACTGTGGGCAGTAACTTCTTTTGGTGGGGAGATTTCTTGGTGATTATTAGATCTAAGCTGATTTTTGGTTATTGATGAGACATTTACTAGATGAATAAGAGGAATTCCAAGCATACTGGCCAGCAATTAGAAGAGGATGATAAAAAAGGGTATATTTAGGTAAATACATGAACCTATTTTAGGAATATAATATGTAGTAGCTGTAGGTACAAGCAGCAGCAGAAGACAACATTGGAGCAGTCAGCGTGGATCAGACAGGAAAGGTATTGTATGTGAATGCTAAGGAGCTTCAGCCTCTTACCTAAGTGATGGAGAGCCAGGGGAGTTTTAAATAAGAAGGAAACTGGATGGATCATGATGCCATCAATAAAATCAAGAAAAAAAGGAGGAGGAATAAGCTTGTAAGGGAAGATAATGAGTTCTATTTTGGACACATTGAATTTGAGATACTAGTAGGACATTCAAGTGGTGACACCTAGTAGGCATTTGGGTTAAAGTCAAGAGTTAGATAGGTCCAAGTTAATGATAATGGGTATTGTTACTCATTCATTCAACAAATACTTATTGTTTACATATTATATGCCAAGTAGATATACAGGAGTTTTGAATACATTGGTTAACAAAATAAGATCTTATTTCTGATAGATCTTGCATTCAAGCAGTGGGGAGACAGACAATAAACAATCTGATAAATAAAAATATTTAGCATATTAGAAGTTTATATGTGTTATGAGAATAAAAAGGGAAAGCAGAGCGAAGTAGAAGAGGCTGGGAGTGCTAGGATAGAAGCAGACTGCAATATTCAATAGGAGCGTCACTGTAGGCCTCACTGAAAAGGTAGGTGATTGTTAAAACCATGGGAGAAGATGAACTTTCATAGGAGAGTGGTTCTCAAAATGTGGTGCCAGCATCAGCAGGATCAACATTACCTGGTAACTTCTTAGAAATGCAAACACACAGTCTTCATCTTAGACCTATCTATTATTGTGTAAAAAATTATTGCAGCTGGATGGGGTTGCTCATGCCTGTAATCCCCACACTTTGGAAGGACGAGGCAGGTGGATCACCTGAGGTCAGGAGTTCGAGACTAGTCTGACCGAGGTAGTGAAACCCTGTCTCTACTGAAAATACAAAAATTAGCTGGGCCTGGTGGCCAGGCGCCTGTAATCCCAGCTTACTCAGGAGGCTGAAGCAGGGGAATTGCTTGAATTTGGGAGGCGGAGGTTGCAGTGAGCCGAGATCAAGCCATTGCACTCCAGCCTGGGCGACAGAGTGAGACTCCATCTCAAAAAAAAAAAAAAAAATCATACAAATTCAGCAGCTTAAAACAACATATATTTGTTATCTCTTATTTTCTGTGGGTCAGATCAGGAATAGCTTAAATGGGTCCTCTGGAAGACCGCAATCATGTCCAGCTAGGACTTGGTTCCTGTCTGGAAGCTCAACTGCTGATGAATCCACTTCCAGGCTCATCCAGGCCTTTGGCAAAATTAATTTTTTTGTGGCTGTGAGGGACCCAACCTCTGGCTTGCTGTTGCGCTGTCATGTCCTAGAGGCCTCCCTCCATCTAGAGCAAGCTTGTGCAACCTGCTTTTGGTAATCCAAAAGTTTACCAATTTTCTTAAAACATTATGAGATTTTTTTCTGTGATTTTTTTTTTTAAGCTATCGTTAGTGTTAGTGTATTTTATGTGTGGCCCAAGAAAATTCTTCTTCCAGTGTGGCCCAGGGAAGCCAAAAAATTGGACACCCCGATCTACGGGTCACCTGCAGTTCTTTGCCATGGGGCCCTCTCAGTAGACCCTCTCACAACATGGCGGCCTGCATCTTCAGAGCCAGCAAGAGAGAAAGAAAATGAGTCTGCTGGCAGGATGGCAAGGTGGAGCCTTATGTAATGTGATATAATCGCAGGAGTAACACCCCATCACCTTTCCTATTATTCAGAGCAAGTTAGAGCATCCTAGCCATGCTCAAGGGGAGGAGACTATGCAAAGACTTAAGTATCAGAAGGAAGATATCATGAAGGCCACCTTAAAATCTGCCTGCTACAGGTTCACAAAATGAAAAACTCTCAACCCAGCAATTTGTGTTTTAATTCTGCTGTACATTAAAATTTGAGAACTGTTGTTCCAGAGAAAATGTGCAAAATTAAAGAACCCTAGAAACTACCTAAGAGCTCATGGTCTTGTGGGAGCTTTCAAGGAAGAAGTTTTAAGAAGCAGTGAATGATTCCTCTTGATATAAAGAAATCAAGTAAAATTTCTGAAAATTTTTTTTTGTTTTTTGTTTTTGGATTTGGTATGTAGTTGCTCATTGATAATCATTTCTGAGCAATTTCTATGGACTAATGGAAGAAGAAAAATCAGACAATGGATGGAAATGGTAATGGGAGCTGAAGAAGAGTAAAATACAAAATTAATGTTAAGCTAGATGGAATTTATTTTAATGAAGATATTAAATGTTTTAGAAGTAAACAGAATTTTTACCTGCAAAATATTCATACAGAGTATAAAAACATACACATAGGTAAAAATTAAATTCGTCACTAATCACTTTAAATCACTTTAAATCTGCAATAATTAGTACCCTTTAAAATATGAGTAGTAGAAGGATCACAAGTATAGCAGGCGAAGTGTTTGGTTTTCAATCAAAATGTAGGAAGAGTGTGGAGAAACAAAATGAGGACCTATTTGCTTGTTGTAATTTTTACTTTATAAAGGTTGAAAAGTCTTTTAAGAAAGTAGAATGTTAATTTTGGGCTTTTCCTTTTAGTTTACATGTGTCCGTATCTTATAATTTGTAAGTAAAGTGAGACTAGCCCCTGATACCAGCTGGAGTTTTGAGGGAATAAGGATTTTCTAACATTCTAGCAATTTGTCTTAAAAATTTTAGCATTAAAGTTGGGATCAGAAGTTTATTTTTCTGGGGCATAATAATTGTTTTCTTTCCATATTAAAAGCAGGTTCATTTTCTCTTCTCTATGACAAAAACATCTAAATTACTAAACTAATGTTAATATATTGAGTGTGTGTGTATCTGTGTGTGTATTGCAATAAACCCCTCACTGGTTTATGGTAACAGTGATTCTGTTCCTTAGTTGTTGACTGTGCTTGTTTTATGTTAGAATCGAATCTTCTACTCTGTAACATAATATTTTGATTCTATACAGCCTGAAGTATTTGAAGTTAGTGATCAGCCTTCTATTCGTGACAAAAGCTAACTCTGAAATTTACCCGTGATAGAATAAATACAAATACACCTGCAGGTTCCAATTGACATAGGTGTATTTTAAAACGTCACTTGTAATTTGGTTGTTTGAAAGTCAAAAAATATTTTCTTATAAAACAGTATTACAGATGGGACTCAAGTTCTACAATTAGCCCCACTGTGGTTAACTGTGGGGCCTAGAGTATTGTAAGACATAATAATAATGTGTAAATAAATGTTTTCACAGTGAAAAAATTTGTTTCAGGTCCTGGATCAGGGAGTAAGAAAAGTATATCACTTTTTTTCTTCCTCTCCACCCTGTTGACGTTGTATCTCTTGAGATAATTGGGTCAGAAATCACTGACTGGTATTCCTAAACTGAAGGGTGAGGAAAGCCTTGGTTGCTACAGGAATTCTAACAGAATGGGTGGGAAGTGAAAGTGGGGCCAAATTACAAGTGAGGTTTTAAAATACACCTATGTCAACTGGAACCTGCATGTGTATTTGTATTTATTCTATCACGGGTAAATTTCAGAGTTAGCTTTTGTCATGTTATCTTCTGTATGTGGGAAAGTCAGGAGTCTGAAATAGGATATAATGATTTCTCTATGCATATATTCAAATGAGTATGTTAAAGTAAAAAAACAAGAAGCTAAGGATAAAATTTATCAGCATGTGGAATGAAGAAAGTTTCTGCTTGTTAAAACTCTGCATGAGTGATACATTTTAAAGTTTTGGCATAATGAAAATAACAGTTTTGACTATTAATATCAAGCATTGGTCATACTACTAATACCACTACCACCACGAAAACCTTCAAAATAACAAAGTTGAAAATTTTTAGACAAGCTATTGTCAAAATATTAATGTCTACTATTAAATTTGGTAGAAAAACTGTAGGATGTGGGCCGGGCGCAGTGGCTCATGCCTATAATCCCAGCACTTTGGGAGGCTGAGAAGGGGGCGGATCACGAGGTCAGGAGATCGAGAACATCCTGGCTAACACAGTCAAACCCTGTCTCTATAGACTAAAAATACAAAAAATTAGCCGGGCGTGGGGGCGGGCGCCTGTGGTCCCAGCTACTCGGGAGGCTGAGGCAGGAGAATGACATAAACCTGGGAGGCAGAGCTTGCAGTGAGCCAAGATAGCGCCCCTGCACTCCAGCCTGAGTGACAGAGCCAGACTCGTCTCAAAAACAAAAACAAAACCCGAAAAACTGTGGGATGTGATAGCTAAACAGACAACGTATAAGAGAAAACATTTCGTTCAAGACTAAAGATTACGTAGCTATCATAGTATCTGTAATGTTTGATGGAACTTATTTTGTCTTTCCCTGTGTACCTAACTAGAAGTTCCTGGAGGAGAGAGACAGACGGCGTAAGATTAGTCCATCTCCGCCGGGCGCGGTGGCTCACGCCTGTAATCCCAGCACTTTGGGAGGCCGAGGCGGGCGGATCACAAGGTCAGGAGATTGAGACCACGGTGAAACCCCGTCTCTACTAAAAATACAAAAAAAAAAAAAAAAAATTAGCCGGCCGCAGTGGCAGGCACCTGTAGTCCCAGCTACTCAGGAGGCTGAGGCAGGAGAATGGCCTGAACCCAGGAGGCGGAGCTTGCAGTAAGCCGAGATCGCGCCACTGCACTCCAGCCAGGGGGACAGAGCGAGACTCCGTCTCAAAAAAAAAAAAGAAAAAATAAAATAAAATAAAAGATTAGTCCATCTCCATGGTACACTCAAGTAGAGAGTTTGACACATAGTAGCTTCTCAATAAATATTTGTATGAGGAAATGAAACTTAATTGAAAAGTATATAAACTTGATAGTCATCATAGGAATGCAAATTTTGAAAACCATTTACAAAAATAAAAATTTTAAAGTTTTATAATGATCTGGGTGTGGTGGCTCCCAGAGCCTGTAATCCCATTTGGGAGGCAAAGGTGGGAGGATCTCTTGAAGCCAGGAGTTCAAGATTAGCCTGAACAACATAGGGAGACCCTGGCTCTACAAAATAATAATAATAATAATAATAAAAGTAACAAAATTATCTAGGCATAGTGGCATGTGTCTGTAGTTCTAGTTACTGGGGAGACTGAGTCAGGAGGCTCGCTTGAGCCAAAGAGTTCAGGAAGAGATCAGGAAGATGGCTTGAGCCAAGACTGCAGTGGGCTATGATCATGCCACTGCATTCCATCCTAGGTGACAGAGGGAGACCCCGTCTCTAAAATAAATAAATTAATTAATTGAAATGAAATAAAAGTTTTATAATGTAGGTGAGGTTGCAGGAAAATTGGTATGTATGTCTACATTTGTGTATACTGAAATGGCTATGTAAGTATGTGCAGCTTTGTCAAAGATGTACAGCATGACAATCCTTCATGAAGATGCACAAATATTAATACTTTTGATTTTTAAATAAATCATTGGCGAAGAACTATACACGGAAATGCTCGTTGTTATTTCACTTATAATGTTGGAGAAGTAGCAGTGGCTGTTGTAAAGAGAGATTTAAGTAGAATATGGACCCGTCAATTCAGTTGAACTTTAAGTTTAGCAGTTTGGAAAAGAGTTTGTAAGAAAATGTGTGGCTATGCAGGGGTATGGATTGAGGAAGAAAACAAAGCTATGTTTACATAATGATTATATCTACATATAATTAGGTATTCACAGGGATAAATATTGAAGAGGAATGTATATGAAGGGTAGCAAATCCATGTATATTGAGAAGAGCTGGTGAGATTTTTTTCCTGCCTTCTTGTTATCAGAGATAAAGTAACTTTTTAAAAATGTTCTCTTTTGTTTCCTTAGGGCAAAGCTGTTGGGGTGACTATTGGCTGCGTTCTAGGAATGTTTCCTTTAATTTTCTTTGGAGGAGGTGAAGAAGATGAAAAACTGGAAACGAAAAGTTAATCCTCTTAGAATACCTATAAAAAGATGTAAACTAATGTACCTCAGTAATTAAATAGGCTGTCACAACATTTAGGAATTAAGACAGTAACAGTATAGATATGGGATCAAATAATTTAGCATGTATTATGGAAAACACTAACTTATTGTGGCTTGATCTTCTTAGGACATCTTTTTTAAAAAGTGTTTAGTATCATTTTGTGTAAATTGTTGAAATGCTTTTTCATCAGTAGCAGTCAACATTTTATCTTTTCTTTCTTTTATATTCATAATGTTATTTAAGTGTCATTGATGTACTGTATTGACTTGGGGTTTGCTTATTTGTTACTTAACATGTGTACATGCATGAAAGCATTTTTTGTTGTTCCCTGATAGTTACATTTCAACCTGGGGATTTTTCCAAATTACTGAAGATGTTTAATATCAGTTAAAGATTTTTTTACCCTCTTTTTGGGAACATCAATTTTGTACTGTT
Organism: Colobus angolensis palliatus; assembly: GCF_000951035.1. Classification (NCBI taxonomy): domain Eukaryota; kingdom Metazoa; phylum Chordata; class Mammalia; order Primates; family Cercopithecidae; genus Colobus; species Colobus angolensis. The sequence continues at coordinate 612,278 of NW_012116210.1, forward strand.
ACACAGTAAACATTTATAACCATATAATTTCAGTCATTTTCTTAACTCGCACATCTATTGAAAATGGATATAGATACAGATTTTAAGTATTGTAAGTATATATTACTTATTTTAATTTTCTGACTTTACTATTTTAAGGGCCAGAGGTTAATCAGAAAGAGCAATTATGTGGTCTCCCTGCTACGTGAAACCATATGTACTAACAAGCATACTATTTTTAGTTGATTTTTTTTTAACCTTTAGTTTCCCAGTTTTGAATAATTACATGGTGGATTCCGACTTTTGAGGGGAAGAAAATGAGTATCTTAGAGTCTTTGAAATGGGGATTGTGGAATTAGATTGAACTAAGGGATTTAATATGATGCTTGGAAATTAAGAGGCTAAAGCTTTTTTTAAAAAAAGGTAATAGGAACTGTCAAGAAGGTTTATGGTATAAACGGTGAAGTTGAAGTGATGTTTGGAAGGTTAATGAGATACAAATCGTATTATTTGGTAAGGTTTTTTTTTTTTGTTTCCTCCAAAGATGTCATCTTCTCATCTGAATGGAATAAGTCTGAATACTCCGTACTCATACTCCTAATCTCATGATATCTTATTTAGTGAATTTTATTTATGAATAATTTCTTTTGAAGTGAAAACTAGATATTTAATATTTTGCTTTTTTGCTACATAGTCCACTCAAAAATTACATGAGGAGAAATCCTTTTTCCCTTTGTTTTTCTTTTTTCTTCTTTTGTGGTATTTAAAGCGTTTTTTAGGTTGAAGTTACTTATTTCTAGTCTTGTATATCTGACTTAAGTATAACCATGTAAGAATTATAAATTTTAATTTTCTGAACCCTTAAACTTTTTTAGCATGTGGTCTGTTACACATACTAAAAAATTACTCTTACTTGTAACAGCATAATTAAATACATCATGGAGGAGAGAAACTTAAATTAAAATTAAAATAACATTTTGGCTATTGAAGTTATTTGTGTTGCTAAATAGATGCAGAGGATTTACGGCAATTTTATTTTAAGGTTTTATTTATACGTAATTACTTTGAACTCTTCAGAGGAGATATTGTTTCGCAAGGCAATTTGTCATAAATTCTCTCATGCACTTCAGAATGAATAAGTGCCATCCTTTAATCATAGACTTTGAGGGGAGAAAGCATAAAAATATAGCATATAATCTAAAACTAAATATATAACATGCACAAATAATATGACATTCTTACTGGATCAAATCATGATTCTAGAACTTGAGATCTTAAATCGAATTTCGGTTTGTATCTCCCATATAATATCCACACACAGATAACCACACAAAAAATCCTTTGTAAAATTTCAGATTGGTAGGATTAGAGTGTTTAAATTTTGGGGGGGGGAAAGGGTGGGAGGTAAAGTGTAAGTGCTTTCTTTTGTCCCTATCTTGTGTATTGATGGCAGTCCATTCTGTTTTCTAAAAATGTATTTTATTGTGGTGCTTAACTTCTTATTAATTAAATCCCATATCAGAAACCTTGCCTGTGAGTTTAGAAAGGGCTTTTGATTATTGTTTTTTCTTTTTGCTCTTGAAAGTAATCCAGTCCCAGGGAATTATTGGTGTAACTGAACATCTCCAGAATTATTTAAGGTGTCAAATATATATAACCTTTACATTGAAAGATAATTTTAATTTATGGGCATAATAAAAATTTGAATCATTCAGGTAATTAATTTTCAAAAAATGGAGACCTTTTGTCTTTAACTGAAGGTATATGTTTTTTAAGATCATAGTCTACACTAGTATGGTGCTTTGCACAAAGTGATTTCTGAAGAATGGTTCTTTTTAAGATAATGACTTCATGTGATCATTGTTTCATGTTACTTGCCACAAAGAACTTTAATTCAGGTTGAAACTGGAACTGTTTGTTTCTCATATTAGCTGCTTCTCTATTAGGAGCACAAGAACTATAGTTAAATGCAACATGAGCTACTTTAGTACTGTTTGTTTGAAATTTGTGTTGTCCATGTATTATAATTTATTAACTTGTTGATGCATGTAAATTGGGTGCATTTTGTTGCCATGTATGTTAAATGGTGACCAATGTTTTTACAAAGAAATTGAACAAAAAAAGTATCTTTTAAGAAATTTGGAATGTGGTTTTGATTTTGAAATTTGCTTTCTTACTAGAGGACCTTGGTATATTCTATTACTAAAACAAACAGGATTAATGAATACGGATTTGTTACAAGGTGGCAGCAATGTCACTGAGACATTGAATGGAACAATTTACCACCTCCCTGGAATCTGCACCTGAGATACAACATTACAGAGTGTGAGTGAAGAGTGAGCCTGTAGAAAAGCTTTAGATAGACTCACATAAGTCACACTGAATCGTATTTACAACAGAGATATCCAAGCTGTTTATGTAATAATGTCTCATTTACTTGATTCTTTTTCTCTAGAACATAAATTTTGAAGGTAATGGAAGTTTATCTTTTGTACCAAAAGTTTGTATGAGCCATTTTGAAGTAATCTTTCTAATTTTAGAATTATATTTTCTCACCATCTTAAGACAGTATATTAAATATAATATATAAGCATTATCTTTACATACATTATTATTGTGTGGTAATGCAGTATCTTGAGAATCTAGTTTTTATAGTTTTCATTTTTCTCCTGATCTTGCTTCTGGCAACTTTTATCTCTCTAACCTGCTTTTTTTTCTCAGTTGTCTGGACTTAGAAACTAGTTAGCCTATCTTACCATAAATTATTTGTGAAATACTAAAAAATTGGCTTTCGATCCTGACTGAGATGATGATGATGATAGTAGTAGTAATAAGAATAATAGTTCCCTTTTATTAAATGCTTATTTGTTCCTTTATGCACTAGTAATTTACACACATTATTGCATTTAATCACCTTAATGACAACATGAAGTTGGGGCTATTATCACTATCATCTCTATTTTCTCGTAGCTAAATTGAGGTATGAAGAGAGTTTGCCACTACGAATAAGTGGACTGGAATCCTATTTTGTCCGAGTATGAAGCCTGTCTTCTTAACTGCTAGGCAGTAGGGACATCAGTTGCATGGGTTTTGTAATGTCTGCTCTCTGCCTAGGTTCCTTTTTACCTCCAGATTCATGGAGTCATTTTCTTATCTATAATTTCAGAGTATTGTGCTTACAATCTCAAGATTCATTTAAGAAATCTTGTGTTCTTTATTGCATACTATGTGCTAGGAACCATTCAAAGCACTGAGTGAACAACCAGAACGTCTGTAATGAAGCTTCTTATTTTGGGGTGGGGGGGGGAGGGTAGTAATAGGGGAAGAGAACCCAGAAAAGCAAATACACTTTTTTTTTTTTTTTTTTTGAGGTGGAGTCTTGCTGTCACCCAGGCCGGAGTACAGTGGTGTGATCTTGGCTCACTGCAACCTCTGCTTCCTGTGTTCAAGTGATTCTCCTGCCTCAGCCTCCTGAGTAGCTGGGATTTCAGGCACATGCCACCGAGCCTAATTTGTTTGTATTTTTAATAGAGATAGGGTTTCACCATGTTGGCCAGGCTGGCCTCAGACTCCTGACCTCAGGTGATCTGCCCGTCTCGGCCTCCCAAAGTGCTGGGATTACAGGCATGAGCCCCTGCGCCCAGCCTGCAAATATACACTTAAATATTGTTTATGTCAGATGGTGGTAAGTTCTATAGAGATAAATGAAACAAGATAAAGGGATAGAAAGTACCAGTGGTCACAAATGAAGATGGTCAGTGAAGACCTGAAAGAAGCGAAGGCACAAACGGTGCAGATAATCTGTGAAGAGAAAGTATCATGGTAGGTACTAGAAAGTTGGTGTTAAGAAAATCTCAGATGCATTAAATATGTTCCACTTTGGAATGCATTGTAAAATGTTTTCTTTTTGTTTCATATTACTAATGTCTGAATTAAGCCTAAAGAGTAACAGTTAAATATTAAGATTAATACTCCTTGCATGTTTACTGACAGCAGTAGGTGGAAATGGCACAGAAGCGTGGGGAAGCAACCCTAGAATTCACAAAAGTCTGTGGATACTCCCATCAGCAGAACATTTACAGTTGACCCTTGAACAATGCAGGGATTAGGGACACCAACCCCTGTGCAGTTGAAAATCTGAATACAACTTTTGACTCTTTCCAAATTTTACTTATAGCCTACTATTGGCTGGAAGCCTTTCTGATAACATAAACAGTAGATTAACACATATTTCGTCTGTTACATGTATCATATATTGTATTAAAGTAAGGTAGAAGAAAGAAAATGCTATTAACATCATCAGGAAGAGAAAATACATTTACTTTTCATTAAGTGGAAGTGGATCATGATAAAAGTCTTCATCCTCCTTGTCTTCATGCTGAATAGGCTGAAGTGGAGGAGGAAAAGGAAGGATTGGTCTTGCTCTTAGTGGTAGCAGAGGTGGAAGGGGAAGCAGGAAAGGCTGGCACACTAGGTGTAATTATGAAAATGCGTTGTAACTTATGTCTGATGTTTTGCTTTTTTTCATTTCTCTAAAAATGTTTCTAAATGGTACTAATCCTTCTTCCACCATTTGCTTTACTTTTAGTGCTTGTGTGGTAGAAGGGTCCATGTTGTAAAATCAGTCTTGAATAATCAGAACACAGATTGTCTAATGTTGAGTTGTTTACTGGCACTGCTTCTAAATGTCTTCCTCCTTATTGTGTGGCACTGATTCAGAGGCACTCATCTCCAAAAGCTAAGTTTTTGAATTGCTTAGCTTTTGACTCACTCCAGGATTCAGATCTTGAAACTTTTTACCCTCTACCATTTTATTTATTTATTTATTTATTTATTTATTTATTTATTTATTTAACATATCTACAACCTCTTTCACGATTTTCTTGATTGGCTCTGTTGTAAATTCTGTGAAGTCACACACAACATCTGGTTGTTTTCCTCAGCGGTAACTTATTATTTTGGGCTTGATGGCTTTCATGGCTTCTTATGTAGCAACAATGGCATCATCAGTGGTGGAATCCTTCCAGACTTTGATGATGTTCTCTCTGTTAGAGTATTCTTGGATGGCACTGGTGGTTCTTTGCATAGAGTACTGTGGGTAATGAGCCATGAAGGTCCTTATGACCCCCTGATCTAGAAACTAAATTAGAGACATTATGTTTGGGGGCAAACAGATCACTTCGATGCCTTTAGTGTTGAACTCATGCAGTTCTGAGTGGGCGGCCAGGGACATTGTCCAGTATCAAAAGAACTTTAAAAGGCAGTCCTTTACTGGCAAGGTACTTCCTGACTTCAAAGACAAAACATCCATGGAGCCAATCCAGAAAAAGGGTTCTTGTTGTCCAGGCCTTCTTGTTATCCTGCCAGAAGACTGGCAGCCTGTGTTTATCTTTTCCCTTCAAGATTTGGGAGTTAACAGCTTTATAGATAAGTGCAGTCTTGACCATAAACTCAAAAGCATTAGCAAAAACCTATAGCATTAGCCTGTCCTTTTCTGCCTTAAATCCTGGTGCTCACTTCTCTTCTTTACTAATAAATGTACTTTGTGGCATATATATATATATATATTTTTTCCAGAATAGGGCACTTTTGTCTGCCTTAAGAACCTGTTCTGGTAGATATCTTTTCTCCTCAATGATTTTCTTAATGGCATCTGGGAACTCATCTGCTGCCTCTTGGCCATCAGGAGCTGCCTCTTCTGTTATCTTAACATTTTTTAAAGCCAAACTTCTTTCTAATACTATCAAGCCATCCTTTGCTGGCATTAAATTCTCTAGATTTAGATCCTTCACCCTCCTTTTGCTTTAAATTGTCATATAATGACCACCTTTTCTCCAATCATTAGAGCCTATAGGCACATCTTTCTTATAGCAATACTGCACCCACATAAAAGTTGCATTTTCAATATGAGATAAAAAGGTATATCACAAAAAGTACAAGGTTTGCTGGTATAGATGCAGTAAAGGCTTCCTAAATTTTCTTAATTTTATTAACAGTGGTCCTTATGCTAGATTCATTTATCTTGAAGGATGGGCATCTATAGCTGCAGACCAGTACACATCAAGCAATCTAACTTTTTCTTGTGATGTCATGACTTTGCTCCTTGGGAGCCCTTCCAGCGTCACTAGTGGGACTAGCGTCGTATGGGTCCCATGGTATTATTGCAAGGTTTATGGTTGTACTAAACATGATGAAAACTAACTGAGAACCACGAGAGATTACTTTTTACTATGATATACAATTTACTGGAGAGATGAACTGCCTATGTGGAGGTGATAAACATCACATGGCATTTTAAGTGAATATAGCGCTTGAGCTCACAGCAATAGCAACAGGAGGTAGCTCTGAAATTATGGTAGTAGTGCAGTATGTACTATAGTTAATCTTTTTCAGTTGTAATTTAGTACTGCATCTTTATGTTTGTCTCAACTGCAAATGGCTCCAATGTATAGTCTGTGTATGCGTAAGTTTTGATAACTTTTAACTTTTTTTTTGTTTTTTTGAGATGGAGTCTCGCTCTGTCGCCCAGGCTGGAGTGGTACAGTGGCACCATCCCGGCTCACTGCAACCACTGTCTTCCGGGTTCAAGTGATTCTCCTGCCTGAGCCTCCCACGTAGTTGGGATTACAGGCATGCACCACCATGTGCAGCTAATGTTTGTATTTTTAGTAGAAACGGGGTTTCACCATGTTGACCAGGCTGCTCTCGAACTCCTGACCTCAGGCGATCTGCCCGCCTTGGCCTCCCAAAGTGTTGGGATTACAGGCGTGAGCTACTGCGCCCGGCCAATTTTAACTTTTTATAATAGATTTGTGTATATTTATGGTAGTAAATGATAAGCTAGTGTCTACATATGTTTTATGCATTAATGACACATCATTTTCTTAGTTTTTCAATATTTCTAAGCTACATGGTGCATCTGCAAGTTTTTTAAATTGTTGTAAATCTCGAAAAAAGTTTTCAATATATTTATCAAAAAAATGCATATAAGCGGACCTATGCAGTTCAAACCCTTGTTCAAGAATCAGCTCTATGACTTCCAGTGTCGTTTTGCACCATTTCTGCAGTTTATCATATTTTGCTTCAGGCAGATTTGGTAAATCTTCAATGATAGTTCTGTAGGCCACTGTTCTGTAACATGAGCAAATGCTTAATGGGAAATACAATATGTATATACATTCCCTGTCTACCAGTTATCAAAGAAACAAATACTCCTCAGTTTGACTTGACTTCATAAATAAACTTGTATTGGGTTAATGGAGTTAATGGTTACTTTACTTTCTGCTGAATCTGTTCTCTAATCTTTTGCCCTAAGGATAATTAATATTAAGTATATTAATCTACAGTTTTTAGAATCTGTCTGCCCCCTTTCTTCTTAGCATGACATTGTTTACTGAACTCTGGGCTTACTACTTTTACTGTTCTCATATTTTATAAACAGTTTTGTGGTTATACTTCAAATTCTTTCAATATCATAAATCAATTATTTTAAACGTTTTGTCCTTAAGATCTTAACATTTAAGAACTTAGCACTCAAGAACTTAATGCTCTGGAAAAATATTGATGTCCCCAAAGGGTGTTTTCTTTTTCTTGCTTTTAAAAAAGTTTGTATAAATTTAAGGGGTACAAGTGCAGTTTTGTTATGCGAGTATATTGCAATAGTGGTGAAGCCTGGACTTTTAGTGTAACCATTACCTGATTAGTCCACATTGTACTCATCAAGTAATTTCTCATCCCTTATATGCCTGTCTCCCACGATTCCACCCTTCCGAGTCTCCAGTGTTCATCATAGGTGTACACTCTATGTCCATGTGTACACCTTATTTAGCTCCCACTTACAAGTGAGGACATATGGTTTTGACTTTCTGTTTCTGAGATATTTCACTTAAGATAATGACCTCCAGCTCCATCCATGTTGATGCAAAAGGCATGATTTTATTATCTTTTATGGCTGAGTAGTATATCATATATATAAAATATATAATATATATATATAAATGATCACACACACACTACATTTTCTTTATGCAGCTTCAGTTTATGGACACTTAAGTCAATTCTCTATCTTTGCCATTGTGAATAGTGCTCCAATAGACATATAAGTGTAGGTGTCTTTTTGATGTAATGATTTATTTTCCTTTGGGTATATACCCATTACTGGGATTGCTGGATCAGATGGTAGTTCTGTTTTTCTTCCCAATTAACTTTTGTTTATGAAGGTTTATATTGACTATATCAGAAATGAAAACTGACAAATGTTAAAAATATATTTGCTAATCTATTTTAAAATAAACCAATTTGATGCTAACATTTTATGATAATTATTTTTCAAAAATAATTTAGCGAGAAGAGCAGCATTGTTAATAACATTTTGCAAATCTTTTCAATGTCTGGCTTAATAGAAGACAGCTGGATTATCATACCTGTTTCTCCATTCAGTCTGATACGTTGTTTTGTTTGAAGTAAATGAAGAAATTCATCTTCATGCAGGTATTAAGTTGTAGAAGGGAGGAATATTTTAATAGCCTAGGCTATAGATTTATTGTTGGACACTATACCAAAACTGAACAAGGGGTAGTAGCTAAAAGGTTATTTACAATGTAGAATCTGAAGTCATATAAATAAGACTTTGCATTGAATTTAGACTCCAGTGGTCTACCTTGCACTTTGAGTGAAACTTTTTCCCATGAATAATTTTGTAAAATCATACATTTCTCCCATGGAAACTGTTTATTCACTGAGTTATGCACATCTTCCACATGTTAATATTTTGCCTATATAAATGTTTAAAAATCATGTTCAATATGACCAGCAATCTCATTTTAAAAAGCCTCTTAAATACTGAAAGGCCATCAAATTCAGATGGCACATACACATTTTCCAAAATAATTTTCACTTAAAAGCTTAAAATTTATCATTGGCAACAAATACTGTTAGTTTTTCTTGAAGTGACAGTTCACTTTGTTCATGTTTGAGGAAATGTCTGTCAAATACCCACATCTGAATTGCCTCCAGACTCACGACTCAGAACACCCTCACAAGTGGTTTTCCTCAAGACAACCATCATATTTTGGTATCCCCAGAAGTACTTCACATACACTTCTCATTTCTTCATACAGAAAATTTAAAAGACTTAAGAGTAAAGATTTAAAGTAAGTAATTTTTACCGCTTTATTAAGGACATTGAATGAAACCACCGCTCCCCCCAGCCCCCACCTACAGCTGCATGGCAATGAAGAATACAATGACTACTAGTGCCTCCTTTCAAAGATGCTGGTGCGTTTATCCACAATTGTTTTTGCGCCATTGGTGAATGTGTCACTATAGTTAAAGAGACTTATAATGTCTTAGTATATTTTGAAAATGTTTTGATTTCACAAACTCCCTACAGAAAATTCAGAAGTCTGCAGACCATACCAACACACTGAGAACTGCTGTCCTGAACTTTCCTAATTTTATGAGGCTTAGTTGCAAGTAACAAAACCCCAAAATAGCAGCCACTGAAATAAGATAGAAATGAATCTCCTACGGAAAATTATTGTGGCATGTTGTTCAGGGCTGGTATAAGGGTTTTATGCTCTGGAAAGTGGTGGTCAGAGGCCCAGCTTTTCGTCCTTCTGCTTCATCATGTACAGTTTTCACTCAACGTGACTTCGTGATCTAAAATGGCTGCTTCAGTCCCAGCCATCTTATCTACCTTCCGTCCAGCGGGGAAGAAACTGAAAAGAAAGATAAAAAGGCCTTGTGCCAGCTTTTTTCGTATTTCAAAAATTTATTTCAAACTGTGCATAATGGAGTAAAAACATAAGTTGAAAATGTACCTGTTATAAGGATATTAGTTCAAATATATACATGGATTCTCGGCAGACTGATTCAAATACTACAGAGCCGAATCTTTTAAAAATACAACTACAAAAAACAAAGGGGGAAAACCTTAAAATACCACAATATATTTACAGAAATATTACAAACCATAGGAAAATATTTTGAAAGCTGTAGTTTCATGTTTTTTTAATCTGAACTAAATGGAAAGCTGGGATCGAACAAAAACTATTATAAATTACCAGCGATGTAAGTTTTGCACTTTTGCCCTTTTAAACGAGACCACAGAGATGGTTTGCCGGTACTTATTTTAGTTTTTTCCTTTCGTACAATTTTTAAACAATTAAAATGTCGAAATTTGAATGATTGTCTTCTTTCCTCGTTTGCAATTGTGCTAAATTTCAGCTGCAGCATCAAAATGCAGGAAGAAGCTTCTCCTTGAAAAATACTGGCAAATTGTCAGCTTATGAACAGTAGACATTTTGATTGTCATGTTTATCTCGATAAATACTGTACAAAAGTTGCTTGCAAATATTGAAACATTTTTTCATCGCCTGGAGACTAGCTCTAAATATTATTGGTAAAGACTTGCAAACTTCCTGCAAAGCTCCTACTGTACCACTAGAACTTTTTAAAAAAGTTTTTCGTAACTTTCTTTCCTCCAAATCTGCACAAGATCCATTCCTCCGCCCTCCCTACCCCCCTGCTTTTCTCTGTACAAAAACAGTCCCCCAAAAGGAAGTTCAGGATCTCTTTCATAAAAGTTTTTTTGTCGGCATGGCGGTTTTTGTGTGAGTGTGAATGGGATTAGTGTTCTCTCTGGCAGCTGTCATTTGCTGTGGGTAATGGGATATATATATATTTTTGAGCGTATCGGGTTTTCTCCATGCTGTTTCTTACTCTCCTCTTTTGCACCCCTCCCATTTCCTTCGTTTTTCTTTGAAAATTTCACACCCCTCCTGTTCGCTGTCCGGCCGTCACATGTGCGAGAGCAGTGTGCCCTTAATGGCCGTGCCGGGCACCGGGCCGCTCTTGTAGTGCTGAGACATGTAAAGTCCGCTGGGGCGGCGGGTTCCAGCACCTCGGCGTCGGGAAGGTACGTGCTGATCACGTCCCGGAGGTCCCTGGCCTGGCAGGGCGCCCTGGAGTGGGAGGAAGAGGTAACCACAGCGGTGCTGGAGCTGGCCTGGGACTTGAGCACCGAACCCAAGGGCACTTGAGCCAGGAGTGCCCTACTGCGAGTAGGACGTGCTGTAGGTGGGAGAGCCGTTCTTGCAGGTCTGCGAGCTGGTCACGGAGTTGTACTGCAGGGCGCTCACGTCGTAGCCGTGTATGGGCTGTATCTGTGCGGGACAGTCCGCGTGGAGGCCCGGGTGCCACGCGTAACCCAGCTGGTCCTGCATCATGCTGTAGCTGCCATTTCTCCAGCCCTTCAGGTGCGCGTAATTGTCCATCCGTTGCTTCAAGCCCGCGCCCAGACCGGGCCCACCCCGACCCCGTTGAGCCAACTTTTAGGTTGCCACATGACACATCTTCTCCATCAGATCTATGTCACATGATCACACTGAGCTGAAAGAGAAACTTTAAATGTCTTCATTCTGTATGTCCAATTGTATACCAAAAACTGGAAGAAGGGAAGGACATCTTGGGGGACAACTGGCTCGCTATCACAATCCACCACTTTGAATACCAAGTATTCATGCCTAATTTTTTTTTCCCCAGTGTGGAAGATACCCATCCACAGGAGGGTGGGCTGAAGTTTCCACAAAGTGACTGCATTTACCTCGAAATGTGCCATACTCTCTATAAGGTCTTAAATTAGCTCCTTGCTCTAATCTGTAAATGAAAAGAGTATCTTCCCCTACATACCCAGAGTGTAGTGACAGTTTCCATTCAGAAAGGGAAAGAATGGGCAACACGACTCTCACTAATTCCTAGCAATTACCAAATCCACCACAACTATCCCCCAGCAGAAAAGCTGGATAAAATACGGGTGTCATCTATTTGAAGGCAGTAGAAATCTGCCCAAGCAGGGCTCTAAAGAGGAGTGAACATTTCTGAAGTGAACTGACCTGTGGCTGCTTTTAGTCTGGGAGTACTTGTCCATTCTGGTTTCAGACAGGAGACTGGTAATTTTGATTTTGTATTTTTTTGAAGTTTGCTTCCAGGGGACGGCAACCAAGAGAGCTTTTGGTAGAGATATGGAACAGCCTCAAACATGGGCAATTTCAACTCAGAAAATTTGCAGTTGCGGTGCTGTTTAGGAGAGAAAACAAAAGTAGGCAGAAAGTGTCATAAAACAAAGATTAGAAATCAGGACTTGCCAGAAGAAGGGATCTGGAGAATACCCTAGGTGATCATTAGAAAACTCTGAGGCTAAGGGCACATCAAAGGTAGAATGAGCCTTCTGCCAAGATGTGTAACTCTGCCTTGATTTATCATGATTCTTGGTTGGATTAAGTTCTAACAGAAGACAGGTTGAACCTCATTGAAGAAAGACATCATCCAAATCCTGTAACATTAAAACTTCTGGAAATCAATGGAAAATTACAAAACATGCCAAAACCACATGGACCACATGATCAAAAACTAAGAGAGAAAACGTGACACGAGAAACCAAGCCACAGACGATTCACATATTGGAGTTCACTGGCAAGAACTCTAAGATAACTATGACTAATATGTTTGAGACAATTATGGATAAGATAGTAGGCAAAGACTTTTATCAAAAAAGTAATCTATGAAAATCAAATGGACATTCTAGAACTGAATACAACATCTGGAGTTGAGAACACAGTGAGTGGATGTAATAGTGGATTTGTGTAACCAAAGATAGGATTAGTGAACTACAAGACAGGTCAATAGAAAATAGTACATACTGAAGCATGTACTGGAGGCATGTAAACACAATGAAAAGCCTTTAAAAAGATAATAGGAGTCTTAGAATAGAATGGGGCCAAAGTAACATTTGACCAAGCTCAGAAAACTAAGGCAGAACAAAGAAAAATAGAACCACACTTAGGCCCATCAAAGTAAACCAACTAGAAAGTAAAGACAGAAAACATCTTAAAGACAGCCATCTCCCACAGAAACAATGGAAACCAAAAAGACTGGAATAATACTTTTAAAGTGCTTACAGAAAGTAACTGCTGATCTAGAAATTCATATCCAGCAAAAAACATCCTTCAAAAATGAAGGTGAAATGTGGCTGGGTGCAGTGGCTCACACCTGTAATTCCAGCACCATGCCTGGCTAATTCTTTTGATTTTTAGTAGAAATGAGGGTTGCCCAGGGTGGTCTTGAATTCCTGAGCTAAAAATATCCTTCTGCCTCAGCCTCCCAAAATACTGAGATGACAGCTGTGAGCCACTGTGCCTGTTTTGTTTTTGGTTTGTTTTTTAATTTGGCTCTTTTAGTTGATTTTTGTGGGAGCGTTGATCTGTAGCAAGTTACTACATCAGTAGTTTCCAACCTCGAGATGATTGTGTCCCCTCCCCAGGGGACCTTCGGCAACATCTGGAGAAATTTTTGACTGTCATAGCTTGGGGTCAGCGAACATACTACTGGCATCTAGTGAGTCAAGATTAGAGATGCTAGTTAACATCTGTAACAGGATAGCCCTCTGTAACAAAGAATTATCTTTCCCCAAAAGTCAATAGTACCAAGATTGAGAAATCCTGCATTATAAAGTTTTGGTTTTAGTATTTTCTAAAAAGCTCTCTGATTTCAGATATTTTTCTGATTTTACATTTAAAAGACCTTAGATGGTATAAGTTCAAGTTGATGAACATTGAATTCAATGTAAGTTAACTGAAGAGAATAGCCATTGGATTCTTATGTCACCTTTATTTATCTCTCTAGAGATATATGGAGGATAACTTGGTAGACAAAATACCTGAGGATATTGGTCTCAATTTCAGCTGAGAATTTGGGATGAAACATAAATGCTTGGAAGTCATTTATACACAGCTGTTAGTTGAAGCAATTGCAATATATAGGTCTTCTAATTTGTAAAGCACAAGAGAGCAGGGCCAAGGACAGAACTCTTAAGGGCAGGGGAAGGAAGGAAGATCATTGGTGTTTAAGGACTCCATTCCTCCATATGATCAACTCAATAGATGCAAAAAAATAAATTGACAAAATGTAACAAAATAATCAAACATCCATACATGATAGAAACTTCCAGCAAACTAGAACTAGAAGGGAACGTTCATAGTCTAATAAAGTGCATTTGTGAAAACTTACAGCAAGCATCATACTTAAAGTGAAAGACTGAAATGCTTTCTCTCTAAGATCAGAAACAAGGCAAGGGTGTATGCTGTTACCACTTCTAGCCAGTGCAATAAGGCTAAATAAATAAATGAGTAATATCCAGATTAGAAAGGAAGAGATGAAACTGTCTTAATTTGCAGATGACATAATTATCTATGTAGAAAATCCTAATTAATCTACCAAAAAGCTACCAGTACCAGTAAATGTTTCTCAAGGTGGCAGAATATAAGATCAATTTACCAAGATGAATTGTATATCTATATAGAAGGAATGAGCAATCAGAAAATGAAATTTCAAAAATAACATCAAAAATAAGAAATACTTAAGGATAACCTGCCAAAAGACATGTGAGACCTGTTCACTGAAAACCAGTAAACATTGCTAGGATAAATAAAATCTAAATAAATGGAGAGACACATTGTATTTATAAACTAGAAGATTAAACATTGTTAAGATATCATTTATTCTCAAATTTAACTATATATATTCAATACAATTTCAATCAAAGTCATATCAGGCTTTTAAAAGAAATGACCAAATTTATATGAAAATGCAAAGAACCTAGAATAGCCAAAACAATGCTGAAAAAAAGCTAAAGGGAGGATTTACACTACCTCATTTCAAGATCTGTTGAAAAGCTACAGTAATCACAGTAGAAAGAAGGGTAAACAGATATAGACAAATGGAACAAAATTTGTCCAGAAATAGACCTACAGAATTGATTTTTAACAAAGGTGCCAGGGCAATTCTATGGGAAAATGATAATCTTAACAATAAATGGTGCTGGAGCAAATGGATATCCATATAAACAAACAAATATCAACAACGAAAACAAAGAGCGACAACAAAAAACAAATGAACCTCAATCCTTATTTCACAGCAGTGTTCAAAAAGTATTTCAAGATAAATCATAGTCCTAAATGTAAGAGGTAAAGTATAAAACTTCTTGAAGAAAACACAGGAGAAAATCTCAGTGACCTTGGCTTGGCACATGTTTCTTAAACTGGACACAAAAAGCAAGAACTATTAAAGAAAAATAAAATGGACACCATCAAAATAAAAAAGTTTACCTTTCCAAAGATACTGTTATGAAAATGAAAATATAAACCACAAAATGGGAACAGTAGTTGGAAAACATATATCCAAGAAGAAACTTCTACCTAGAATACATAAAACTCCAATAATAATAAATATTTATAATGAGAACTGTAATAATATAAAAAGTATACAGAAGATTTGAAAAGTCACTTCAATAAAGAAGATATATAAATGGCAAATTAGCATATATAAAAAGATGCTCAACATAAGTAGTCATGAAAATACGAATTAAAACCATACCCACTAGAATGGCTAAAACTGAATAGCTAAAATTGAAAAAACTTAAGAATTGACAAAGATGTGGGAAAACTGGAACGTATACTACTGGTAGGGGATGTAAAATGGTAAAACCACTTTGGAAAACAATTTACCAGTTTCATAAAAAGTTAAACATGCACTTATAACTGAGCAATTCCACTTCAAGGTATTTATGCAAGGTATATTTCATAATACTTTGAAATGAAATGAATATATATGTCCACACAAAGACTTGTGCACTAAAGTTCATAGCAACTTTATTGCCCTCAATAGACTACAAAACCCAAAAGTCCATCAACAGGAATATGGATAAACAAATCATGGTCTATCTATACGACATAATACAAGTTAGCAATAGAAAGAAACTCTTGATACACACAACAGCTTGAATGGATCTAAAACTAATTCTGTTGACAGAAGCCAGACAAAAAGAGTACACATTGTATGGTTCCATGTATATAAAATTCTAGAAAATGCAAACTAGTCTATAGTGATAGAAAACATATCTGGTTGTCTCAAGATGGTGAAAGAGCAAGGAGGGCATAAAGGCAGGGACTATAAAGGGGCCATAAGGAAAGTTCTGGGGGTGAGGAATGCATTTATTATCCTTTTTTTTTTTTTTTTTTTTTTTGAGACAGAGTCTTGCTCTGTTGCCCACGCTGAAGTACACTGGCACAATCTCGGCTCATTGTAGCCTCTGCCTCCCGGTTTTAAGCGATTCTCCTGCCTCAGCCTCCTGAGTAGCTGGGAATACAGTTGCCTGCCACCAGGTCTGGCTAAGGTTTTTGTATTTTTTAGTAGAGACGGGGTTTCACCATGTTGGCCAGGCTGGTCTGAATGCCTGACCTCAGGTAACCCACCCACCTCGGCCTCCCAAAGTGCTGGGATTACAGGTGTGAGCCACCATGCCTGGCCGCATTTATTTTTATTTATTTTTTTATTTTTTTAGAGACTGAGTCTCGCTCTGTCGCCCAGGCTGGAGTGCAGTGGCCTGATCTCGGCTCAGTGCAACCTCCGCCTCCTGGGTTCTAGCAATTCTTGTGCCTCAGCCTCCTGAGTAGCTGGGACTACAGGTGTCTACTACCATGCCCGGCTAAGTTTTTGAAATTTAGTAGAGATGGGGTTTCACTGTATTGCCCAGGCTGATCTCGAACTCCTGAGCTCAGCCAATCCACCCACCTCGGCCTCCCAAAGTGCTAGGATTATAGGCATGAGCCACTGTGCCCGGCCTTACTGCATTTATTATCTTGATTGTGATAACGTTTTCACAGGTGTTTACATATACCACAACTTGCCAAATTTTAGTAGTTTAAATATTTGCAATTAAACTATATAAAAATACCCCTAAAAAAAAGAAAAAGGAAAAACATTAAAAACTATTACTGCTATAAGATTTTCTTTACTATCATCACCACACATCCTCTGGGTAGGAAATAATTTCTAACTCTTCTTTATCCCCAAATCGCTTTTTACTTTCATTATAGTACTTATCAGATGTCTCAGTTATCCATTATCCCAAAACTTAGTGACTGAAAACAGTAATTTGCTATTTCTCACATTTTTGTGGGTTGGTTGGGCAATTTCTCTGCTGGTCTAGCCTGAGCTCACTCAGGTGGCTGCAGCCAGCTGGTGAGTTGGCAGAAGCTGGTGGGTTTATGATGGCTTTGGCATAGATGGCTTGAAGGTGGTTACTCTCACTACATGGTCTTTCATCATTTTGTAGTCTAAATGAATATATTTTTACAGTGTCCATAAATAAAGTTTTATTGGAATACAGCTGCATCCATTTATTTACTTTTTTAGTGAGATATGACTGTCAGACCAAAAAAAGCTATATATATATATTCAATGTATACATCTTGACGCATTGGAAGATAAGATTACACCTGTGAAGCCATCACTATATGCAGTGCCCTAAACTTAACCATCACCTCTTAGGGGACTTGTGTATTAGGGTTCTCTATAGGGGCAAAACTTATAGGATATATGTATATATGAAAGGAAGTTTATTAAGGAGAATTGCCTCACATGATCGCAAGGTGAAGTCCCACGATAGGCCATTTTGCAAGTTGAGGACCAAGGAAGCCAGTAGTGACTCAGTCTGAGTCCCAAAACCTCAAAAGTAGGGAAGCTGACAGTGCAGACTTCAGTCTGTGGCTGAAGGCCCGAGAGGCCCTGGCAAACCACTGTTGTAAGTCCAAGAATCCAAAGGCTGAAGAACTTGGAGTCTGATGTTCGGGGGCAGGAAGTATCCAGCATGGGAGAAAGATGAAGACTGGAAGACTCAGCAAGTCAACTTGTTCCACCTTCTTCTGCCTGCTTTTTCTAGCCATGCTGGCAGCCAATTGGATGGTGCCCACTCACATTGTGGGTGGGTCTTCCTGAGGGTGGGTCTTCCTCTCCCAGTCCACTGACTCAAATATTAATCTGTTCTGGCAACACCCAGCAGCAAGCAGATATACCCAGAAACAATACTTTGCATCCTTCAATCCAATCAAGTTGACAATATTAACCATCACACCTTGTACACTATTGGTGGGAATGTAAATTGGTACAGCCACTATGGAAAACAGTATGGAGGTTCCTCAAAAGATGAAAAATAGAACTACCAAATCATCCAACAAAACTGCTTCTGGGTTTATACCCCAAAAAATTGAAATCAGGATTTCAGAACGATGTCTGCATTCCTGTTCATTGCCCCATTATTCACAATAGAAAAGACATGGAAAGAACCTAAATGTCCAGATGAATGGATAAAGAAAATACGCATACAATGAAATACTATTTAGCTTTAAAAGAGATGAGAATCCTGCCATTTGCTATGTCATGGATGAATGTGGAAGACATGCTAAATGAAATAAGCCAGGGCAGGTGCGGTGGCTCATGCCTGTAATCCCAGCACTTTGGGAGGCCAAGGCAGGATCACTTGAGGTCAGGAGTTCGAGACCGCCTGGCCAACATGGTGAAGTCCCGCCTTTACTAAAAATACAAAAAATTAGCTGGGTGTGGTGGCAGGTGCCTGAAATCCCATTACTCGGGAGGCTGAGGCAGGACAATTGCTTGAACCCAGGAGGCAGAGGTTATAGTGAGCCAAAATTGCACCACTGCACTCCAGCCTGGGCGACAGAGCTAGACTCTGTCTCCAAAGGAGGGAAAATAAAAGTCAAACATGGAAGAACAAGTATTATATTATTCCATTTAGGAATCTAAAATAATCAAACTCATAGAAGCAGAAGCAGAGACTTGAATGGTGATTACCAAGGTTTGGGGGAGGGTGAATCAGAGAGATGTTGATCCAAGGGTACATGGTTTCACTTATGCAAGGTGAATACATCCTAGAGATCTACCGTACAACATAGCGCATATAGTTAACAACTCTGTATTGTGTACTTAACTGAATCTTCATGTGGCAATCGGGTACCTAATGGATAAATGCAGAAGCCATGAGGTCTCATGGGTTGCCTGGGCCTTAGATATTGCACTGTCACTCCTGCCACCTTTGACCCTTTGTCAAAACAAGTTTTAAAAAATAGCCCAAATCCAAGGGGATGGAGGAGTTGATGCCACCTTTCTGATGTGAGAAATGACTATGCCGTATTCCAAAGGGATACGGACATGGGAGGCATCGTTTGTTAGAGATCATTATTATAATGATTTGCTCTTCCAGGTTATGCCTTATGGGCATTTTTGGTAACTGTATCCCTTCTATTAAATCATAAGTTCATCGAAGGCAGGAATTAGATCTTACTTACCTTTGTATTTCCCTTTGCAATGATCACACACATTGCACACTATGTTAATAAGTGTTGATTTTTTCCTGGATGACAAGATAAGTAAAAGGTAAGGGCAAAAAAAACCAGGGTTGAAGATGCATCATTGTAGAGGTAGGGGAGAAAAGATATATTCCAAAGAATTTAAAATCATGATCTCCAAAGCAGGCAAAAGCAAAGGGCAAATATTGATGAGCTATCAGAATATCTTTATTATTATTATTATTATTATTTGAGATGGAGTCTCACTCTGTTGCCCAGGCTGGAGTGCAGTGACGCAATCTTGGCTCACTGCAACCTTTGCCTCCCAGGTTCAAGCAATTCTCCTGCCTCAGCCTCCCGAGGAGCTGGGATTACAGGTGCCTGCCACCATGACTGGCTAATTTTGTATTTTTAGTAGAGATGGGGTTTCAACATGTTAGCCAGGCTGGTCTTGAACTCCTGATCTCAAGTGATTTGCCTGCCTCAGCCTCCCAAAGTGCTGGGATTACAGGCATGAGCCACCATGCCCAGCCCAGAATATCTTAATAATAACATTTTTATAGCCAAATAGGTAAGGGCAACAGATGAGAAGAGCTGAGTAGATGCTTAAGTAGCTAGTGCTCTATTTAAATACAGCTTTTCTGATTCCAAATTCTAGGCTTTTTTTTTTTCCCCCTTCTTCAAATTTTGCGACTCTGGGGTGGTATTATGTTAGGCAATTGAAGAGAGGGGTGGATGATTTAGGGGTTTTAAATTCACAGAGTAAACATTCTGGTGGTTGGTACCATGCTTTTAGTATTTATATTTCCTGGTGTATGAAATAAAAGATTTTAGGACAATGCTGAAGGTGCCTAAAATAATAAACTTTCCTTATTTATTTCTAAGCCTTTCTAAGCAGTTAGATTCCAAGAGACAAAGTATGTTGTAGAGCTATTCTGTTTAGTCTTTCCTCCTGAAATTGCAGCCAGTGTTTTGCCTATCTGCTATTAACACATTACCCTTTGCATGCCATCTGATATTTGGCATGTTTTATAAACAGGCTGAAAGCTCTAAGCTGAATCCTGGCTACATCAGGTTTTGTAATTATATCTTCCTGCAATATTCTTCCCACTCAGACAGCTAATAAATAGTTTGACTGAGATTCAGCTTTTCTCTTTGCCTCTGCAAAATTTAGAAACTCAAAATGCAATTCAAAATAAGTCTTTTCTGCATGCACTTTTCCCGTGATGTATTTGGTGTCCAACAATGAACCAAATTATGAGGAAGGTGAGTCAACAGAATCATGAGATCCAGTTCCTTCTCTCGAGGCTCTTATGGTATCAGAGAGATTTGCAGTTTATTTATTTATTTATTATTTATTGGACCAGGGTCTCACTTTTGTTGCCCAGGCTGGAGTGCAGTGACGCGATCACTGCTACCTCCACTTCCTGGGTTCAAGCGATTCTCCTGCCTCAGCCTCCACAGTAGCTGGGATTACAGGTGCCCGCCACCATGCCTGCTAATTTTTTGTATTTTTAGTAGAAACAGGGTTTCACCATGTTGGCCAGGCTGGTCTCGAACTCCTCACCTCAAGTGATCCGTCTTCCTCAGCCTCCCAAAGTGCTGGGATTACAGACGTGAGCTGTCTTCTGACCAGACTTGCAGTCTTTTGGGTACTCTGCAAGCTCCAGGATTCTGGGATTCTGAGCGACCCACATAGTTCGCAGTGTTGCTGCCAAGTTCTAGTAATGCATTATGTTATACTTTTTTGTTTTTTACATAATTCAGCATATTGGGCAATAAGTCACTTTGCTACTGTTCATATTAGTTATCTTTACTCTGCAGTAAGACTTAATGTAAATGCAACCTTTTAAAATAAAAACATTGAATTATTCCAGTTCAGGAAAAGTACAAGTTGAAATGTAGCAATCTTAGCGGGCAAGACATCAGTTCGGTTGAAATTAGTGAATTAAATTCTGCATGATTTTATGGCTCCCTGTGGATACCATGAACACTCTGTTTTACCTCAGTTGTGCCATGCCTCAACACTGAGCTCCTAAAATGCACAGGCTATTTCTAATTCATTTGTTGTGTCTTTGGTATTTATCATAATACCATACTATAGATTATTTCTCTTTCCATATGGTTTTAAAAATTAGGATCGTTATCAATTTTGAACTTCTGAAGTCTTGATGAGAGAGTTGTAAACTCATTAAAGATAAATGAGTAGATTTAAGCTATTCACCCATCTTCAGAGTTCTTTTTGTGCCTTGAGCCTCTGAGAGGAATGGTTGCTGCTGATAAGCCTAGCTGCCAGTCACATAGGAAGATATTAATATACAGCAATTTCACAGCTGAAGGCTTTTGCTTTTCCACAGCTATGTTAATAGTATTTGTCATTTGGAATCAAACAAGTCCAGGTTAATCAATTCCTGAGGGTGGGAACTTACACAACAGAATTAACTTCTCTGAGCTCTTCAAGTGCCCCTGTTTATAAAATGGGGACGATAAAATTTATAAAATGGTGACCTCTATTATAGGGTTATAAAAATTGAAGTTCTATGTGTTTAGTGCCTGGTAAAATCCTTGACATGTAGAAGGTGCTCAGTAAATTATTGTAGTAAAAATACAAGTTTTTTGGGGGCCAGGCATGGTGGCTCACACCTGTAATCCCAGCACTTTGGGAGGCCAAGGTGGGTGGATCACTTGAGGTCAGGAGTTCAAGACCAGCCTGGCCAACATGGTGAAACACCGTCACTAGTAAAAATACAAAAATTAGCTGGGCGTGGTGGTGCGTGCCTGTAATCCCAGCTACTCCAGAGGCTGAGGCAGGAGAATAATTTGAACTCAGGATGCAGAAGTTGCAGTGAGCTGAAATCACGCACTGCACTCTAGCCTGGGTCACTGAGTGAGACTCCATCTCAGAAAAGAAAAAAAAAAAAATAAGACACCAGTTTTTAAGAGTCTTTCTCCTTCCTTCAATTTGGTTGTAAAATACTTGAGAAAAAAATTGGAACCTGTCGCATGTTTTGATCTGAAATATAGTGGGAAAGTGAAAACATTCCATTTTGAATTTTCAGTCTGTCAGACACATTTCTGATGAAAGTTAAGTGCGATCAGGGATCACTGCAACCTCAAATTCCTGGGCTCAAGCGATCGTTCTGCCTCAGCCTCTCCAGCAGTTGGGACTACAGGGATGTACCACTGTGCCTAGCATTTTTTTTTTTGTAGTGATGAAGTCTCACTATGTTGCCCAGGCTGGCCTCAAACTCTTGGCTTCAAGTGATCCTCCCACCTCAGCCTCCCAAAGTGTTGGGATTATAGGTGTGAGCCACCACGCCCAGCTGAAACACAAATTTTGAAGTTATTTGTGCCACTACTACTCCTAAAATAAATATACTGAAATGCAATGATTTGGATCCTCCCAATATTTTCTTGTGTTATGAGAAGCTGATAAAGTCTTATGACACTCCTGTGGGATTATTAAAATAATATTTAAATCTAAGTCTTAGGTCTTGTGAGATCCTAGGCAAGTCATTTAGCTCATATGAAAAATGAGTACTACACATTATTATGATCTCAGATTTGCTTTAAGGTGGAACGAAATTTTGCATGGGAAGTGGCTTTGTCATTGGGACAGCTGTTATCTTAAGTTATAATAACACTAAACAGGCCAGGTGCATGGCTCACACCTGTAATTCCAGCACTTTGGGAGGTTGAGGCAGGCGAATCACTTAAGTCCAGGAGTTCGAGACCAGTCTGGCCAACATGGCAAAAACCGGTCTCCACTGAAAATACAAAAAACTAGTCAGGCACACACCTGTGGTCCCTGCTACTTGGGAGGCTGAATCAGGAGAATCGTTTGAACCCAGGAGGTGGAGGTTGCAGTGAGCTGAGATCACGCCACTACACTCCAGCCCAGGTGACAGAGCGAGACTCTACCTCAAAATAAGTAAGTAAGTAAATAAATAAATAAATACATTACAATAACGCTAAACATCCATAGGGTAAAAATGGGGGCTTTCATTTGATGGAAAACTTCAGACACAGCTCTTTTCTCATGTGAAACAGGACTGACTAAAGTCTGCTGGCTTCCTCAGAATTGGTTAAGAGGAGATACTTGATATTCCAGCACCTTTTTCTGATAGGCTGTCAACTGTAGCCTTAGCCTCTCTCGATCCCTGGCCTGACTCCTCCTCTTCCCTGGGTTGTCTATATCTACCACATTTTATTTATGATGTTTGGGTTGTGGGGTGAGGTGGGAAACTTGGTATAGGCTAGATCTCCTTTGCAGTCAGCCTCCCTACAGAGAAATTGGCCATTAATAATTGTATTAGGAAACATTTTGTCCTTGCGGAGGGAGACCCAGGCTTTACAAAAGATTCCTGCGATTTGGTAGCTTGGCCTAGTTCTGGGGTGCAAAATTAGGAAGCCCATAATTGCAGCATACCTCAGCCATATTCCCACCCCGACCTTTATCAGTGGTAAGGCTGTTATTTTTATCTTCAACTACCTGGCTTATTTATTTTCTCAAAAAGTTCAGAACTCAAATGGGAAAAAGTGGTATTATATATTATCCCACTGAAAAGTAAGGGCTAATTTATCCAAGTCTGGTTCCTCACCGGCTGGCCCCTGAAACACTCCACAGAAGCCAGCTACCGCTGTGAGTTTAAGACAATCAACCCAACTTATGGCAGAATTCTGAAGTGGCGGTTGATTGGATTGATGCTCACCCAACCTAAAATTCTGAGTTAGTAGACGGTAGACCTGGGCTGCATATGGAGGTTCTACGTTGTTATGCAGCTGCAGCCCCCAAAGCTTGACCCCAGCCTTTTGATTTTGCCAACTGCTAAGTGCTGAGGTGATGACCCAAAAATGGAGGCCAAAGTTCTGCCACATCATATTGCTGGGACCATGGGTTTGGACTCCAGCCCTTGGTCACATCGTGGGAGCAGCTTGTACTCTCTCAATCATGCAATTTTTTTTTTAAAGCCCTACAGCCTAAAGACTGAGGTTTCTCCTCCAATACTTGACGTTTGGCCCTGCTGGATTCTTCCGTGATGTTCGAATGCAATGGGCAACATGGCTCACATACCTGTGATGGGTCTTGTCTCTGAATTTCTCCCCATGTTCCAGAAGGGCCTGCTGTGTGTGTGCCCTGCTTGACCCTTCACTTCTGGTACTGTCACCCCTAACCCTCAGCATCTGTTCAGAAACAGTGATCGTAATTCATCCAGAGGTCTCTGATTGACAAAGAAATTTCATATAGATTATCCCGTTTGACCATTACGACAACCTTGAAGATACAGGTATCTCTCCCATTTCTTAGGGAAGGAGCTTGAATTCTGAGAACTTCAAGATCATAATGAATGACAGAGATGGTTCTTTAACACCGAGGTCTCTTGTCTCTAGACTTTATGTTCTTTGCTTGGGAGTTGGTACTTCCATAAACATCTATTGGGTCACACAGAAATGCCTGATGCCCTTGTTGCTATGGGAATAGTTAAATGCCTTGTCTTCCAACAGTCTTTTTATTAACCCCAGACAGCAGTTCTAGTGATGGATTTCACTGTAAATAAGAATAGCCCATTTTTCTCTGCCCTATAGAGTTCATTTTTTTCAGTAGATTTTTCAAAATTATACTGAAGTTGAAGAAAAAATAATATATATCAAAAGTGATAGCACCCAGATGCTGCAGAAGTGGCGCTGCAGGTGAAAGATACCAGGCTGAGACGAATCTGGAAAAACGGGACTCTTGTAGTCGGAGCTCCAAGGAAAGACTGGATAATAGAGAAGGAAAGATGGAAAAGTCAGAAAGAAGGAGATGTTATAAGAAAGAAAAGTATACACCACACACACACACGTAGAGTGAGAGAGAGAGAGAGGAGAGAGAGGAGGGTAGGGGAGGAAGGAGAAATCAAATTGGCTGAAAATAATAGCTGACCCCAGGCCCAGCTTTCCTGTAGCTACATGCAGCCACAAGAGTGACTACTGTAAAGACCAGCAGAAGAACTGCTCAGTTGAGCCCCAAACCAGATTCCAGAACTGTGAGAGATGGAATGATTGTCATTTTAAGCCACTAAATTTGGGAGCGGTTTGTTATGCAGCAATAGCTAACCAAATAGAAGTTAGCACTCGGATGTGATTTCTTCTGTAACAAGAACACAAAGCTGGTGGCCATGGCTTTGGCCTGGGTGGTGAGCAGAAGCTGGAGGAGGCTCCAGGAGACTGTTAGGGAAGGCTGGAAGGGCAGTGAGCAGCTGGTATTAGAGTCTGGGGAAAAGACAATCTGTGTCATGTAGTGGTTGAAAGTTTGGCAACATGTTGACTATAAAAGATAGCAAATGTGTCTAAAGAACTTGGGGATCTGACTAAGAGACTATTTCCAGACAGAACATTGAAAGTGCTAACTGTCTTCTTTTAGCTGTGCCTAATAAGGCACAAATAGAGAAGGATAAAAAATAAAAGTGTCAACACAGGAAAACTTTCCAACCCAGGACTTACTGAGTTGGAAAATAAAACTCTCTCTCATTGCAGCTTTTCCAGTCTGCAAAAGGTTCCCAAAGGGCCTATGGGAAAAGATCAAATCTAAAGTACTACCAGTAAAATGGAACATGTGGGTCAAGATCAAGTCACAGGCCAGGCACGGTGGCTCACACCTGTAATACCAGCATTTTGGGAGGCCAAGGCGGGTGGATCATGAAGTCAGGAGTTCAAGACCAACCTGGCCAAGATGGTGAAACCCCGTCTCTACTAAAAATACAAAAAAATTAGCTGGGCGTGGTGGTGGGTGCCTTTAGTCCCAGCAACTCAGGAGGCTGGGGCAGAGAATTGCTTGAACCTGGGAGGTGGAGGTTGCAGTGGGCCGATATCTCGCCACTGCACTCTAGCCTAGGTGACAGAGCAAGACTCCATCTCAAAAAAAAAAAGAAAAAAAAAAAGATCAAGTTACAAGTGTGGCTATAAGACCCTTTGTTAAGACCCCAGAAAGATTAGCAGTAGAACCTCCTAGAACCTCAGTGCTAGATAAAAGTATTTCTAAGAATCTAAAGGAATCTTCTCATAGTACTCTGACCCAAAGTATAGAGAGGTCTGTCACAAAGAGATTTGTGAGTATAGCTCTTATCTAATGGAATGAAACCTATTAAGACTTATAGGAATCCTACATAGTTTTGAAGAGAACTATATTAGCAGAAACACAAAAGAGTTGTACTAAAAGAAACAGCTCTGCAGCTGTAAAAAAGAATGAAGTCATGTCCTTTGCAGGGACATGGATGAAGCTGGAAGCCATCATTCTCAGCAAACTAACACAGGAACAGAAAACCAAACACCACATGTTCTCACTCATAAGTGAGAGTTGAACAATGAGAATACATGGACACAGGGAGGGGAACATCACATACTGGGGCCTATCAGGGGGTGGGGGGCAAGGGGAGGGAGAGCATTAGGACAAATAGCTAATGCATATGGGGCTTAAACCTAGAGGACGGGTTGATAGGTGCAGCAAACCACCATGGAACACGTATACCTGTGTAACAAATCTGCACGCTCTGCACATGTATCCCAGAACTTAAAGTACAATAAATTTAAAAAAAAAAGGAAAGGAAAGAAACACCTCGACTTGAAAAGAGGCCTCTGGACTCTCTCCTTCTAGAGGCAGGAAAGAGGATGAGAAAGCTATTCACCCACAGACACTGGCCATCCTTATGGGAAAAGAAGGAATAGCCAGAAAGCAGAGTAAGGAACCATGAAGAACCCCTCCTTAGGAACATAACTGTCTCTGGAGCAGGGGGAATTGGTGACATATGCCTGTCTGGACTTCAGAATTGCTGTGGACTGGCGAGTCCTGCATTCCTTCCATTCTCCTTCATTTAGATGAGAGTCTGTTGTGATTATTTTATGCTGGTCTCACCAGTATATAGGGCGAAACAATTTGTCTTCAGATCTAGAAGAAATATACCCGAGGAGTCTCATCTACACCTGGACTTGGTTTAGATGACAAGATCTTGAACCTTGAGCCTGAGACTGCTGCTGTAATGGGATAAGATTCTTAGGGGTCTTGGGAGAGAGTTGAGAGTATTTTGCACGTGGGAGGGCTGTGAGCCATTAGAAACCAGAGAGCAAACTGTTGCAGTTTGTTTTATTGGCGGCCCCAATAAGCTATGCCTCTTGGTATTCATACCCTTGTGTAATCCCCTTCCTATGAATCTGGTCCAGGATTATGCCTTGCTTTAACTCATCAAATGCCGCGGAAGTGACACTGTGCCATTTCTGAGCCTTAAGAAGTACTGGAAGCTTCTGCTTTGGTGCTCTTGGACGCTCTGATCTGCTAAATAAAAAGTCTAACTACCTTGCTAGATGGGCTATATAAAGAAGACTTAGAAAAACTCTGCCATCTCAGCATCTCAGCTGAACCCAGCCCTCAGCCAACCCACACTGAATTCAGCTAATTAGGTGACCACCATCAAGATCAGCAGAAACTTTATCCAGCTAAGCCCAGTCTGAATATCAGAGAATGAGAAAATACAAGGTTGTGTTTTAAGCCATTTAAGTGTTGGGATGGTTTGTTACATAGCAATAGATAAGTGAAATGGACCCAATTAAAATAGTTGATCCATAATCATATAACAAAAATCATTATAACAATACCTCAAAAGCATAAGAAGGAAAATCTTTATGGAAAATAAACCTTTGGTTTCACTGAAGTTAATTGACTAAATTAACTCAACCACAATTTGAGCATAAATCACAATTGAGAAGACTGACTCGGCGGCAGAGTAAATGGAACAGGCTCAAAGAACCGACTATATTTAGCATCTGCTTGGGTTTGGTGTGGGATGCAAGTGAGTTTTAAAATCAGGAAAAAGAAAAAAACCATCAAGTCAGAGTAGAGCCTAGAGATTTGTTTATGCTTTTTAATGCCAGAAACTTGAGACTGCTTTCCTTCTTTGAGGAAGAAAAGTATAATTTGTAATCTTGCACAGCTGAGAAGAAATGTTTCCACTACCCCTCCAAACCTCACTCCTTGCCTTCCAGCCATGTAAAGAACCAATGCAGCTCCTCAAATCAGCCTCTCTGCTTTGTTCATGTTACTCTTCCTGCTAGTGTTCTGTTTCCCCATCCATCCATTAACTGCTAAATTTCACACACTTGATCCTTTTGGAAAATGAGGTGAAGCTTCCACTTGGGGACAACCTTTCTGACAACTGTCCCTCTATGTCAAGCAGGCTCATCACCCCGGCCTTGGGACACCACTGTTCTTTGTTTTCACCTGTATTCTTTGGCTGTACAATTATTAGGATGGTTTGTTTGCTTGTCCTTTACTCCTCCTTGACTATAAATTTCCATTAGAGACAGGGAGAAATCCTACTGAAATGATACGTATATGCGGCATTTATTGCATACTTATAATGTGGCCTAACATCAGTGGTTTTCAAGGTTTTGGTTGTATCAAGGGTGCCTATTAAAAAAAAAAATACATATTTTTAGCCAGGTGTGGTGACTCATGCCTGTAATCCCAGCTCTTTGGCAGGCCGAGGGGGTGCGGATCACCTGAGGTCAAGAGTTGAAGATCAGCCTGGCCAACCAGGTGAAACTCCATCTCCACTAAAAATACAAAAATTATCCAGGCGTGGTGGCAGGCACCTGTAATCCCAGCTACTCGGGAGGCTAAGGCAAGATAATGGTTTGAACCCGGGAGGTGGAGGTTGTAGTGAGCTGAGATTGCACCATTGCACCCCAGCCTGGGTGAGAGAGCGAGTCTCCGTCTCAAAAAAAAAAAAAAAAAAGCATATTTTCAACCCCTAGCCCCAGACAGCCTCATTCATTTGGGGCTGGGAGATCTGCATTTTAATGGGCACCCAGATCACTGTGATACAATTGGTCAGGCAACTCTGTCTTACAACATACGGGCCTTAGGACCTCCTGTCTTCTCTTGCCGCTCTCTGGCTGCCTAACCTGGGCTATCTCCCTACAGTAAAGGGAAAACCAGGGAAGATAACTGGGTGAAACTCAAATCAGGTAAACACACTTTTTAAATTCTGACCTGGAAGCTGAAGGTGCAGGCTAAAATAATAATTATTCATCAATTGTATTTATTCCCATTTTTCCTGACTTCCTTTTCCACCACTAGTCAAGAACCGGCCATATTTAAAGTTATGCTGGTTGATTTTTTCTCAAGGCACCCTTTGAATAGCCCTTCAAAGCTAGAAGAAATGTGTTTGGAAATTAAATTGTGATGAGCTTATCTGTCAGCTGCATGATGTTTCCCCAGTCATTCTGTTCTGGGTAATAAATCCATAATCACTGAAGTCAAAAGCTGTTCATTACATATATTCGTATAACCTGGTCCGAAGGCCCAGCCTATCTGAATTGGCAGTAGCAACACCAGCTACTATTTACTTACCTCTTGCTTTGTGCTGCGGCTGGGGTCAGTGTTTTACATCATTTTGTTCTTTAATCCTTATCAAACCTTTGAGATAGGTTTTATAGGTGAGAAAGGTGGGGCTCGGAGAAATTTAAAATAACTTGTCCAAAGGGCAAGATGAGGTAGGATGAAAAGATATGTCTGTTTCCCTCAGCACCTGGAATTCCGCACTACAGCGTGGGCCAGCTTCTTAGGGCCTGCCTGGGCCCACGGCTAGGTGGTATCAGGGCAAAACTTAAGACCCACAATTCCTGGTCCCCAGCATCATGTTTTTTATGACCTCACACATGGGGCAAAAGGAAAGCTGAAAACATTAATAGTTAATTCCGGTAAAAAGAGAGGGTGGTGATAGGGTTTGGCTATGCCCCCTCCCAAATCTCGTCTTGAATTGTAGTTTCCATAATCCCCACATGTCCTGGGAGGGACCAGGTGGAGGTAACTGAATCATGGGGCGGTTTCCCCCATTTTACCATCCTGTTCTCGTGATAGTGAGCGAGTTCTCACAAGGGCTGATGGTTTTTATAAGGGGCCTTCCCTGCCCAGTGCCCCCGCCCCACCGCCTTCGCTCTGCATTTTTTTCCTGCCGTCATGTGAGGAAGGACTTTCCCTTCTGCCATGACTGTAAGTTTCCTGAGGCTTCCCCAGACATGCGGAACTGTGAGTCAATTAAACATCTTCCCCCTATAAGTTACCCAGTCTCGGGCAGTTCTTTATAGCATCGTGAGAATGGACTAATACAGGTGGGTTGGGGGAGAGGCCCCTGATTTTCCTTTACTTGTTTGGATCATTGGGAAATTTTTGATTACCAAAAGGCTAAATTATGATGTCATTTGTGGCCTTGGAACAGATTATCTGGGCCTTGCTCTGTTTCCACTAACTGCTGTTTCTCTAAGTTTGTGGAAAATGTTAAGACAGTTACCAATTCTTCTTGGTCCATTTTGAAGATTTGCTAAACCTCTAAAAGCCTTGTGAGACCCCTTCAGCCACTGCGGAGCTTTTTAATGGAGAACAGGAAAGGATCGTAACTAGGCCACAGAAGGGTATTTTAGTCTGAGAGCAGGCTGGTTTTATGAAAGTCCAGGCTCCCAGCAGCTTTTGTGAATATTAACGTATAAACCAGGGCAGAAAGTGGCGTCAGCAATGCCCTGAGCAGCGAAGACTGTGACTTGTTGTAGCAGAGGCACGTCCAGGTCAGCAGCAGGGGCCTGAATTCCAGCACTCTCAGCTCTGCCTGGAACTTGTGAGAACTTGGGTCAAAGTTCTCAATCCGTGTGGGCCTGGTTTTTTGTTTTAAATTCTTCTGATACTACCTCTCCTGTTGGTGGAGGAGGGAAATGGATATGAATGTCTGTGAAAGAACTTGCAGGTAAACTGTTCTGAGTGGAGCTCCATCTGCCATCTTTACTGGCTGTTTGTGGTTTTCCAACAAAACATCATAGCTGATGTGGTTAAGCAATGTCGTGTTCACAGCAGGAAGGCCACCAGCATTTGGTGGAATTCTACTGCTGAATATTTGTAACTGAAAACCTCAAAGAAGTGTCCACCTCACAGATGTCACCCTTATTGCTTGCGTTCCAACTATTTAAGAGCTAACCCGTTGTGCTAGTTTCAGATGACTGTTGCTTTAAGTGTGGAGCGCATTTCACTGTGATAAGCAGGAAGCTTTGAGATGTCATGTAGACAAACATTTTTATTAATAATTAGGTATCTTTCACTGTGCATTTAAACGAGGTTCATTTGGAAAAGTAAGTCAAAATGGACTCGACTAAAACGGATGAAGCAAGTATTAATGCAGGTGTTAGAAGGATATGACAAAATCATGCAGGTGATACATGAATGAGTATGGTTTAGGATATACTCCTAGAATATAAGTCCATAACTTGTTAAGCAAAACTCATGGGGCCAGGTGAGTTTCATAATTCAGAATATCTCATGCAGTATTTGACACCCCCAGAGGTAACTGAGACAACACGCTCAAGTCAAACACGTTATTATTTCTGCAGTAAAACTTATGAATATTCATCATAAGTGGGATAAAGTCTATAAATGGACTCATCAATTCAGGACAAGTTTTGCAGCCAAATGAATTACAAAAAATATTGTTTCTCAGATGTTTTTGCATTTTGGAATTGTAGATAAGAGGGTTTTTGTTGTCGTTGTTTTGGTTTTTGAGACAAGGTCTGGCTCTATCACCCAGGCTGGAGTGCAATGGTGCCATCTCAGCTCACTGCAACCTCTGCCTCCTGGGCTCAAGATATCCTCCCACCTCAGCCTCCCAAGTAGCTGGGACTATAGGTGTGCACCACCACACCCAGCTAATTTTTGTATTTTTTGTAGAACAGGTTTTCACCATGTTGCCCAGGCTGATCTCAAACTCGAGATCTCAAGTGATCCACTCCCAAAGTGCTGGGATTGCAGGTGTGAGCCACTGCGCCTGGCCAGATAAGAGATTTTTAACCTGTAGTAAAATAGGCCAAGAGGAAAAAGAAGCAAATTCAAAAACCTTAGGCCTGAGCCATACCTTATAGGATGGCTATACTCCCCAGACATTCTCCCTCTCATCACTGATTTGTGAGGTAGGCTCTCTCATATTCCAGAGGAGGAATCTGAGGCTTAGAGAGGGTAGGTGACTTAGCCAAGATCACACAGCTGGTAACCAACAGGGTCAGAATTAGGATCCAAGATTAGAATCCAAGTCCTGTGCCTCCAGATATTTGATCTTTTTATACTGTAATCCATACATCATATAAGCCCTGAAGAGGCAGAGGCTGAATTTTTGAACATGTTCCCTGAGTGCAGAAAATGTTTTCCTCCAGGAAGGTGTCTTACCTGATCCAGTCATCTCCACTGAGGGGGGCTCTGGAGGGGAAGGATGGGAGTGGAAGACATAACCTTGGCCTTTTAATGTTGAGCTACAGATGTATTCAAGGTGCTTGGATCAATCTCTTTAGATTGTGCATGAAACCCAGCTCAAATGCTTGTGACAGTCCAGCTATATTTCAGAGAACCATTGCCTGCTACTTCCAGAAATTCTAATAAGAGTGGACATTTAGTGAGTACCAGGTATATGCCAGACATTCCTTCCTCTAACAATTTAGAGGGTGTTCTTACCATTTCCCTCCCCCAGATAGAGAAATGGGAGTTCAGAGACATAGCCAAGATTACATTGCCGGTAAGTGACAAGTAAGAGTTAGGCCAGGTTTGATTCTGTCCAAGGACCACACTTTTACCCGCTACCCTCAAAGAGCAGTGGCAGAGCCTTGATTTCTGATCCACCTGTAGGAGGTATGCCTTTTCCTCTGTCACCAGGGTACAGCCAGTTTCTGCATTTTGCCTGCTTGTGTTCCAGAAATTCAAGTGCAAGTTGATCCAGCCTCCTAAGTTTGATGGCACGGCCCTTAGCATTAGGGAAGTATGCAGGAACTGGCTGTATTCAGGAAGCCACCATAGATGCATATGGCTGGAGTATTGAATGAGGGCGGGGTTTGGGAAAGAACTGGGGGCAATTGTTAAATCAGAAAGAGCCTTGTTGTTCTTGCTTAGGCGACATCAATTTTGTTCTCTAGGCAATGGAGAATCACCAAGTAATTTTGCATGGGGCAATGACGTGGTTATATTTCCATGTGTGATGTCTTATTTGGCTTGGAAATGAGGCGCTGCTTCCTGGAGGAGGTATCAGTTAATCTAGGACTGAAAGGATGGATTGGATGTCACCCAGGGACGAAGCGACTGTGACAAGATACAAGCACAGGTGTGTTCAGGATTCACAATCACATGAATTGAAACAAACCACTTTCCTATATTGAGCAGCTACGGTGCGCACTGGCACATGTACATGGATTATTTCCTTTAATCATGGCAGAGCCCTGCAGGGAAAGTCATAGCTCCTAAGATATAGAAGTGGGATTCAGCCCCATTTCTGTTAGACCTCAAAGCTCATTTTCTTTCCATCTCACAAGTTGCCTCTCCCTACAGATTTCAGTCTGGGCTCAGAGCACAGAGGAAAAACAGTGGAGGCTTGGACAGCCTCACACTTAGAAGAGTGGATTTTTTTTTTTTTTTTTTTGTGACACAGAATCTCACTCTGTTGCCTAGGCTGGAGTGCAATGGTGCGATCTCGGCTCACTGCAAACTCCACCTTCTGGGTTCAAGCGATTCTCCTGCTTCAGCCTCCTGAGTAGCTGGGATTACAGGCACACACTACCACGTCCAGCTAATTTTTGTATTTGTAGTAGAGACGGGGTTTTGTCATGTTGGCCAGGCTGATCTAGAACTCCTGGCCTCAAGTGATCTGCCCACCGCAGCCTCCCAAAGTGCTGGGATTACAGGCGTGAGCCACTGTGCCTGGCCAGGAATCAGATTTTTAGAGAGCCTTGACAGCTTAGTGGCTGCTGAAACTTGGTCTCTCCAGATACTTTCAGACAGTGCCCGTATCCCTGAGGGGTCTATGCTAATCAAAGTGAGATGATTGCCTGGAGAAGAGGAGCTTGGGTGCTGCTCCTGTGTCTTTGAGTTTCTCTCTTCATTTTTCTGAGCCCATGTCCTCTAGGTGAAATCAGAAGTCAGGAGAAAGGATTCTGGGAGCAGGCCACACTGAGACAGGGCTGTGCAGAAGGCAACGAGGACCCAGAGAAACTTCAGACAGTTGGCCAGGATTTGGTGAATGGGCTGTAGCCTGGGCTAGGCCTGTGTAAGACAGCACCAACTACCCCAAGCCTCTTGACAGATGCACCTTCCTGGAGTCCTGGTGCTGACTGTCCCTGACTAATAGGCCCAGTTGAGGGGTAGCATGGAGGGGGACCATTAAAGCATCAGTGGAAATCCATTGATAACATCAGGTCCTCAACACCCCAGGATTTACCTGGGGGCTTCAGTGGGAGTGGTTAGAACTAAATATCCCAAGGGATAGATTTATTATTAGGCAGGTGCGAAAGTAATTGTGGTCTTTGCCATTACTTTTAATGGCATCATATCAATTAAAGTGAGACCAAGTGGAGAAGGAGATGAGCACTCAAAGAACCAGGAGTAGCCTGAGTGTGGTTTCCGTTGGCCCAGGCTCAGACCTGTGTGACCAGGATCAAAACAACCATGGGGACTTAAAAAACAAAACAAAAGAAAACAAAAAACAAAACAGAGGCCGGGCGCAGTGGCTCACGCCTGTAATCCCAACACTTTGGGAGGCCGAGGTGGGTGGATCACTTGAGGTCAGAAGTTCGAGACCAGCCTGGCCAACATGGTGAAACCCCAGTCTCTACCAAAAATAGAAAAATTAGCCAGGCATGGTGGTGGGTGCCTGTAATCCCAGCTACCTGGGAGGCTGAGACAGGAGAATTGCTTGAACCCAGGAGGCAGAGGTTGCAGTGAGCCGACATCGCACCACTGTACTCCAGCCTGAGTGATAGAGCAAGACTCCATCTCAAAAAAACAATAAACAAACAAACAAACAAACAGATATTGTCAGATCCAAAGAATGTAACTTATTTCAAAATGAACAATATGGCCGGGCATGGTGGCTCACACCTGTAGTCGCAGCACTTTTGGAAGATGAGGTGGGAAGATTGCTTGAGTCCAGGAGTTGGAGGTCATCCTGGGGAATATAGTGAGACCCCATCTCTACAAAAAAATTAAAAAATTAGCCAGGTCTGATAGCACATGCCTGTAGTCCAAGCTACTCTGGAGGCTGAGGTGGGAGGATCACTTGAGCCTGGGGGGTCAAGTCTGCAGTCAGCTGTGATTGTGCCACTGCACTATAGCCTAGGCAGCAGAGCGATACCCTGTCTCTTGAAAAACACAAAATAAAATAAACAGTGTTTTGCATATGTGTTATACTGATTTCCATGAAATGACCGGGGCCCCTCAATTCTCAGTGTCCCTTTAATCCTCATTGCTCTACATGAATATTTCTTTGTCTTTTAGTACATGTCTTTCTACCATTGAGTCCCTACCATTGAGAGGTACAGTTTCTCCTGGTCTGACTCCAGGGCTCTCTCTTGCTATCCTTCCAAAGGCTCTAGACCCTCACCCCTTAGATGCTACCTTTCCCTACTCTGGCCTTACCGATCAAGAGATTTATTTTCTTGCTGCCTCTAAAGACAAGCAGATGGACTCCTCTTGTTTGAAGATTTTTTATTCTCAGCTTGTCACAGTGGGGACACAGACAGCTGAGAGACAAAAATAACAAGCACAGGGAGGTTATGAAGTTTTGGAAGCCTTATGTAATCCGTGCTGCCACAGACCCTTTCCTGCAGGCGCCGACAGCCGAGCCGAATGGGAAGTATGTGATGGATCCAAGTCCAAATCCTGCTCGAGCCACTTCCTAGCTGAGTGATCTTGGGTGAATTATCAGCTTAACCCTGCTAGCCTCAGTCTTCCCTCTGGAAAATGGGGATAATAATGCCACTGACCCCTTTGTGTTATCTGAAGATCAAATGAGTTACACATACCCAGTGGCCAGCCTAGTGTCAACATGTAACAGGTACTGCATAAATAGCTGTGTCTACAGCTTTGTGTTTATAGCTCAGATAGTATTGGAAAGGTCCCTGGACTCCACCTCTCTGTTCCTAAAGGTAAGGGTTATTCCTTTTCCATGCCAACAACTTTCAAGCTTGGGGGCTGCAGATGGAATGGGTGGCACCAGTGCATCTCCAGCTGCCTTACCTGTTTACCGAGATGGACTCACAGTTCTGAGGCTGCAGGAGGGGCTGGCGGCCTCTTTGTTGGGCCCTGGATACATATGAGTAAAGTGTTCCCTTGGAATGCCTTGTACATTTCATTTCTCACTGAAAAGTAAAAGCTGGCCAGGCAGGGCGGCTCACGTCTGTAATTCCAGGACTTTGAGAGGCCGAGGCAGGTGGATCACCTGAGGTCAGGAGTTCAAAACCAGCCTGGCCAACATGGTGAAACCCTGTGTCTACTAAAAATACAAAAAATTATCCAGGCATGGTGGTGCACACCTATAATCCCAGCTACTCAGGAGGCTGAGGCAGGAGAGTCGCTGGAACCTGGCAGGTGGAGGTTGCAGTGAGCCGAGATTGCACCATTTTATTCCAGCCTGGGCAACAAGAGTGAAACTCTGTCTTACAAAAAAAGAAAACAAAGAAAAGTAAAAGCCAAGAATTCTATTTTCTTTTTACATTCTCTCCTCCATCTCAGGGTAGTGAACATAAGGCCTGATTATTGCCCTCCAGGGCAGGAGGCAAAGATAGCCAGCCGCCTTGGAACATGCTTTATATCAAAGCAGACTTTCTGTTGGATTCTCGAGCATCTCTGCAGCTCTGAATTAGAGGTTTTGTTGGAATGCAATCTGACCAGAGCTTTCGCATTAGCTGGGAGAGTAAATCACTGTCCCTGCCATAGTGGGTAGTCACGGGTTAGTCCAGCAAGGCGTCAACACTGCTGTCTCTGAGAATCCACATCCAAGGCACACCTGCCGCTCCAGGTCTCCCTCACACACAGTCGCCACACTTTGATTCTTAGTTAGGATTTGACATTGGATTAGGGTTTGAATGCCTCCAATTACTCAACAAAAGCTCTCCTGGGGACGTCTGCACCTGTCCCCTTTTCCCTATGATAATGCTATGGGATATGGAGAGTGTCTCAGTCCATTCGGGCTGCTATAACAAATACCTTAGACTGGGTAATTTACAAACAACAGAGCTTGATTGCTCGTACTTCTGGCAGCTGGGAAGTCCAAGATCAAGGCACCAGTAGATCCGGAGTCTGGCGAGGGCTCGCTCCTCCCAGATGGCACCTTCTGTGTCCTCGCACAGCGGAAGGGATGAGCAGCCTCCCCCAGGCCTCTTTAATAAGGGCACTAATCCCATCCACAAGGGTGGAGCTCTTAGGACCTATTTACCTCCCAAAGACCTCACTTCTTAATAGCACCAACTTGGGGATTAAGTTTCAATATATGAATTCTGAGAGGGGACACAGATGTTTAGATCATAGCACAAAGGTACTAAACATGCTTTATTACTCCTGGAAAAGGAAACCAACACGTATAGACCATCTGATCGTGCCAAGCATGAGTGTGGGAACGTTGCAGGCATTGTCTCATATTCTTTTTCACACCAGCTCCTTAAAACTAGGAAAGAGGCCAGGCACAGTGGCTCACACCTGTAATCTCAGCACTTTGGGAGGCCAAAGCGGGTGGATTGCTTGAGGTCAGGAGTTCAAGACTAGCCTGGCCAACATGGTGAAACCCTGTCTCTACTAAAAATACAAAAATTAGCCGGGCGTAGTGGTGGGCACCTGTAACCCCAGCTACTTGGGAGGCTGAGGCAGGAGAATCACTTGAACCTGAAAGGCGAAGATTGCTGTGAGCTGAGATCATGCCACTGCGCTCCAGCCTGGGTGACAGAGCAAGACTCAGTCTCAAAAACCAAACCAAAACAAACAAAAAGCAGGAAGGACACTGAACCAGGGCGGAAGCCTAATGTTTCCCTGGAAGCCAGAGGAAAAGTTTCCTTTCGGGAATCAAATCGGGAAAACCCACACCTGGAGGTTAGGAGCAAACCAAGCAATCGTCTGTGGATGAGGCACTAGAGGGCTTGGGGCCACAAGAACTTGTACTCAGGCACGACTGGGAGTAATCCCGAGGGGACAAAGCAGGACTCTTTGGAATCTATTCACTTGTACTTTATAGT
This sequence comes from Colobus angolensis palliatus, assembly GCF_000951035.1. Classification (NCBI taxonomy): domain Eukaryota; kingdom Metazoa; phylum Chordata; class Mammalia; order Primates; family Cercopithecidae; genus Colobus; species Colobus angolensis. The sequence continues at coordinate 650,509 of NW_012116210.1, forward strand.
GTAGTGAAGGAGTATAGGGATCGAAAGTGAGAGACAGGCTGGGAAACAGAAGCAAAAAAACGTGGAAGTGCCAGGAGCAGGTTGAGCCTTTCAAATTCCATCCTGCAGCATGTCTGCTGCCCCATAGATGCCACTGTCCCTATTCTTGGGTTGGTATATCCTGTTATGTATCTACCTATAAGCACTCCAACTTGGCATCCCCACTCACCAAGCAAGCTCTGGTTGTAATTTTGATGTCTAGGTATTTGGTGTACAGCGAAAGAAGGTTGACATTTTTTGCCCCATTTTACCCCATTTTTACCCCATGGATGTTTAGTGTTGTTATTCATGTATTTATTTTGAGGTAGAGTCTTGCTCTGTCACCCAGGCTGGAGTGCAGCTGGTCGACAGTTCTACTTCTCTACTCAAACTAATAAGCAGGCCTAGTGACCTATAGATCAGTCCTAGGAAGTGGTGCGTGCTCTGTAGGCACCGAGGAAGGTTCTTTCCTCTGACACTCCCCTGACCTCCACCCGGGCAGTATGATCATGCGCAGGCTTATCTGTGGAAGGTCTAAGGAACAAGACAATCATTGTTACTAAATCAATCAATAAATCTGTAGGTACTTTATGGAAAGTCTGAGGAACAAGACAATCATTGTTACTAAATCAATCAATAAATCTGTAGGTACTTTATGGAAAGTCTGAGGAACAAGACAATCATTGTTACTAAATCAATCAGTAAATCTGTAGGTACTTATTGGTTCCTAACTAAAAATGGCAATCTGGGGAGAACAAAGTCATTAAGTGGAAAAAATGAAAGGGGCAAGATTATTATAAGTATTATAAGGTGATGTTCATACATGGACAGAAAGGAGGAACATCAAAATCTCAAGTAGCACCTAATCCCTTCCATTCCCAGAGACAACTGTATAAATCAGGTTGTTTTATCCCTACCGTGCAATTTACCAATATCCAGAGTGGACACTATCTGATCCAAGGAGCCGCAGTATTTATCTCATATTCACCAGAGTCTTTATCTTTCCTTGTTGACTTTTACTGTTTTTCTCTTTGAAGGGAAACACTTCACTTAGAAATGCCAGTGAATCAATAATATTTATAAAGGGCACTTTAGTTGCTCAGCATGAGGCCGGGAGGGTAGTGAATTGTACAAGACATGCTTTCTGCCAGGGCCGCTTTGTACAGCTGTGCAGACTGTGCACTGCACAACCCTAGTGTATGCTCTTCACATTGTGTTCCGTGCCCTTGTCCCCTACCCCCAGGGTTGCTCAGTGCAATGTGTGGGATATGGGGGACCTGTGCACACCCAGGAGGCTGATGATGAGGAGTTTAGATGTGAAAATTACAGCTACATTGTGGAGCCCGCCACAGTGCCTCTGATGTGAAACACATTGCTCAGTGTGGGAACCAGGACTGGAAACTGTGAATTCCTTTTGTGGGAGGCTTGGTGCCTATTTATGAGAGGCAAGTTCCTGTGAAGTGACTGGAAATGAAGGTGTGGAAGGCTCCTGGCCATGGGAAGAAGCTGGGATGCAAATAAGCAGCAAGCGCTCCTCTCTTACCTTTAGGGGTCAGGGGTCTCTTCAGGGAAAATAATGGACCAGAAGAAAAGAGTCTTCTCCAGAAGTGTAGCTCTTCCCTCCCTGCCACTGTTGAGTGGCCCCTTGAATGTAGCTGGCTGGTAATGGAATCTCTAAAGCCACCATAAAATGGGTCAGCATCGTTTATCTCAACTCGTGAGTTGATGTCGTAGATAAGTCTGGATGTTGGGAAAAATAGACTTAGTTATCGGGGCTGCCATGATGGAATATCACAGACCGGGTGGCTTAAACAACAAAACTTAGTTTTCTTATAGTTCTGGAGACTGGAAAACCAAAGTCAAGGTGCTGGCAGGTTTGCTATCTCCTGAGGCCTCTCTCCTCAGCGTCTCCCTGTGTCCTCTCATGGTCTCTGGGCACACGCATCCCTGGTATCTCTCTGTGCCCAAATTTTCTTTTCTTATAAGGACACCAGTGAAATGGAATTAGGGCCCACCCTAACAGGCTCATTTTAACTTAATCACATCTTTCAGGACCTGATCTCCAAGTACAATCACATTTTGAGGTACTGGGGGTTCGGGCTTGAGCATATGAATTTGGGGAGATATAATTCAGCCTGTAACATAGACCACCAGAAGTATAGTAGGGGAAAGGAAGGTTGTGCTCTAAGGGAGGAGGAAGAACACAGGGTTCATATTGAAATTGCAAGGCTGCTGGTCCAGAGGGCTGTGATTCTAAGGCAGCACCAGTTCCAGAGGCCACATACGTGGTAATATCTGAATACAGTATGCACCACCTTTAGTGGAGTAGAGAGTTAAATTGAGGTGATATGTTTAGCCAGCGATAAATGTTTAAACTGAGTTTGTTGTAATCTTCCTGCTTCTCTCTGGTTCTTCTCACATGTGTAAAAGCAACAGTAGTAATGAATGATTATTACATTGATTTATTAAGTGCTAGAACTATGCTAGAAGTTTATACAGCACACATTGCCTTCTTCAATCTGTATAACCCTTTCGAGTGGATCTTAATTGAAATCCAGGACCCAAAGGCAAACTGAAAGTAGGTGTCGGCTCCAGGAATTGGATCTCGCCTGGCTCACTCCATGGCCTGTGCATGTAACCACTGGGCTGTGGTATAGGCAGAAAGGCTTGGAAAGCAGTGCCTGGGGTTGAAATCTCAGCTTAGCTAGTAGCCAGGAAGCCCATCCTTCCCTCTGGCTGTTCACTTCCATGTTAGAGAAGGGACTCTGGTGGATATGGATCCCAAGGAAGCTGTGTAGGGAGCTATATAGCTCCCTAAACTCCCTAAGGAAAGATCGTATTTGAAAGAGTTTAAGTGTATCTCTGCCTCTAGACAGCATTGGGTGGTAGTGTTGGTGGGAGGGAGATTAATTGGTGCCTCTTCTCTGATTCTGTATTCAATTTCCTTGTCCAGAAAAATTGGATTACTCAAGAGGTTGAGAAAGAGAACATTGGTAATAAAGTTCAAGGAGATGCATTGCACTCGGATGTTTAATCTTTTCAGTACCAGGCAATTGATTACATTCTGCCTCTTTGACAGTGAGGGATGGCTGAGGAACTGAGAATTTCAGCCCTGTTCCCAAAGGATGGCTTTTCATGTGTCTAAAAAAACCCAAGAGTGATTACTAATTAACCTCTTTCTCTAGAGTCTGCCAAGAGGCCAACGATGGTGGCTTTCTAGAGCCCAAAGTCATAGTCTGGAAATGCTGGTGACCCTCTATGAGAGGAAAGCTCCATCCTTACGACTGTTGATTTCCACTTCAGAGAAGCTCAGAAACATAACACGAAGGGTAGTTTCTGGCCTGTAGTAGGAGGTGCTATTTACGTATTTTTAAAAATGAAGATCAAATAAGTGTATCTAGTAATGAGATTGATGACTCTTTGAAGACTCAAGGAATTGCATTGCCTTGATGATTTGTAACTCACATATTTAATAGCAAAAATCAGTTGAAACATGCTAAGCACTTTCACCTAGTATATTAGGGAAATAACTGATCTTCTGACCAGGAGACCTAGCTCCAACTCTACTCTTTCCTGATCTGTTTATCTCAGTGCAGAGCAGGCAGTCAACAGACACGTGTGGCCTGAATGGATAATCCAATGGGCTAGGGGCAAGACCTTGAGTAAGTCATTGTATTAATCTGCCTCAGTTTTCTCCGGTCAAACTCTGATAAACCTTGACCTCTGGGCCTCTCAGGAATGTGATGAGGATCAAATGGGGACGTAGATAATCAGTAGTGGCTGAAATGTGTCAGCACTTACAACATGACAATCCCTGTTCTAAGTGTTTATAGAGATCTTTTACTCCAAATAATGATTTACTAGATCTACAGCAAAAGTCCTCCAAAATGTGTTTAACTATCTCTAATTCTTCTCTTTCTAGTCTCATTTGAACCCCTTTCAGTCAGGCTTTTACTGAAGAGTGCTTATCAAGGTAGCCAAGGATGTCCACGTGACTAAACCTATTGTCCTGCTCTGCTTATATTTTTGAATTCTGTCTTTAGCCTTTGCCCCAGTTGGTCACTCCCTGAGAGCCGACTGCCGCTACCACAACCCCATACTTTCCTCACACCCCGCCATACTACCATTCCCCTCCTCGCCCCCAGTTTTCCAGGATTCTTAATTGGGGGGACCCTTCCCTGGCTCTGGGGTGGACTTAATGTCCATCCCACTTCACCTATTCAGGGACTTCACTGTCAGTAGTAGCATGCCTTCCTCCCCCAGCATGTCAAAGTTTAGGGAAATGGAAAGTCACACACTTACTATCTAGCTCAACTCCCCTTGGGTGACAGGTGAGAAACTAGAGCCCCAAAGTCACACAGATACCTAAGGGTAGGGCCAGGAGAAAGCCCCAACCCCTTGCCTGCTGCACCAGGGCTCCAATGCTCCAGAAAGCAATATCTCCTATGGAAAACAATAGGAAGACTGTAACAATTCACAAATCAAGGCTACAAATCTTTGCTTCCAAATTTGCACTCCAACTTGCAACTAATTCAGAATTCAAAATAAGGTTTGCAAAGTGTCTATCGTTTCACATTTTCTATAGTTAATGAAAAATTTAACTTTCATGATGGGTCTTGTCATCACTCATACCCTATGTCTGTTGGGGACCACAGGGGACCCCAGAGGATACTGTCCAAGGGCAACAGAAGAGTTAGAATAATCCAGGTCAAATGCAGGCAGGGTACACTACTTATAAGCTTTCTTCACAGATATTCTTAGACCTGCTTTCGAATATATTGTATCATTTATGGAACATCTACTATGTTTCTAGCACCCACTAGTTATGTTTACACATTATGATATTCAACACTCTCAAAACCTTAGGAAGTAATATTAACTACTATTTATCAGTCACCTACTATTTACCATGAATTCAGCATTCATTACTGCCAATCCTCACAAGGCCCCTCTCTTCCTCAGGATCAGAAACCCTAGTCTGAGTTGACTATTTACCACTGGTCCTCAGAGTAAACATGATCACAATTCCAACTTTACACATGAGTAAACTGAGGTCTGAGAGATTCAGCGACTTGTCTCCCAGTTTGACCTGGAAGGAAGAACTTACTGAGGTCATGGCAGTTGGTGGAGTAGGAAGTGAATAGGCTGGGCTCCTCTGGGGTCAATGCACAACTTCCGTGTGTTCTTGGACAAGTTTCCAAGTGTCCAAGTTTCTGTAGCAGATGGCAGGTCAGCAAGTCCCAGTCTGTCTGGGGTGGCCCCAAACACGTCTGAGGAGGGGCCATTGCTGACCCAGGTTGTTGAGTAAGCTTAGGGAGTTGGGATCACGTGTGTCTTCCTTTGGGTCCAGCTCTAGTACATTGTCCCTGGAAAATCACTTTCCAAACAGTGGGAAAAGCATTACTCTAATTACAGGAGCCGTTTGAAAGCCCCTCAAGAAATTGTCAAAAAGCTCCGAATGGTGTTTGTTTATTTGTTTGTTTTCTGAGATGGAGTTTCACTTCATCCCCCAGGCTGGAGTACAGTGGCCAGATCTTGGCTCACTGCAACCTCTGCCTCCTGGGTTCAAGCGATTCTCCTGCCTCAGCCTCCTGAATTGCTGTAGTTACAGGCATATGCCACCACATCAGGCAAATTTTTGTATTTTTAGTAGAGACAGGGTTTCACTACATTGGCCAGGCTGGTCTTGAACTCCTGGGCTCAGGTGATCCATCTGCCTTGGCCTCCCAAAATGCTGGAATTACAGGTGTGAACCACTGCGCCCGGCCTCCGAATGGTTTTTTAAAGTAAACAAAATTAGAAAAAGGAAAATGAAGGTGGCCCTGTACCAGAGAAGAAAAATATAATTCACAAGAACAACAAAGGGAACAGAGAACAAAGCTGATTTTTATTTTTGTTGTTCTGTTTTACTAAATGATTCTTCTGTGTCAGTGCTGTGCTATAACTATAGGCTAATTTCCATTTCCTCCTGCAAGCATTGGACAGATTTTACCTTCGTCTTGTCATGATTCAGAAAGGAAGGATATTTACTATGTACTGACTGTGTGATATAGTCAGCTGGGGTATTAGAGTCACCTGACTAGGTTGTCCTCCCAGAATCCAGCATTATTTCCACTCTCCTCTCACCCACTGGCTGAACTGAATTAGAAGGCAGAGGAGCATGGATGGCACAGAACTCAGCGGCCAGCCTCCTTGGGCATGGAGGAGGTGGAGAGGGTGCAGAGGAAATCTGGAGGCTGGGTCTGCATGGGCAGATGGAGACTGTCTACCACAGCCCCGATGCTGAGAGCTGGGAGGGACGCGATGATCAGGGCCATTCAACAAGGTGCTTAACCTGGCTTTGAACTTGGCTCATTGCTACTGCAGATGAAGACTGGGGCTCCTCAGCAAGCCTGGGTCCTCCCCACGATCTTTCCAAGGCTGAAAAGTTACACCGCTGGGAGAAGGCATCTGATAGAGTGGCATCTAGTGGACTGACTAGGAGCCAGGAGATCTGGGATCCAGTGCGGATTCTGCCATGGGGAGTGTGTGACCGTGGGCAGGCCCCCTTTCTGGGCCTGATTCCTCTTCCATGCATTTGTAGATTTAACCTAATCCAGGGTCCTCAGCCCTCCTTGTGTGTCTGAATCTCCCAGGAAACTTTAAAAACCATCAGCCTGCCGAGCCTTACCTCCAGAGCTGCCATTTCTCTTGGCCAAGAGTGAGCCTGGGCACTGGTATTTTTATAAACACACCCAGGTGAGTCTCATGTTGGGCTGGGATAGTGAATCTGGACTAGACCACCATGTCCAGTTCTGGAATTCCACTTCCAGGTTAAGTTTTCCTCTTTTTTTTTTTTTGACAAGATCTTGCTTTCTCACCCAGGCTGGAGTGCAGTGGTATGATCATGGCTCACTGCACCCTTGACCTCCTGAGCTCAGGTGATCCTGCCACCTCAGCCTCCCTGTAGTTGGGACTACAGGCATGTGCCACAATGCCTGATTAATTTTTTGTGGAGACCGATTCTCATCATGTAGCCCAGGCTGGTCTCAAACTCCTGGACTCAACTGATCTGCCCACCTTGGCCTCCCAAAGTTCTGGGATTACAGGTGTGAGCCACTGTGACCAGCCCAGCTCTTTACTTCTCCATGGCAGTAGCACAGAAGGAAATAAGCGCTCTGTTGAGGCTCAGCTGGCACATTTGTGATAATCGTTTAGTCCTCACAACAGTTTCTAGGTTGTCATAGTTATCACACCCATTTTTATAGTTGAAGTAATTGAGGTCAGAAAGTTTTGCCATCTTTTCATCATTATTTACTGAGCTCTACTGCATGTCAGATACCATTGTAGGTGCTGGGGATACATGACGAACAAAACAGACCAACTCCCTGCTCTCCAGGAGCCCACGTCCTAGCCTGGAGATGGATAATGAGTGACAGTAGGTGGTTTTCCTGGGATTATGAACCCTACCTGTTAACTATTCTCAGCATGCCCTTTCATTCCCAAAATGTCCTAATTTGGGCAATAAATTATATTTTTATTCCATAGATCATAAAAATATGAACATGGCTGGGTACAGTGGCATGTGCCTGTAGTCCCAGCTACTCAGGAGGCTGAGGTGGGAGGAGCGAGTTGGAGGATTGAGTTCTGGAGTTAGGGCTGTAATGAGCTGTGATCTTGCCTTTGAATAGCCACTGCACTCCAGCCTGGGCAACATGGTGAGACCCCATCTCTAAAAAAACAGAACAAAAAAGAGCCAGAAAATGAGCATCATAGATGGTGATAAAGACATTGACGAAAATGACCACAACACTGTCTTCTTAAAAACATCCTATGACTTATGTATTTGTTAAAGTCTTTAACATCAAGACACTTAGTTAGGAGAGTGCCTGCTGGGACTGGGTGATCACGGAATGCCTCCCTGATGAGGTGACATATGAATTGAGGTGTGAATGGTAAGGAGTTGCTGGCCATGCAGAAACCCGGGAGTGGTGTTTAGGTGATGGGAAGAGTAAGTGCAAAGGCCCTGAGGTAGGAATAAGCTTGTTTGTTTTATCTGAGGGATTAAAGATAGTCACTGTGGCCAATACCTAGTGAGTGCCTGGGAGGTGGAAGGAGATGAGGTCTAAGAAGTTTCGAGGGGCCAGGCGCGGTGGCTCACGCCTGTAATCCCAGCACTTTGGGAGGCCACAGCGGGTGGATCACGAGGTCAGGAGATCGAGACCATCCGGGCTAATGCGGTGAAACCCCGTCTCTACTAAAAATACAAAAAATTAGCTGGGCATGGTGGCAGGCGCCTGTAGTCCCAGCTACTCGGGAGGCTGAGGCAGGAGAATGGTGTGAATCCGGGAGGCAGAGCTTGCAGTGAGCTAAGATCGTGCCACTGCACTTCAGCCTGGGCGGCAGAGTGAGACTCCACCTCAAAAAAAAAAAAAAGTTTCGAGCAGTTTGTCAGCTATGAGAAGGTTTGTATATTATCCTCAGGGCAATGGGAGGCTTAAGCTGGGGAGAGCTATGATTAAATTTAGTGATTCTCAACCAGGGGCGACTTTGCCCCCAGGCAACATTTGGCAATGCCTGGAGACATTTTTGGCTGTCACAATTAGAAGGGGGGAAGTTGCTACTGAAATCCAGTGGGTAGAGGACAGTGATGCTACTAAACAACAAACACGTATTGAGGCCAAAATGTCAACAGTGCTGAAGTCTTTCTTTAAAAGTTCACTCTGCACTGTTGGTGGGGATGTAAAATGGCACAGTGGGCACGGTGGCTCACACTGGTAATCCCAGCGCTTTGGGAGGCTGAGGCAGGTGGATCACTTGAAGTCGGGAGTTCGAGACCAGCTTGGCCAACAAGGACAAACCTCGTCTCTACTAAAAATACAAAAATTAGCCAGGCCTGGTGATGGGTGCCTATAATTCCAGCTACTCGGGAGGCTGAGACAGGAGAATTGCTTGACCCTGGAGGTGGAGGTTGCAGTGAGCCAAGATCATGCCACTGTACTCCCAGCCTGGGCGCAAGAGCGAAACTCCATCTTAAAGAAAAGAAAAAAAGAAAAACAGTATGGCAGTTCCTCAAAAATTTTAAAATAGAATTTACTTATGATCCAGCAATATCACTTCTGGGTATATATCCAAAAGCATTGAAAGTGAGGTCTCAGAGAGAGATTTGTACACCCATATTCATAGTGACATTATTCACAATAGCCAAAAGGTAGAAACCACTGGAAGAAAGAATAAACAGAATGTGATATACACACTATGGGCGGCTATTCAGCCTTATAAAGGAAGGAAATTCTGACACATTCTACAACATGGATGAGTACATTATGCTACGTGAAATAAGGACAAACACTGTATCAATACACTTATATGAGGTACCTAGAGTACTCAACTTCATAGAAACAGAAAATAGAATAGTAGTTGCTAGTGGCTGGGGGAAGGGAGAAATGAGGAGTTGCTAGATGGGTACAGAGTTTCAGTTTTATAAAACGAAAAAGTTCTGAAAAAGTTCTGGCCAGGCGCAGTGGCTCACGCCTGTAATCCCAGCACTTTGGGAGGCTGAGGCGGGCAGACCTTGAGGTAAGGAGTTCAAGACCAGCCTGACCAACATACTGAAACCCCAACTGTACTAAAAATACAAAAATTAGCCGGGCATGGTGGTGCATGCCTGTAGTACCAGCTACTGGGGAGGCTGAGGCAAGAGAATTGCTTGAACCCATGAGGTGGAGGTTGCAGTGAGCTGAGATTATGCCACTGTACTCCAGCCTGAGTGACAGAGTGAGACTCCGTCTCAAAAAAAAAAAGAAAAAAAAATTTCTGAAGGTTGGTTGCACAATAAAATGAATATACTTACCATTACTGAACTGCACACTTAAAAATGGTTAAGATGGTAAATTTTTCACTATTTGTATTTTATCACAATGGAAGAAAAAAGATCTCTGGCTACTAGGTGGAGAATGGACTGTTGAGTGGGTACTATGGAAGCAAGGAAACTAGTTAGCAGGTTATTGCAATGATCCAGACTAGAGATGATGGCCTGGATGTGGTGGGTAGCAATGAGGTACCTGGACAGATTTAGGGTATCTTGTGGTGGTAGAGACAAGAGGATCTGCTACTGGTCAGGACGTGGGAATTAGATGATATGCTTAATTCCCTAATATGCCTAATACCTAATAGGTATTAGGATTAGGTCACCTAATAGGTGATATGCCTAATACCTAAGGAGTATTAGGATTAGGTCACTCATCTGATAGATGGCAGAGCTGGGGCTTGAATGCTTGGCTGCTTCTTAAGCTCACACTGTCACTTCCTTTCCAAACATCCACCCTTCCAACATCGTCTCTCAGGACTAGACATCTCACTGGGACAGCATTTGCTGCAGCTTTAGTCTGTTTCATGCTATTGGGCAAATGGTAATGACTTCACAAGAGTGACTTCTCAAAATGGCATGACATATATTTCTCAAAGCCATCAGCTTTAAAACACAGTTTTTATTTCAGATTATTCCATACTGAGCTAAGGTTTCTGCCAGCGGTTCACAGTTACACCATATCCTTTGCAGTTGTGCTTTTGCGCGGCTTTAATTGTCATGGAGGCATACAGGAACGTGGTTTTATTTACACCCTGTGGATGGGATCACAGAGCTTGTTTGAGCTGCCAGCTGAGACCCTTCCAATGCTGCAGACATTCTTCCCAATACCTGGCCAGAGGGCAGCCAGCAGGTTTGTTTACACCTCTGTTCCTTAATGTTCAGGTTGCTAGGAAACCAGACAAACATCACCAAAAAGGCTGTCTGAGGTCACCGGTGGCCCAGCCTGTGTTGAGAGCCACAAATTGCAATCAAGCTTCCCTGGTTGCCAAGGTCTTCTGAAGAGGCTGAGAGTGCACCAGTTGCATTGTGTGGCCAGTTTGTTCTCTCCCTCTTGGGCTTTTCCTTACCTGGCCCAAGAAAAGGCTCTCATGGAGTCAATCAAGGGAGGTTGGTGAAATCTCAGTCTGCTGATTTCAGTCATTATTCAGGGTGTGACTGGATCTCAACAAAGCAGAAAGCCTCTGCTGTCTCTGAAGAATACATATGTGCAACAAATGATGGTGTCAGCAGTGTGTGTGTGTGAGTGTTGGATCGGGAGGGTGAGTGGGGAAACTTAACCACCTCTTCGAGAGGTATTTTTAAGGACCTCCCCTCCCTTTTGCTTAATGGCTGAGTCATAGTAATTGATGCTGCTGCTATGACGCAGGTGTTCTCAAACTGTGGTCCTCAGATCGGTAGCATCAGCATCACCTGGGAACTTGTTAAGACTGCAGATTCTTGGACTGGGTGCGGTGGCTCATGCCTGTAATCCCAGCACTTTGGGAGGCCGAGGCGGGTGGATCACAAGGTCAGGAGATCGAGACCATCCTGGCTAACATGGTGAAACCCTGTCTCTACTGAAAATACAAAAAATTAGCCGGGCGAGGTGGTGGGCGCCTATAGTCCCAGCTACTCGGGAGGCTGAGGCAGGAGAATGGTGTGAACCCAGAAGGCGGAGCTTGCAGTGAGCTGGGGTCGCGCCACTGCACTCCAGCCTGGGTGACAGAGGGAGACTCTGTCTCAAAAAAAAAAAAAAGAATGCAGATTCTCAGGCAGCACCCCAGACATGCTGAATCAGTCACTCTGGAGGTGGGGCCAGCAATCTGTTTCAACAAGACCGCAGAGGATTCTGATGTGTGCTCAAGGTGGAGAGCCACAGAAAACTCTAGTCTCTGGAATCTAGTATTTACCAACTGAGTGACCTTGGGCAGTTTATTTCTAGTCCATGAGCCTCAGCCTACCATGATGAGATATTACACGCCCAGCGCCTGGCATGTCAGATATGCTGAATTGATCCTTTGCCAATAAAACAATCTTCACAGTGGCCTATGATTTGTTAGCTAGTAGTTGGAAGTAAAATATGTGTTCAAAGAGAAGCTGCTTTTGGGAAAACTAAAGATTACTGTTTTGATGTGTCCTTTCTTATCTCAAAATCTGAATCACTGCACATCTTCTATGATTCAGACTCTCTGCTTCTCAGAAAAAAGGAAGCTGGGCCAGAGCATCTGTTCTTCCTGTTGCTCAAGGTGCCTAACTGAACTCGTCGTGACTCTGCACACAGAAGGTCAAGAAGACAGAAGGGTCCTCCCCTTCCTCATAGCCCCTCAGGTCTCGGAAATCCCAGATCCATCGTCAGATGCCCTCCCCTAGGAAACGGATCATTCCTAAGATGTCTAGGAACCCAGACACATCCCCCAAGGGCAGCTACTCCTCCACCACCCAGAGACATTGCCCCTTACCCTGGGGGACAATCTTTAAAGGCCGCTCTGTAACTAGGCTGAGGTTTACAAGTTTTCTTGTGCCCCACCCAAACTCTGAGGCAAAGGTTATTGGTGGCAAGCAACAGAAAAGAGAAATTATACGTAACTCCTCCCAGGCCACCAAGCACTGTTCGCTCTTCACCTCTTAACTCAGGATGGAATACTGAGATTCTGGAAATAATGACTACTAGTCTATCATTATGTTCCAGCCAGATGCTAAGTGCCTTCTATATATCACCTTATTTAATTTTCACAACGACTCCTAAAGAAGACTTTATCTCCATTTACAGATGAGGAAATGGAGGCATGGAAATAGTCAGCACTCTGTGGATGCCTGTGGTCTCATAACTAGAATTATAATGGAGGCAAGATTCATATGCTTGGGGGCAGAGCCAGGGATGCCACCTCTCAGGCTATGTGATGCTAGATGCTGTGGAGTTGTTGTTTTTATTTCCTTCCTTCCTTCCTTCCTTCCTTCCTTCCTTCCTTCCTTCCTTCCTTCCTTCCTTCCTTCCTTCCTTCCTTCCTCCCTCTTTCTCTTTCTCTCTCTCTCTCTTTCCCTTCTTTCCTCTCTTCTCTTCTCTTTCATGGAGTTTCACTCTTGTTGCCCAGGCTGGAGTACAATGGTGCCAGGAGGTTGCTCACTGCAACCTCCTCCTCCTGGGTTCAAGCAAATCTCTTGCCTTCCTACCTCAACCTCCCAAGTAGTTGGTGTTACAGGCATGCAACACCACACTGGGCTATTTTTGTATTTTTTAGTAGAGATGGAGTTTCATCGTGTTGGTCAGGCTGGTCTCAAACTCCTGACCTCAAGTAATCCACCCACCTCAGCCTCCCAAAGTGCTGGAATCACAGGCGTGAGCCACTGTGCCCAGCTCGTTTTTATTATTTTTCTTAATGCACGGCACGAAATTTAAAAATATGGACTTCATGAATGTGCATGTCATCCTTGAGCAGGGGCCATGTGACTCTTTTCTGTATCATTTCAGTTTTAGTATATGTGCTGCTAAAGCAAGCACTGCTGTTGAGTTTTGATGGCTCGACATCCTTGTACAGCCTGGGCTTCAGGGGACAATTGAAGTGGCTGTGGTCTTAACCTGGGTTACACATGGGAATTGCCCAGGGAGTTAAAAAAAAAAAAAAAAATCACATCCGGGTCCTCCCCAGAGTTCCTGATGTCATTGCATTGGGTTGAGGATGGGGCTCTGGGAGTTTTGAAAGCTCTTCTGATGATTCCAACAGCAGCCAGAATGAAGATACTCTGCCATAGACCTGAATGAGGCTTCAGAGGCACGCAGGCCCCTGGGCATGTGCAGGTGGGTGGCTGCCCTGTTGATGGAGACTTGGCCTTTATTTTTAGCCCTTTCTGATGTAATCTCCTTTTCACAAACAAACAAAGAAACAAACAAACATAACAGTAAACCTCATCCAGTCCCCCACGCTTTCCGCCAGTGTGGAAGCTGGCATTTCTACAAGCCTGAAGGGAGAGGGAAACTTTGCGCCTTTCAGAAGAAAGTCTGACTTTGAGGAATGCATCTGACCAGTGTCTCATTCAAGTCCGTCTTCCTGGATATTAATAGCCCCCTTTTCCCCAAGATAGAAATAATACATTCTAAATACATCAACCCGTTTTCTACAAAAGCTTCTTATGTATTAGAAGGTAAAAAGTACCTTGATTAATAAATAAGTAGCATGATTTTATTTTTTAAATAAACACCCCCAGAGTTTATAAAAACAAGAGAGTATTTTGCTCCTCAAATACATCTATTTGAGAATCTATGAGAGGGACCTGTTTTAAGGATGTGATCATTCAACACTCAATGGGATTTTTCTTCCAGAATTGCCTTAGAACTGCATTAATAATAGACATCCCCAGGGGAGGGGCGGAGCAAGATGGCCGAATAGGAACAGCTGCAGTCTCCAACTCCCAGCGCGAAGGACACAGAAGACCGGTGATTTCTGCATTTTGAACT